>NW_027556402.1:175402574-176002574 GCF_003287225.1 Phascolarctos cinereus | reverse complement strand
ATGTGTGTGTATGTGTATGTGCATATATCTTAGTTTCAACACAAACAGGCCAACTTTCAAATTGTAATATTTCTAATGGATCTATATTCTCATTACTATAAAATTGTTACCAAGTATGGTGGTGCACGCCTATAGTGTCTGCTATTAGGCAGGCCAAGGTTGGTGGATCACTTCAGCTCTGTAGTTTTGAGCTGCAGTACAGCTTTACTGGATGAGATGTCTACACCAATTGTGCCATCAATTACAGTGAGCTTCCAGGAGGCAAGGGAAAGGTGGGGGTTCCAAGCTGCCTAAGGAGGGTAAAACTTGCCCATATCTGAAATGGAGCAGGTCAAAGTTTCACTTAACAGTGGAGAATGTGGCTGCGAGGCTGCTATGCTTTCAAGGCAGGTGAGATAAGAAAACCTTTTTATCACCCTGTCCCTCTCTACTTTAGGAGGTTGGCATATATCCTCATTATTAACAAGTAGTCTTAGAGTCACTGTTATGCTGGAAATCACAGCTGATTCCTTATGTTAGAAACCATTTGAGATTATTTAAGTAGCTCCCACCTTAAAACAATCCAGCTTGCCTGTCTCCTTTCTAAGATCATAGTATTTCTGGAATGACATATTTATATATGATACTGACAATTACCTGCTGTTCAAAGAAACAAATTATAGCCTCAACTAATGGCTCAAATATGATTCCCAACTATAGTTAATTGACATTTCAAAACACTTTTTTAAAGTTGTGGGCTAAAAGGGCTTAATTAAAACAGAGCCATCATAATTCCAAATTTAAAACAATCAAAAAGATCTTATAACATATTACATCTTTCACATGGGTAGGAGGGTTAAAGGGTTCTTTATTTTCTTTAAGACTCTGGAACTTGGAAAGCATATTCTCTGATAGTAGGCTTAATGCTTTGCACTTGGGTACATTAATTGAAATGCAAATTCTGCTATATTGCAGCTGTAAAGACAAAAGGGTTTGGAGAATATTACAGCTAAAGAACTAATAGCTTACTTTATAATGGAGACTGCTCTTTTTGAATTGTAAAAAATGACGTTCTTCTTTCCACTACTGAGAAGATTAAAACTCTAGGTGGTATAGAAATCTTATTGAATTCTTAAATTCCATAAATACTTCAAAACCTCCTTGAATTCTATTAGGGACAACAACTTTCTCTTTAATACAGAAAATCATAGGATTTTTGGGCTACAAGGGACCTTAAAGATAGTCTAATAAAACCTCATTTAGACAGGAGGAAACTGAGGCTTAGAGAAGGGAAATGATTTACCCAAAATCTCATGGTTAATTAGGGGTTAAGATACTAATTGGAATCTTACAGCCACAAGCTAGTCACTCATCTCTCTAACCATAGCTAAAATAAGAAATATGGTTAAATTCCTGTCTTTCACAGTACCTTCCCATGGAAAGGTCTTCAGCAGTGGGGGAAGGGGAAGGGGAAGGATATAGGTCACAAATTTAAATTTTTCTAATTGAGCATTCATTGTCATGATTTCTACACTCATCATCATCATCATCATAGCTAGCATTTATATTGCACTTTAAGGTATGCACAGTGCTTTACAAATAAATTATATTATGGTAACAATGCTGGGAAGTAGGTTCTATTACTATTGCCATTTAATACACGAGGGAATTGAGCAACAGATGTTAAGGGACTTTTTCAAAATTACTTAAGTGTCTGAGGAAGGGTTTGAACTCAGGTCCTCCTGACTCCAGGCTCAATTCTCTAGCTGTTGTACTTAACCTACATGGCTGCCTCATAGTCAGCTAGACTTTGAAGGGAACTTAGAGATCATCAAATCTAAGGACTCCATTTTATATAGGAAGGAAATAATCCTTTAAAAGTTCTGTACTGGTGAAATATGTTGCTTAAGTTCATGCTACATAGTAGTAATAGACCTGGCAATTAAAAAATTGGTTGTGTGACTCTTAGGCCAATCCTCTTTCCCCCACATTTCTTAACCTTTTTGTTTGTTTGTTTGTTTGCTTGGTATCACAGACTCCTCAGAATATCTTAAAATGAATAAAATAAACAGTACATTAGTACGCTGGTAAAGGCTTAATAAACGTCTTTGAAGTAAGAATGGCACAGTTCAATTAAACTACACTAACATTTTCTCCATCACTTTTTTAAATCTAGACCATTAACAAAATATTAAACAAAGCCCTCATTTGTAATTTGCCTTTTTCTGAGGTATAAAAGCTCATACTGAAAATTTAACAACTGGCTGTTAAGGGTCAGTTCTCTCTGGCCACAACCCACCCCTGACACAGCATCCCAGGAAATAAAGATAATTTTTCCCTATCCACATTCATCAACCCCCTGAAATACATACACTATATACTTACGTACATTTACACATACATATTTGTTATACTAATAATGCTAATCCCTATCTGTTTTGTATTTTACCTTTTAATTATTCTCACTGAACAAAACTTGATTTCCCAAGACCATCAAGATTCTGTCCCATATCTCAAGATGTTTACTGAAGATCCCAGCCTGGAGTCAGGAGGATCTGAGTTCAAACCCTGCCTCAGACACTTAAGTAATTTTGAAAAAGTCCCTTAACACCTGTTGCTCAGTTCCCTCATGTATTAAATGGCAATAGTAATAGAGCCTACTTCCCAGCATTGTTACCATAATATAATTTATTTGTAAAGCACTGTGCATACCTTAAAGTGTAATATAAATGCTAGCTATGATGATGATGATGATGATGATGAGTGTAGAAATCATGACAATGAATGCTCAATTAGAAACATTTAAATTTGTGACCTATATCCTTCCCCTTCCCCTTTCCCCTTAATGAGTACCTTCCCTATTCTGTTATTCAAGAATGGATGCAAATTAAATACTGGGTCCAACAGAAAACCATTCTGCACCCCTCTTATTATCACATGCTGTTAGGCTAAAAATACCCGTTTTCTAGGTGCAACCCTCCAGCCAGTTATCTCCTAGCTAATAAATATGATTCTTGTTGGAATTCTATACCTTATTGATAAGGTTCTTAAATGAGACAGGGTAGAAAGCTGTGTTATAGTTAGGGCAACTTATATCTATTGCTTCTGAACATAAGGGCATTTATTCTAGCAAAGAAGGAAATTAAGATTAAATACAATGAGATCTTCACAAAGCCTTTTTTGTTGTTGTTAACCCTTACCTTGCTCTTCTTTGAATATTAGTAAACAGATTTTATAAGTATTTCCCTCAGTACCTCCAACCCCATTCTCTGGTTACTCAATTCACAGGGAAATATCTTTCCCATTTTTAAAAGACAATCACTACAGACTCTGTTACAGTCTCTGGATTCTTCATGTCTCCTATGAGTGCAATGACTGGCTGGACATGAAGGCCTGCAAATTTGAGTTCAAGAAGCCGGACTTGTCCTTACCAGGTCTTCCCTTAGCCTAGCTAGATTTATTTAATGACCATATTTTCATCCTGTTCCTCTTCTTGGTTCATAAATTTTGTAAGAATAGAGGTAAAGGTAAACAACAGAACAAAGACCTAAGTGTTGAATGCCTCCTATGTTTTAGTGCAATTTACTATCATTTTTATCTCCTCTATTTTACAGATTTCATTTCTTTTTTTTCTTTTGTCTTCCTCTTTTGATATATTTTTATGCTAACATATTTTATCTGCCTTCATGCTTCTTGAAAATTGAATCTCATTTCCTGTTTCTGCATTACTACTCTCTTTGCTCCTCTATAACTCTTGTTCTTTCTCAATTTCTTCCACAATAATGGGCCCAGCTTTCTAGGATAAGACTTTGGTTTTTCAAGTCTTTGCTCTGTTTCATTATAACATTTCCTTCTTTTCTGTATACAGGAGATCATCTTTTTGTGCATTTTTTTATTGCTGAAGTAATGTCTAGCACTTTAAAATACTTCCTACCATTCTTAGTGGAGCCATTTCAACAATGTAAAGAGTAACTGCTTATTTCTACAAGGCTTTATGGCTTACCAAATACTTTCACAGACTGGATGTCATTTCTTCCTCCCAACAAAACTCCAGTGCTGTATGTGGTAGGTAGAACATATGCATTTGAGCAATTTACTAATCTATTTATGGTTTTCCCTTTCCTTCAGATAAGAGGTGTCTTGACAAAGAAGCTAGAGGACTGGGCCTGGAGTAGGGGTTTCCAAATCTAGAGTCAGATTCAAATTCTACCTTTGACATTTACTAGTTATTTGACCCTGGACAAATATTTAAACCTGGGCAAGTGACTGAATTTCCTTAAGCCTCATTTTTCTCATTTGTAAAACGAGAATAATATTTACAGCAGCTATTGTATCTCATGGGATTGTTGTAAGGCTCAGATGTGATTGTGTATACAATGCACTTTGCAAACTTTAGAATGCTCTCTAAATTATTAGACATCATTATCTTTTCTTCATTCTGACTGTTACCCCATCCCTTCCCCATTCACCAAACCAAAACAACAAAGAAGCAAATCAAACAGGAAATCTTAAGAGGCACTTCACATCCAGAATTTCAGTCAACTAGCATTATTTCCTAGGTGCTCAGCCCCATGGAGGAGATGTCACATGACATGGCTGTTGTTCAGTCATTTTAGTCATATCCAATTCTTAGTGACCCCATTTGGGTTTATTTGGCAAAGTTACTGGAGTGGTTTGACATTTCTTTCTCCAGATTATTTTTTTCCAAATGTGGAAACTGATGCAAACAGAGTTAAGAAACTTGCCCAGGGTCACACAATTAGTAAGAATCTGAGGCGAGAATTAAACTCAGGAAGATGAGTCTTCCTGACTGCAGGTCCAGCATTCTATCCACTGCACCATCTAGCTGCCCCAGAAAATATAAGCCGTCATTATTTTAGTCTTGTTTGTGTCTTTGATAACCACAAAAAAACAATTTTGTTCAATTCTCTTATTTTCACTGTGGTACCACATATTGCTACTTCATCTGCTGAAATAGTATAGAAGATGCTTTGTTGGAATATAACTTTTAAGACGGTGTTTTGCTCTACTAAATCAAAAGAATTTTTTTTTATAGTCAACACATAATAAGTATGGTTAGACCTTGTCTTCTTCAAATCTTTCAGCCAAATGAGGAATGAAAAAGATGTGGTCATCTATGGGAAACTGGTAACCAAGTCTGACTGTTCACTTGTGATAACTTCATGAAAGATCAAAAATGAAACTGGAAAAGATATGCAAAGACTCTTTGGTGATAATCGTCTTGTACCATGAATGTCATTTACCATATTTGGGCACTAACATCACAATTTCCTCAACAAGAAGAAGGGATTCCTAATAGCACCTCCTTCCCAGGGCTTGTTGTGAGAATCAAATGAGATATTTGCAAAGCACTTAGTACAGTACCAGACTGACCTTTATCTATCTATCTATCTATCTATCTATCTATCTATCTATCTATCTATCTATCTATCTTTACCTATCTATGGTAGGTAGGCATTTAATAAATAATCGTTTCCTTCTTTTCCTTCCTTATCTCATTGGATAGATAAAGCAACAGCTCATCCCTTTAAACTTGTAATGAGAATACAGTTGACCCTGGGTCAGACCTCCTAATCCTCTGAGCTATTTTACTGTCTACTTGAGGACAAATATGTGTCCACCCTATGAATAGCTCCTTACTTCTTATGCTTACATCAGACTTTTTTTTTCTCTTTCCCAAAAGGTAGGCCATATCTGCCTACCTGTTCTCTTCTCAGGAAACTATCATATGGTTGGGCATCTCCTAGATTAATATTTAGTTGACTTTAGCAAATATGAAGCCATGATTATTTTAGTTCTGTTCTGCCTTTGGTAACAGTGAAAAACAACTTTCCTCAATTCTCTTATTTTCACTATGGTACCATATAGTGTTACTTTATCTGCTAAATACTCTTACTGGTCAATGACTTTGCCCTGAAGATCTAGAACTTTGGAAACTTTTCATCTTGTCAACCTAAGGAATACTGCAATATGTAATGGAATCTCTAGAACGTAAAGTCAACCAACAGTTCAAACCAGTGCATATCTACTATGTGTTCTGTGTTAGATGCCTTGGGGGGTGCAAATTTATCCAAAACAGTGCTAGCCTTTGAGGAGCATACAGCCTTTTGTGGTGTTCAGAGTGGGGACTGGTATGAGACAAGTGTACCCATAATTATAGTACAGTGCAAAATATAGAGTCATAAGAAAGCTTCAATGTGCTATGGGATTCAGAGGAAAAAGAATGACACTCTGGTTTTAGAGGATCAGAGAAGATTCTTTAAGGACATACTGCTTGAGCTAGGACTTGAAAGCACTATAACAAAATACTTCCAGATGTGTAACCGGCTGAATAAATGGCCTTGAGAAATTATATCCCACACAGGATCTCTTTCTAGGAGTTTTTATTTTCAACTAAGGGATTCACAATCATGAATTTCTGAAAGTTCATGTCAAACATATTCCAGATTCTATATTGCCAAATTGAAGAATACATTCACTTTGATTCTATAAACTCTGAAACAGTTCTGGAGTCTCCTTTTCAATTTGATTATAGGGTCATAGTGTAACTCTTGGGACCCATCTGTGAAAGAGAAATAAGCCTTGTTACCTTCCCTGCTAAGGAAAATACACTTTGGAGATGAAGCCTACATTTGTCTATATGGGATTATGTATCCTGAAATTCATGCCATGAAGTATCATAGCCTCTCAGACCTTCCCACGATGCTGAGAAAAGCAATTTGTCCATTTAAGATATATTAGTCTATAACACCAACCAAAAAAATTGAACCACACCCTTGGGCTTTATCCTCAGTACGCATTTGGCAATGGAGGTAAAGAGGATTATTTCTCCTTGGCAAAGAAGATCCAAGTATTAAAATAGCATCACAAATTGAGAGCCAGAAGTGACTATAGGTCATCTGGTCTAACCTCCTCATTTTACAGACTAGGAAAATTAATCCCAGGGGTTGGAGCAACTTGTCCAAGTTCGAACAGGTAGTGTCAGAGGTGAGATTTGAACCCTGTGACTTCAGACCCAGTGCTTTCTCCACTATACTCTACAGTATACACTTTGTATCTATGCTGTATACTTATCTCCATGTTACATTTAACACCAGAGAATGTAAGCTTCATGTGGGCAAGAAGTGTTTTCATTTTTGTCTTTGTATGCCTAGGACCTCATACACCCACTAGGTTCTTTAAAATTAATTTCTCAATGAACTGAATTAAGTTGGAAGATGGAATAATAACTTCACTTTTGAGAGAATATACAGACATGAATTTACTCAGTGACATTCTACATATGGTATACAAGCTTAGGGGGAGGGGCGAGAAAAGATAGACCCTTTTGCTAAATAAATTTAAAGTGCTTAACTCAGTAAATTATTGTGAGTTGTCTCTCACTACTGGCAGATAAAAGACCTCATTGCTAAAGAATATAACAGATTTATAGGATTCCATGAATGAGCTTTGATTTCATCAGTGTAAGCAGTTTTAGCAAGGGAATATCCTCTACAAACAGAGACAATAATTATAACAAAAATAAATGTAACAAAATAATTGTATCATTTATACGATGCTTTAATGTTTGTGAAGTGCTTTATAAATATTATCTCATTTTATTCTCATAACAATCCTGCCAGGTAGGTGTTACTATTATCCCCATATTACAGATGAGGAAACTGAGGCAGACAAATGTCTGAAGCTGAATCTGAAGTTAAGTCTTCCTATTTCCAGGTATAGCACTCTCTCCACTGCACCCTCTTACCAATCTTACATGTATATAACTCCTCCATATGTGTATAATTCCTCCATTGGGCAGCTAGGTGGTACAGTGGATAAAGTGCTGGGCCTGGAGTCAGGAAAATATTTCTTCTTGATTTTGAATTTGGCCTCAGACACTAGCTGTGTGACCTTGGGAAAGGCACTTAATCTTGTTTGCTTCAGTTTCCTCATCTATAAAATGAGATGGAGAAGGAAATGGCCAATCACTCCAGTATCCTTGCCAAGAAAACCCACATGGAGTCATGAAGACTTGGACATTACTGAAATGACGAACAAGAACCACAAAATGATCTTTAGATAGAAAAGGCCTAGAAAATTTCCTTAGGTATATGTAGGGTAAATAATGTGCAGAGGGTTAGACGTTTCATAAATGTCAGAAGCGGGACTTGAACACAAGTCTTGTAGACTAGAATCCCAGCACTCTATGCGTTATTCTGCCTCAAGACCTCCTTCCAGCCTAGCCCCCAGAGCCATCATTAATGGGACAAATAATTGTGGAAAAAGGGCTCACCTATCTTATCACTACAACAGCTGTTGATCAGATAGGTATAGGAGCCCAAGGAGTGGCAGTAACCCATCGCCCATCAGACCAAAAGTTCTGTTTATAACCTAGCCTTCACAGCCATCATCTGGGGAAATTATTATGGGGAAGGCGCCAGCCAACTCCAACCAATACAACCACATACTGCACACAGAATAGGCAAACCAGCTTAGCTGATGTAGCAGGAAGTGCTGAGGGAGAAAAAAAGAGGCACCGTCTGCTGAACAAGCCAAACCTCCACCAACTTACCTACCATCTTCCCTCAGCCCAGGAGCTTGCGAATATCAATGCCCCCCAAACCATTAGACCCACTTGTGGCCCAGACGCCACAGCCATCACTGAAGGAAGAAATCAATGTAGAAAGTGGAGGTTCCTTTCTTACCACTATCAACTGCTGATGAGAAAGTCACAGGAGCCCTGGGAGTGGCAGTACCCCAAACCATCAATCCTGCTTCTAGACATCCATTATAACCATCACCTGGAGAAGCAACTGCCCTGAAGAAGGAGGCAGTCATCTCGATGACTTCCATTCAACAGCCTAAGTGAAGCACCAAAACAATTTGAGGGAGAGAAAGGAGGCAGCAGTGCCAGCCAAGTCAAGCCACTGCCACCTTGACCACCATTTTCCCTCAGACCTTGGTGGAGATAGCCCATAACCCTGAACTGCAGAGTTTTGGGAATAGCCCTGCTTTCAGCCCAGTGTCTCTAATCACCACCCTGGGAAGATGCAGTCCACTCACTGCTTCTACAGCTGCTACATCCACAGTTGCTTAAGACCTGGAAAAAATAAATAAATATCTTCTCACCAAAGGTTTTGGCCTTGCTGTAGAGTGAACATTGGCAATCAATATGATTTTTCAATGGCAATGACATTGAAAAAGAGGCATTATCATCTGCTTTGCTGATGAAGACTGGAAAGACCACTGGATCTTTCCATCAGATTTGTAGCTGAAACTGTCCATGTGTGTTATCTCTCCTGATTAGAATGTGAGCTCCTTGAGATCAGGGACTGTCTTATTTTTTGGCTATTTCTATCTTCAGTACTAAGCACCTGCTTTGCATATAGTACTCCCTTAATAAGTGTTTTATTCATTCATATAATGCTGCATCTAGGGTAAAGTTGATATAGCTCTTTGACACAGAGAATTTCCTCTCCGTTGCTTAGGTAATATTAACGACTATTTATACTTTGTCATGGAACAATTGAAATCATTAACAGTTACCCTACAGCACATTAATTAGCTAGCAGGCAGTTCTCACCAATAAGTCTTTACAATTAGCCAAACATCGCCCACGAATTTAGTGTTTAATACTATTTTCTTCTAGATAAACATTGAGACCTTAAATATTGTGTCAGCACAAATACGGAGTCTAGGCAGGTATATAATTAGTACACTTAGTAATAATTTTTAAAAGCTAAGCATTCAAACTGTGATATAGAAAAGGACAGTGTTAACTAAGGGGTAAATCAAAGCTCTGAGTAAATGTTTTCAGAGGAACTATATCTACTCCTACAATTAAGCTGGTGGAAAATCATCCTTCATTACCTGTGCAGTACCTTTCTACCATCTGAGAATTCTCTGTTTAAGTTTTTTCATCCTGCAATTAATTGGGAGATTCTTCATTTGAGAGAATCTGAATAATCTGCCCTGAACACATGGCACCTGAGAGAGTTGGAAAGTGAACCCAAATCAGACCAAAATGATCTTCTAGGATCATAGATCTAGAATTGTCAGCTACCTGAGAGACTCACAAGTCAGAGTAATTTTACAGATAAGGAAATTGAGGCACAGATTTGTTAAGTAACTTGTCTAGTGTCACACAACTAATATTTAGCTGAAGCCAGAACAGCTTGCAAGGAACTTCAGGCTGACTACCCAAGGCCAAGGGAAAGGTCCCCTGGCAGGAGGTCTGGAACTGTTTATTAATGATTCAGGGTGGACAGAGCAGGGAAAAGTTTCTCTTATATAAGTGGAACTCACCGAGAAGGGGGATCTGCTTCATTTAACAATATCTAAAAGTGCTTACAAGGCTACTAATGTAGTACAGGGAGGGGTGGCACATCAAAAAGACAAGGTGGGTAAGTGGCTACACATTAATAATCATGTCAGCTGCATAAGGAAAAATCTTATTTTTTAAATTATTCATTTGTTTGTTACATTTTGAGTTCTGGGTTGTCTCCCTCTCTCCTTCCTAACCCACATGAGAGAACATTTGATATGTGGAACTATACAAGACACATTTCCACACTTCAGTTCTTTCTCTGGAGGTGGATAGCATTTTCCTTTCTAAGTCCTTTGTAATTGATTTGAATGAACATATTACTCAGAATAGCTTAGTCATTCACAGTTACACTTAGAATAATATTGCTGTTACTGTGTACAATGTAGTCTCAGTTCTACTCATTTCACTGCATTATTTACATGCAAGTCTTTCCATGTTTTTCTAAAACCAATGTTTGTCATTTCTTACAACACAGGAGTATTCCATCACAATCATATAACACAACTTAATTCAGCCATTCCTCAATTGATGGGCATTCCCTCAATTTCCCATTCTTTGCCACCACAAAGAGGGCTGCTATAAGTATTTTAAAGCATATAGGTTCAGGTTCTCTCCTGATCACCTTGGGAAACGGACATAATAGTGATATTGCTGAGTCAAATTGTATATACAGTTTTATAATTCTTTGGGCATAATTCCAGATTGCTTTCCAAAATGGTTGGATCAGTTCAGAGTTCTACCAACAGTATATTAGTGTCCCAATTTTTTTCCCCACATTCTCTCCAACATTTGTCATTTCCCCCTTCTATCACTTTAGCAGACTGGTTTGAGGTGATACCTCAGAGTTGTTTTAATTCGCATTTTTCTAATTAATAATGATTTAGGGCATTTTCCTATGACTATATACAGCTTTGATTTCTTCTTCCAAAAACCTCTTGTTCATATTCTTTGACCACTTATCAATTGGAGAATGACTCATAGTCTTATAAACTTGAATCAGTTTTCTATATGAGATCTTTATCCAAGAAACTGGCTATAAATTCCCCCTCCCCAATTTTCTGCTTTCCTTCTAAACTAGGATACATTGGTTTTATTTGTGCAGAAACTTTTTAATTTAATGTAATCAAAATTATCCGTTTTATATCACATAATTCTATCTTTCATTTATTCACAAATTCTTATCTTATCCATAAATCTGATAGATGATATCTTCTATGCTCCTCTAATTTACTTATATCTTCCTTTATCTCTTGGTCATGTATCCATTTTGATTTTATCTTGGTAAATGTTATAAGATACTAATCTATACCCAGTTTTTTTCAGGTCACTTTCCAGTTTTCTAAGCAATTTTTACTAAATAGTTAGTTCTTATCCCAAAACTTAGACCTTGTCATTTATCAAACACAAGGTTACTACAGTCATTTACTACTGTGTGTTGTATATCTGATCTGTTTCATTGATCTACTACTTTATTTCTTAGCCAATAACAGATAGTTTTGCTAATTACTGCTCATAGTACAGTTTAAGATCTGGCACTACTAGGCCTATTTCTTTCACATTTTTTCCCATGAATTCCTTTGGTATTCTTGACCCTTTTTTCTTCCAAATTTTGTTATTATATTTTCCAGCTCAACAGAATAATTTTAGTGGTATAATTCAGATGACACTGAATAAGTAGATTTATTTCGGTAGAATTATAATTTTCATCATATTGTTTTGGCTCACCTGTGTATTTCTCCAATTATTTAAATATGACTCTATTTGTATAAAATTGTTGTATTATTATTTTCATTTGGTTTCTGGGTTTGTCTTGGCAGCTAGACTCCCAAGTATTTTATATTACCTATGGTTACTTTAAATGAAATATATCTATTCTTTCAGGGATTTGTTGGTAATATATAGAAATGTGGGTTTATTTTATGTCCTGATCCTTAGCTAAATGGCTGTTCCAACTAATTTTTAGTTGAATCTTTAGGATTTTCTAAGTGTACCATCATATCACCTGCAAAAAGAAAAAATCTGGACTGACTTACTAGCTGTGTCTGGGTTAGTCACTTAACCTCTATTTACCTCAGTTTCCTCAACTATTAAATGAGGATAATAATAGCACCTATATTGCAGGGTAGCTGTGGAGGATCAAATGAGACATTTGTAAAGTGCCTAGCACATACTAAGTGCTATATAAATACCAGGTACTAATATTATTATTATTAAACTTATCAGTGCCACCAGTCTCTAAGATTACAAGTTACAGCAGCTATAGATCTGCAATGATAGGGGAACCTTTTCACCAGAAACTCTCAACCTCAATGAAATCATAGGTCTGGAATATGAGTGTCCCATGAGATATGCCCAAGTACCAGAATTGTTATTAATTAATCTTATCACAGTAACTCCATCACTTTGATATCTTGGATACACTAGGTATTTTATATTAGCTCCCCAGGAGAGACCTGACTGTGAGAAGAAGAAAAAAAGACTGCTCTAACTCCCTATATATAAAACTGTATTTCTAGAGCTATGTATATGTATGCAATTTCTCCTTGTTTTGATCTTTGAGTAACTGTTCTTTATTTTATATATTGCATTTTTCACACCATCCAACTCTGTTTCTGATCAATGACTTGTTTCTACTTTTTTCTTCTGTCTTCTTGTAGGTTCTCTTATTTATGGATTCACTTTGGGACTCGGTTTTCATTTCATGGACCATATTTATTTACTTTTATTCATTTTGTCCCTGTGCTTTTGATCTATTCTAAGGAGTCAGTGAACAGACTGAGAGCAATAACACGGCTGAATCACTAAGTCTCTTTCTCTTATTCTTATGAGTGAATTATTCAAGGCCTTCTCATGATACAATGTGTTGGGCTTAAAGCAATCCTGGTCTTTAGATGAAAGCTTTGGACTTGGACTAGGATACACATTTAATAATTTCATGTCTGAAAAATTTCTTCTGAAATAAAAGCTGAAACTCAAAGTATGGGGCTTGGTTATAAACACAGGAGATAAGAAGAAAGAAGTACACTTCCAGGTGCTGGCAGGGGTATTTTTATATCATGTTTCTTAAGATCAAAGAGAATGAGAATTTATCCTGAGACCTATCAGTAGAAATATAGGTTTTGCTTATTTGCACGAACTTAAGCCTCCTTAATGCATTTTTCTCCAAAGTAAAGTACAGCTCTGTACCTTTTGTTGACAAGGGCCCAATGTGCTTTTTAAATTTTTCTCATTTCAGACTGGTGTGGAATCCCTGAGTCTGGCAGGCACATAGTCACCTTTTTTTAAATGAGGATTTTTCTGATCCTATCGTCTATTAAAGTCACTCCACCTCCCTTGCCTTAAAATGTACTTTAACTGCTTTGCACATAATTATACATGAATGTATCTTCTCCTTAATAGAATATAAGCTTCTTACAGCTAGATATTGATTCATTTATGTCTTTGTACTCCCAACACTTAGAGGCTGTATGGTCTGGTGGATAGAAATCTGGAGTCAAAGCCAAGAAGACCTGAGTTCAAGTGTCCCTTCTGACATGTACTGACTGTGTGTCCCTGGGCAAGTCAATTAAAACTTGGGGCTCTACACAATTAAATATTCCAACCTGCTTGGGCAGAGAGAGTTTATTATATCAATAAAATTATAGGTTGAATTCTTATCACTATTCCCAACACCTAGCCCGCTGCTAGACATTTAGGAGATGCTAATCAAAGATTTGCTTGCTTGATTAAAAATCTAAATGTTGCATGCAGCCTTTCTCTTCTATTGGACAAGCATTTATTAAATGTCAGCTGCATGCCAGACCACTGTAGTGGGTACAGGAGAGATGCAAAGATAAATAAGATACAGTCCACATCCTCATGGGGCTTACAGTACTCTTGTCTTCTAGCCATTAACTCTTCCTTTCCTTCTTATGGGCTACCCCACTCTGAATCCCATTAATTCAATTTTAAATTCTATATAAGTTATATTGTACAAAGATGGACAAAGGGATAAATGGAAGACAAGCTATAGCCCTATCCTTTTCATTCACCTATTTCGACCCTTAAAAAATTATCCCCCAATCTTAGCGTGAATTCCCTCTATATTTCTATCTTCTGATTTCATTGCTTCAAGGTTCAACTCAGATGTCACCTCCTATATTGAGCTTTCCTAACTCTACTCATCTGCTACCCTAGAAGGCAAACAGAATTCTCCCTCCTGAAATTTCAATTTCAGGTTTCTTGGGCTTTTTCTTTGTATTTATCTCACTTGCCCTTGTATCACTGTTGTTAAGATAGTTGTTGTCCTTGACTCATTCCATTGCAAGCTCCCAGAAAGGCAGACCTCTGTTGTATGTATTTGTCAATCCCTGCTGTCTACAATCACAAAATCCGTTGTTGAGACATCAGCATCCATGTAGTTCACATGAGAGTTCCCTCTATAACACATGGGCAAATGGTCAATCAGTCTTTGCCTGAAGACTTCTACATAAGAAAGGGTAAACAGTGTCTAAGAAAGCCTGTTCTACTCTTGTATAACTGGAATTGTTAGGAAGTTTTTTTGTTTTTGTTTTTTTCCTTCATATCAAGCCTAAATTTGTCTCTTTGTAATTTGGACCTCCCACACCTAGTTCTGCTATCTAGATCCTATCACAACAAACCTACCCCTTTTCAATATGATAACCTTCCAAATACTTGGAGATACCTACCACATTCCCTTGGATCTCATGTACAGCACCTAGGTGTAATGCAGTGAATCAAGCACTGAGCTTGGAGTCAGGAAGACCTGTCCAGCCACATCATGTCAATCTTGTACGTGACACTGATTTCTTTGGACAAGGTTGGATTTTACACATAGCCATATTAAGTTTCACCATATTAGATACATCCTGATGTTTTAGCATATCTATTTTAGAACACTGCCTAGCATCCCATCTGTCAGTTATCCCAATTCACTTAGGTTCATTGTAAATATGATAAGCATACCATTTATGTCTTTATCCAAGTCAATGAAAAAAAATGTTAAGCAGCATAGGACCAAGAACATATTAGAATATTCCACTGGAGGACCCCTTCCAAATTGACCCTAAACTGCTAATGACCATTCTTTGATCATTTAACTAGATCTGAATCTACCTGCATTATCATGTCAATCAATCTTTTCTATAAGAGTAATGCAAGTCTATGACACATAGTACAAAATGAATAAATGTTTGTTAGGTTAAAGGCTGAGCAAAAGATAAAAAAAAAAACCTTTTAAAAAATAAAGTTAAGATAGACCTAAGTGTCACAGTAGGGTGGAAGGAGTAGTAGATCAGCAATTCTAGGCAATGAACAGGACCAAGGGAGTAGAGGTGAGTTTATGAAGATCAGGCAGGTATTAGGAACGAATTAGGCAGCTAGGTAGCACAATGGATATAGCTCTGGACTTATCATCAAGAAGATATGCATTCTAAACTGGCCACAGATACCTATTAGTGTGTGACCCTGGGCAAGTCATTTATGCCTCTGCTTCAGTTTCTTAGTTGAAAATTGAGGATAATAATACCTACACTCCACAACTGCTGTGAGGCTCAAATGAAATAATATTTATAAAGCACATGTATAGTGCCTGACAGATATCAAGCACTTAATAAATGCTTATTACCATCCTTCTTATTAGAGATGATAGGAAAATACAGTTTATTAAGTGTCAACTTAGTATTTATTACTATCATGCATGGAATAATGAATCATTTATGTAGGTCAAGCCAGAGTTCCAGCATTCAGGGCAGGAACTAGGTTAGAAGCCAGGCATAATAACATAAGAAATTTAAAATCCAGCCAAATATTGAGAAATCATGCATATTGGAAACAAAGAATGAAAACAAAGCAGCAAGAGAACAGTTTCAAGACTCCAAAGAGAAGGAAAATGTTTGATAATTGGGGCAAAGGTTCTTTTAGTTCCTTCATCTATTAAATGGTTTCTATAAACATAAGGACAGCTACATGGCACAGTGGAAATCCTGGGCCAGCCTGGACTCAAGAAGATTCATCTTTGAGTTTAAATATGGCCTCAGACACTTATTGGCTGTGTGTCCCTGGGCAAATCACTTACCCTGGTTTACCTCAGTTTCCTCATCTGTAAAATTAGCTAGAGAAGGAAATAACAAACCACTCCAGTATTTTTGCCAAGAAAACTCCAAAGAATCAGGTGAACCCGAAAAGTAACTGAACAAAAACAACAATGAATATAAGGGCTGGTTCCCCAACCTCAAGTGGCCTGAGCATCACAAGTAGTAAAACTCCTGGCTGGAGATGGGAATTTGAGGACAAAGGAAAGAGCAGCTACTGACAAAAGGCTTCAGAGAAAATGACTTGTAGGAAAAACGGCCCTCCAGCACCACTGGTCAACGCCATTTGAGCAAAACAAGGTCTCTATTTGGCAGAAGACTTACTCTTGCCTTTACTGCTAAATATGGTTTTCAGATATACCCACAGTAACAAGATTTCCAAGATGTAAAGGTAAACCCAAAGTAAGTTAGAAATTAAATCCATTTTAGTATAGTAGGCCATTAATGATATTGTTTAGCTGACAGATCAATGAGAAAAAGTTAGCCTCTTTCATCTCTTTCCAAAGAAAGGGGAAGTATAACTTAAGTGAATGTTTGTGAATTGTTCCAACTGGACTCCAATTTCTGCATGATGCATAGAAAATTCGTTTACTTGTATTTTCTACTTCTAATATCGGTTCCATCTTTGGTACAGTATCAAAAGCCTGGAGGTCATATTGTCTGTGGCTGTCCATTAATTCAAAAAAGAAGTCACCAATGAGTTTCCTGTATTCTGAGAATACAAGCAGTTTTTCACTGAATTCTAGTTTCTAGGGACTCCAAAAGAATGAGCTTAGATTTTGCTAAATCATTTGAAGTTTTGACATGCATCTTGTCAGACAGAAAGAGAAAAAAATGACAACTTGCAATTCATTGGTTAAGGGTGACAGTCTAGAATATAAATTTAGCACAAGCTTCTATTTCTTAGTTGAATATAGATACTTTTCTGAATAACCAGTTTAGCATGTACATATCCCGAAAGAAATTTTAAAAGTGCTCAGAGATTAGAAAAAATGTTCCATATCTATTTAAAAATATTTACCCTTAGTGTATCCATGAGATTGATTCTTTTGAAAAAGCATACCATTCCAATTAGTTGTGTTTTAATTAGCTACATGACAAACATTCTGCTTACCTATGAATTTCATCACTCTCTAAAAGTGAATTTGAGGTTTAGATAGGTTGTGACTTACCATAAATAATAGTATGTGTATGTGCTAGGCAGGATTTCTACTCAGGTCTTCCTGACTCCCAAATCCAGAACTCTATCTACTGTACCATACAGCCGTCTTTAATAAATGTTTGGTGACTGGTTAATATCTTTGATTCTCTGATCCTAAATCCATAGCTCTTTCCACTGGGTTGCACTATTTACTAAATAATGATTCTCCCTTAACTGGCTATAGGCAGTGGCTGAACCAAAGGATTCCTTATATGATTCTTTAAGTATAGGAAAATAGCCAAGACCACTTATTCAGCCATTGTAAAGGATAAGCAAAATACAGTGATGGTTTTAAAAATTGTATAGCTTCTCTCTGTTTCTTAATCTGGGATAAGGTTTTAAAGATGTAAGAAATACTAATGATTAAATAGTATAGCCCCCTCGTTTCACAAACTTAGGGCAGTGAAATGACTAACACAAGAATTTCTCAGATAGGTGAGAAGATGAAGAGATAGGATAGAACAACTTCTGAGTTCAGGAATAGGAAATGTCCTTTATACTCCACCACACTGACTCCAGGGTACTCACAAAAAGGTACTGGTAAAGCATTGGTGTGTCAAAGGCAAGATCAAGAGAAAATTCATCAGAATAATGTAGTTGTGAAATCATCAACTCAATTCTTTTATTTCAAAATTACATGAAAATTTAATTGAAGGGAACAATTGATAAATAACATACCATGGAAAAATCCATATTGCTTACTTAACATTATCAATTTTCTCTGATAAATGCAAATCTGACTTAAAAAAAAGTTGGGTTCACTTTTGTGCCACGTACAAATCATTTAACCAAAAGTTGAGTTTAGTTTGAGCCAGAGACAAATGTTTTACTTATAAGAAAGAAAGGAATGCATGTCCAAAAGTTACAAAGATAGAAACATTTCTATAGGATACCAAACCAATGATATGCAGAGGAAAATAGGAATGTATCTTTTTGAGGAACATTTCAGGGTAATCTCAATATTGTCTTCCATGGTTTAAGATAACTTGACATTCTTCTATTTCTCTTCATTTTTACAATTGATCTCTGATCTATCAGTGTAGGCGTTACCTGTAACAGAGTAATTCATATTTCTTGTAACTCTTACCATAAAATGTGATTCATTCCCATGCCTTTCTGTAGAGTATGTACAACCTTTCCTCTACAACTTTTACCATTTTGTGGGTACTAACTAGTATAGAACTAGGACTGTTCATCAGTTCTTATTACATGACTTGCTCATCTACTTTTTCCAACCACACATTCCTTGAAAAATTCCTTATGCTACTTATTGCACATAAATTATTGTTCCAATATAAAAATTCCCTAATTGACTGAATTAGGAAAGTATTTTACTTTAGTGGTAATGTACCTGTATCCTGTACCAGCATCTGACAACCTGTTCCTTCCCCTGATCTCAGAACATAATGCAGAAGAAAGACTTTGTCTAAAAGAATAACTCCCTACCTTTACAGCCCTCTGCTAACCTTGAGTGGACTATCTGTCATAAGATTATCTAGATGGCAATCCTGAGACCTCTTACATTCTAGTAACCCTAAGAATATAACACCTTTTCTACTACAGAACACAGAAGCTTGGAGAGGGAACTTAGTAGTATCTGTAGGGGTTATATATTATTTTGTCTCAGTATTGTTTTCAAATGCTTATCATTACTTGCCACACCGACATGACCCTTTTTAAAGATACTTTCAGGTTTTCCAAATGGCCTTAGAGATCATATTGATATAAATATAAAAATAAGGTGCCTGGTAACCTGCCTCTGTTCAGAACTTTCCACTCTCTGTTGATGACACTATACTATCTCAAGCCAGAAAGAAAACCTCAGAGCCATCTTTTACTCTTCCCTCTTCCTTACCCCTTATATACTATCAATTCACAAATCCTATTAATTCCACTCCTATAAAACTTGGGGCATCTCTCTCCCCTCTCCACTCAAACTCCTATCATTGTAGTTCTCATTACCTCTAGAGCCTAACTTACCCCACGCTAGCCTTTTAATTGGTCTCTCTGCCTCTAATCTCTTCCTTCACATAGCTGCCAAGACCATCTTTCCCATGCACAGGTCTAACCATGTAAATGTTAAGCTGAAAGATCCTCATTAGCTTCCCACTGTTCATGAGATAAAAGCCAGACTTTTTATCCCAGCATTTATGGTTCCCTGCAATCTAGACCCAACCTGTCTTTCCAGTTTTATTTCATTTACTCTGGTTTATGCATGCTATATCCCAGCCAAAATAGATTATTAGCTATCCTTTTATTTCCCCCTGTACTTTCCCATTCTGGTGCATTCACATGGGCCAATCCCAGGGATAATCAAAGGCATGGAATCTTACCTCACCTCATTTATTCATTCACAAGTTATTTATTAAATGCTTACTGTGTAAATATGACTATACTAAGCTTGAAGAAAGACACAATGTTTAGTTAAGGCATAATCCCTTCCATCATTGGACTCTGGTACAATTAGGCTGATCAACATTACTGATTTTATTAACTGACTCGGTACAATTCCTTTTTCTTTGTGTGGGGGTTAAGATGCAGTAGGGAGAATTTGTCCCTTGTCCTACACTAGACAATCCTTAAGGCTCTTCATGCCCCAGGCTACTTACTGCTTTCTGTCTCCAAGTCATCATTTCTGAGTACTTTCCTTATTATATGTGGATATAGCACCTAAAAAAGTAAATATCTTGGTCTGCAGTTAGCCTCCCCCTGTGCTCCTCACATTCTTTTTCTGTCAATAATCTACCTTGAAACCTAAAATCTAGTTTCCATAGAAACCTGGCTCATTAAGCAACTAAGGACCAAAGCTTGTGTGATTGTTCAAAGTACTGTTATTGCTAATTCCTTGGTCCTTCTGTTATGACTTCTTATTTTATCCTTGTAACTTGAAATGGTTTGCTTCCATTTTAGGGTATCAATGAGAAGTACTTAGGGGTAATTTTTTTTAAAAAAAATCTTACCTCTCCTTTGATTCTTATGTTTAATTTATAAATGCTGACCCAAACATGCTTTTATATTAGCCTCTTTATGCTAGTTATATATAAATAACTGTTATAAGTGTCTGGCTAATAAGTATATTAGCATTTCATTCATTTAGAAACAGGGAGATGACAACATGTCAAATCACCTAAATGTATTTCCAGAAAATATCTCATATTAGTGGCTGTAAGAGATGTCATTTAATTGTTTTCATATAAAGCTCACAATAGTCACAGCAACAAATATCAGCAGTGATACACTTTAAAAAGTATTGACTTGGAGCCCAAAGATCTGAGTTCAAATTCTGGCTCTTTTACTTTCTAACTGTGTCTCTTTGGGCAAGTTATATAACTACCTGTGTCCTCAGTGACTTCATCTGTAAAATGTGGGCAATCATACCCACTTCTCTCCCAAGACTGATTTGAAGAGCAAATATAATAATGCTTAGCTAAGATATACATGCTTATGTCCCATGACAACTTTAAGCTTCTTACCTACATCCTTTAGTCTAGTGCCAATAGCTGGCTAATAAGTGTATTATGAGCCACTTCATCAGCTTTCTTTACCTTTAATTTACCATTTCATTAAGTGTTATCAGAAGCAGTCCATAAACATGTCCTCTTGCGATCAAATTAGGGAAAGAGTGGAAGGCTGATATGCAGGGTCACAGAAATCAGGACTAGAAACTTGGAAGGAAGGGAACAGAGAATGGCAATAATCCCTGAGGAGTATGGGTAGTCAGCAAGGGGTAGGTGAGAGGGGAGTCAGGAGACCTAGAATGGAATTCTGTCTCAGCCACAAATGAGTTGTGTGATCTGAGGTAATCCATTTTGTGTTCTAATCACTCAATCTGTTAACAAACATTTATTAAGAACTTGTTATACACCAAGCACTGAGTTAAACACAGGAAATACAAAGAATGGAAAAGACAGTCCCTGCTCTCAAGGAGCTCACAGTTTAATGGGTAAAACAATATGCAATTGATTATGTAAAACAAGATATGGAAAGATAAATTGGAGGATAATCAAGACAGGCAAAGAACTAACATTAAGAGGGATCAGAGGACAGCTAGCTGGCGCAGTGGATAGAGCACCAGCCCTGGATTCAGGAGGACCTGAGTTCAAATCCGGCCTCAGACACATAACACTTACTAGCTGTGTGACCCTGGGCAAGTCACTTAACCCCATTGCCTAAAATAACAACAACAACAAAAGAAAAAAGAGGGATCAGAAAATTCTTCTTGTAGAAAGTGAGATTTTAGCTGAGCCCTGAAGGAAACCGGAGAAGCCAGAAGGTGGAGAAGAAAAGGGTGTTAATTCCAGACGTGGAGGATAACCAAGAAGAATGCCGAGTTTGGAGGAGTGTATTAGTTGAAAAACAGAAAGAGACCAGTGTTACTGAAACACACCCAAAACTATATGACTTAGACACAGAAAAATGAGTCTTTCAAATGTACCCTAAAGTTAAAAGTTTCCTAGACGGGAAGCATTTGGAAAACACTTTACCAGTTGTTGCAAAGGAGACATCTATTCATTATTGTAAGTATGGTTAAGAGAAATGCTGAAGGATACTCCTTTGCTTTTTCTACATGCCTAACCAGAGCCTCAGTTCCAGCTCTCTTCATGAAGCTGTTTTGCAAGAAGCCACATTGTATGAGATGGTAGAAAATGAAGTAATCCAGTCTGAGTCCTCTGCAGCGTGGAAAATCGGAAAATCTAGTTCAAAGTAAGTCTTACTGATAAAACTTTGATTTCTTATCCTTCTCGAGAGATATGTGTACTCTAAAAGAGGACAGTACCTTAATCAGAAATTATAGTAAGGGCAGCCAACGATTAAAAACGTGTGAAGGTTCAGATGATTTCACAGATCCATCTTAGGGAACTGTCTGAGGCACACAGAGATAAAGTTCATTCCAGAGTCTAGATCTGAAACCATTCTTGCTCACTCCAAGCCACATCTGTGCCTATACTACAGTTTTTATTTTTTCCAGATATGTGATTTTCAGTAGAGGGAGCTCCCTCTGAGGAATGCCCTGGAACTATGTAGGAAAGTTGTCCTTCTCTTTAACTTAGGGTCTTCAAGAGTTGTTTAAGGGAAATGAAAGGTTAGGTGATGTGTTCAGGATCACACAGCCAATAATGTGTTAGAGGCACAATTTGAACTCAGATCTTCCTGATTCTACAGCCTGTTCTCACTTTACTATAAGACTTTTAAGATTTATAAATCACTTACTTCAAAGGAACTGTGTAAAATTGGGAATATAATATATATTACTGTTTTGCAGATGAAGAAATTTAGGTTCAGAAAAGTTAAATGACTTGTCCACAGTAACACAGAGACTGGCAGAATCAGAACTCAAACTCAGTTTGTCTCATTCCAAACCCAACCTTCTTTCAACTAAATGATGGAAAACAACAAATCTCTTAAATAGAGAACTTTTTGACATCAGTGTGATGGTAGAGTAATATTGCTGATCCATGAGCCTTCAACATACCCTTCCTATTATAATACCTCTGCTGACAGCCAGCCCTCCATCAGAGTTTTTTTTTTTACTTGACCTTGACTAATAATAATAACTGGCATATAATTTCAGGAAGCACTTTCCTCACAAGGATCTGATGAGGAAGTACATCAAGTATTATTATCCTTATTTAACAGATAAGGAAAGTGAGTCCCTGAGAAGTCACTCATCTAGTCAGTGTCTGAGGCAGGATTGGAATGCTGAAACTCCATCTCCCAACTCGCCATTTTCACCGGCTCTCCCCCATGCCTAGAATGCCCTCCTCCCTCCTTAACTCTGCCTTCTGGCATCCTTCAGGTCCCAGCTAAAATCCCACCTTCTACAAGAAGCTTGGTATGATTCTGCCTTGATGCTAGTGCCTTTCCTCTGTTGATTATCTCCAGTTTATTAAGGGTAGGGATTATCTTTTGCTTGTCATTGTAACCCTAGCACTTAGCACAGTGCCTGGCAAATAGTAAGCACTTGATGTTTATTAAGTGACTGAATTTAGATCTTCCTGATTACAAGTCTAGTGTCATTGCTGTTATGCGTAACTCAGACAGTGAAAAAGAGGATATAGATTATAAAGTCACCAGTGTCAAAATTCAAAAGTAAATTTGCCAACATCCTTAAACCAGTGGCTTAACATGACATAGACCAAGCAACAGCAGGTGACTTCCAGAGCCTTTCACTTCTCAGATGCTAACTGTCACAACAAGAGGGCATTGCCTTAAGGTTCCCTTATGCTACCACCACGTTGCTTAACTTCTCAAAATTTTCTTGGTGTTAAAAAATCAATGATGAAGATTACAGGGTTAAGAGAGAACATGAGATTTGCTGCATGCGTTTTACTGGAGCTTGTCTGAAATGTCTGCATGACAGTAAAGGAGCAGGTTTAGTGAACTGTAATTAGAGCACCCCAGTACATTCACTTTACAGTGAACCAAAAAATGGATCCCATCCCCAGGAGGCATACAGGCAGAAAAGTACATGAAATCACCTTTTTATGTTGATAGCAAACCGAAAGCTTTGTTCAAAATGGATAAGAAGCTATTGTAAGGTAATGATTAATGATCCTTGTCTACCTTAACATTTCTTCCTAATAACAAAATTTTTAATGTATGTCTGTCTATCTTTCTGAGGCACAAAGAAAAAGTAGAAGATATATGCAAATTAAATATGTATTATTAATACATATGATAAAAATGAATGGATTCATAACAGTGTCAATTAAGAAAGCCATGCTTTCTCTGTCTTGCTCTCTCTCCTAATTTAAGGAGGTTGTCTTAGATCATGTCTAAGGTCTATTCTACTTCCTAAATCCTAGGAATCTATGGTTTAAAGACCAAGGAATTATTAAATGGGAGATAATAAGGACTTTTCTTTTTTCACCCACTCACACTGAACATGCAAAGGATCCAGGGAATTTCTCCCACCAAAACAAATCTCAACTGGTCTGTTGTTAGTGCATAAATCTTAAGGAACTGGCTCAGGTGAAAAGAGGTTAAATTCATGTTTCCTTGCAAAGAACAGTTGAATTGAGTCAAGAAGAACTAGATTAGAAATGTGCCTCAAACAATTACTAGTTCTATGACCTTGGGCAAGTCACTTAACCCCTTTGAGCCTCAGTCTCTTTATCTGTAAAATGGGGACAATAATAACACCTCCTGGTTTTAAGGATAAAATTTATTTATTTATATATATATATATATATATATATATATATATATATATATATATATATATATATACACACACACACACACACACACATATACACACACGTATATGTATGTATGTATATATACACATATATGTGCATATATACATGTGTGTGTATACCCACACATGCGTACACACACATATACATATATATACCTATATATACATATATATGTATATGTGTGTGTGTGTGTGTGTATGTGTGTGTATACACATCACTGCAAAGATATGATTGGGATTATCAGACTTAGTTCTGATCACATAGCTAGTAATTATTACAAATGGAAACTTGAACCCCTTGACTCTGAGTCTGGAAGTCCTTCCACGACAGTGAGATATCTATACCTTTAAATGTGTACATTAAAAAAGAGACTATACTTCATTCTGTCTAGAAGCACTTTCTTAATACTTTTTTTGATGTATTCACTTAGCGTGACAGAACAGGGGAGCTTCTGGCATTTTCACAGAAGAAATTAAATTGGTCTATTGCCCAGTTGGTTTAAATATAACTTGCATGCTGCAAATTTTTGCCTATTGGTATGTATGATACAATTGAGATAAGAGTAGCTATATTATAAACCTAATTTCTATTTCTGGAAAATGTTTGAAGCCCTATGGTAACCCAGGATTGCCTTGCCATTACTGTAAAAAGCCATTGCTTTGTGGGTGTTCTAAATACACATGTTCCACTGTGAGAAACATATGCCATTAAATCACTAAAATAGAGAGATTTGAAAATTATATATTTTTGTCAATAAGCAAAAATTCCACATTCTCTCCCTCCCACACTTTCCCCCACAAATGAGAACAAAAGGAAAACAAAACATACAAAGTATACTTAGCAAATCAAAATTAATTTTCACATTGACCATATTCCAAAAAATGTCTAATTCTGCACTCTGAGCCCTTTACCTCTTTATTAGGACATGGGAGGCATGTTTCATAAGTAGTTCTCTGGAATCATCATTGGTCATCATTGTTCAGCTGGAATCTGGAAGAACTGGATTAGAAATGTATCTCAAATAATTACTAGCTGTATGACCCTGGGCAAATCACTCAACCCCTTTGAGACTCAGTTTCTTTATCTATAAAATGGAGATAATGATAACACCACCTTCACAGGGTAGTTTTCTTTTTCTTCTCTTTTTTTTTTTTAGGATAGGCAATGGGGTTAAGTGACTTGCCCAGGATCACACAGCTAGTAAGTGTTATGTGTCTGAGGCTGGATTTGAACTCAGGTCCTCCTGAATCCAAGGCCAGTGCTCTATCCACTGCACCATCTAGCTGCCCCCACAGGGTAGTTTTAAGGACATATATATAGATATAGATATAGATATAGATATAGATATAGATATAGATATAGATATAGATATAGATATAGATATAGATATAGATATATATAGATATAGATATAGATATATTTATGTATGTATGTGTATATCTGTATGTGCATATATGCATATATATACACATGCAGTGCGTACATATGTATACACATATATGCATATTTACATATACATGTGCATACATACACATACCTACACATGTGTTATATGTGTGTGTGTATGTATATATATATATATGTGTGTGTATGTATAATTGCAAAGTTATGATTGGGATTATCTGACTTGGCCAGGTTCATCAGTTCACTCAAGTCTTCCCATTCAAGTCTTCCCTTCTGTCTGAAATTATGTTCATTATTTCTTACAGTTCAATAGGATTTAATCACATTTATATACCAAAATTGTTCAGCCATTCTGAAATTCATGGGCACCCTTCAATTTCCCATTCCTTGCCACCTCAAAAAGACTTATTGTTTTGTACATCCTTAGAGTTTGTTTTAAGACAAATCCTTTCCTGAAAATTGTACTTCCTCTATTTCCCTATTATCTCTTCTTTCTTTTCCCTCCTATTTTCCTGTTGAGTAAAAAGTATTTCTGTACATTTGTGTTTGTGTGTGTGTGTGTGTGTGTGTGCCTGCATATTCTTCCTGGAGGTATTTCTGAGATATCATTGGTATCATAATTCACATCAAGAAATTTATGTATTATGCTTTTCATAATGTAGTACCTTTAGATCTGCCAGGTTATAAGGAACAATAACTCAGAATGTTTTTAAAAGAAAAGTAAAACATATAGCTTCAAATATTCAATTAATTCCCACACTGATATTGTGCTTTAAAATCTGTGATTGCTTATTACTGCTCTGAGAAATATATTGATTGATGAAACAGTTAAATCCCTAGTGATTAGAATCAATTGCATTTAATCTTTCAACCTAATTATCACCTTAATTATTTTAAATATGTGAGATTCATCACAGTGTCAAGTCCTTTTTTATATGCGAAAAAGAAATATGAGAAATAAGGGACAGACTCTCTGTCTTCATTTTACAATGACAGGAAAATCACTTGCATTTGCCCTTATTGCCAGTTGTCCAAGTTTCACTCTGAGCTGAATATTCAGACTAGAGCTTGCAGTTTAAAAACTCTTCAGCTGAATCAACATGAGCCCATCCCACATGAGCCCATCCCACTTCTATCAAAACTGATGAATGTGTGGGGCATATAATTAAAATGTCATGTTCCTAAAGTGACAGTGACCCAGATTAAATGTTATTTCTCTCATTCTCAGTTGTACATCATACTATAATCTGATTCACATTTTTCTTTGGTTCATTTTATTTTAACTCCCATGAGTTGAAGACCAATTTCTATGATTCTATAGAACTCAGCCCTGGAAATGTCTTTTTTTAGGGGAAAAAAAAAACTTCCTCATGAGGGGCAAATAGCCAAGACATACAGTGATTTGTTAGACAGTTCTCATAATATTTAATCTCTGAATTATGAAATAGAAACTAAGAAATCTTCATACATTCAATAGCTATCCTTGCAACAGTTTTTTTATTTCTTTTTGTGGGATCATCAGGCAAATGAAGCACTTAACAAATATTGATTTCAACCTAGTCATGTAATTTCATCTGCAGTCAGGACGATATTTAAGCATGGAGCAATCAGAACAAAATCTACTGAATACTGCCTTTTTTCACATGTCAGTAGACAGAATGTTAACCAGAGTTCCTAAAACAGCCCCTGACTTTTCTCCTCCAACTCTGTCAACTCTGGATGATGGCAATGCAAATACACTTTGCTGAAGTGGGATATAGCTGATGAGAAATGCATCTGGAGGTGTATCATTGTGTGTCATGGTGTTCCCTACCTCTCTTTTGTCTTCTTTCTTTTGTTCAGAAGAAACTGGTCATCATCATAGCCCTTATCTTCTTATTCTTGGCTCAATTCTCTTGCCTCCTCTTGTTAGCCTGATAGGTAGAGTTACAACTTCTTTGATAGGAAAGGAGAGGAGAGGAGAGGAGAGGAGAGGAAAGGGAAAATCCATACATTGTGGCAAGTAGATCTAGGCAGTTTCTAGACCTCTTACAGGTTGTCAGCCCTCTTTCTTACGAATAGCTGGCTGCAGCCAGAAAGCAGAAATTAAGTGCTGAACTCTCCAGTTTTCTCAGTTTGCTAGATTTGCCCAGGGTTCAGAGTTGTGTTTCAGTGGAAGAGCTAGTCTCCAATATAGTGCAGTCCTATTGTCTCTCTGAGCAGCTAGATTAATTGAGCTTACTGTAGCTCTAAGCACTGCTTATAGGATTTATGATATAATCCTGATCCCACAGAAGAGATTCACATTTTATTCTGCTATAAATTGTAAAAGGAAAAAAAAAAAGATGTACATACCACATAAGACAACCAAACCAACTGTGGACAGATGGCTCATGGCACTGAAGAGTGCAACAGAAAATGGCAGTATGGTACCTAATTTCCCCCCAGGAATCCTCAAACTGCATGTCAGAAACATAGCAGCTGCATAAAGAAATAATTTGCTTTGCTAAAACAAACCAACAAACAAACAAAAAAAAAAGCCTCTCTTCTTCCCTGTTCCCAGAGACTCACTGTATGGGTACAAGCCTTAATTTGGACACATACAGTCATCCTAGCCTTCTGCAACTCAGAAGTGCAAAGCTCAAGTTGTCCACCAACCTTACCTTTCTTAGGAGCAGGGATAACAGGTAAGTTCCACTATACCCAGCCTCCCTTTACTTTCTAATAAAACCACACTAGTTCTTCTCTTAGAGCTGTTACATAGGAGAAACATACACTGAAAAAAGGAAAATAAGGACTTTCTCCTAGTTAACAGCTTGGCTTCAGAGAAGAGTCAATCCTAAATAGAACATTTCTTTGTAAAAGGCAAAATATCAAGGCACCATGGTACATATTTCTGATATGGAATAAACAATTATTAGGAAATTAAATTATTAAGAAATTTAAATTTATGTATATTTTTTGTTGTTAACTTTAATCCTCCTTAGTACCCAAAGGATAGTTGGCTGGAATTCAGCTTTGTGCACAGACATAGATGACTCAAAGAAAAATGTGAATTGGACACAAGCCCAACAAGAATTTCTGGGAGAACTAAAAAAGTGATTTTCAAATCAAGTAAAAGGGGTAGAGGAAAATTAGGTAAATAAATGAAAGCAAAGAAAGAAAATTACAAAAAGACAATTAACAGCTTGATAAAACAGGCACAAAAATACTGAAAAAAAACCCTTAAAATAGCATTGAACAAGTAGAAAAAGAGGTACAAAAGCTCACAGAAGAAAATGATTCCTTAAAAATGAGGTTTGGTCAATGACTCCATGAGATACCAAGAAATAATCAAATCAAAATAATAGAAAATAAAAGAAAATGTGAAAAATCAATTTAAAAGACCTTGAAAATAGTTTGAGGATAGCTAATTTAGGAATTATTGGACTACCTGAAAGCCACGATCAAAGAAAGAGCCTTGATGTTATATTTCAAGAAATTGTCAAGGAAAACTGCCTAGAGAGAGGGTAAAATTGACATTGAAAAAAATCCACCTATCACCATCTGAAAGAGATCCCAAAATGAAAACTCCCAGGAATGTTATAGCCAAATTCCAGAAAGGCCAGAGCTGAATAGAAATATAAGACTTAAGTATAAAAAAAAAACATGAAAGAAAAATCATAAGGGATTCAATAAGGTTAAACTGTTTGCCCTTCTATTATGGGAAGATGATACACATATCTTATAAAAATGTTATCATTATTAGGGAAGTTAGAAGCTTTATACATAGAAAGAAGGTATGGTATTGAGTTGATTATATGTTGAGATAAATGTTAAAATGTTAAAAAAAAAAGGAAGCTTAGCAATATTAGATTTCAAACTATATTGCAAAATGGTAATCATCAAAATGATTTGTTACTGGTAAAGAAATAGAGTGGTGTAACAATGGAATAGAATAGGTATATAATACACAGTCGTAAATGACCAGAGTTATCTAGTCATTTGATAAACCACAAAATCTAGGCTTTTGGGATAACAACATATAATTTATATAAATTCCTAAAAACTGGAAAGCAGTTTGACAGACACTATGCATAGAATAACATCTCACACTATATATAAGGTCAAAATGGATAAATGATTTAAATATAAAGAGTGATATCATAAGTAAATTAGGGAAGAATGGAAAAATAGGCCTGTTAGATCTTTACATAAGGGAAGAATTTATGATCATCCCACTTTGCAAAGACAATGTGAAGTAAAATAGATAATTTTGATTACAACAAATCAATAAGCTTTTGTACAAACACAATTAATGCAAGCAAAATTAGAAGGAAAACAGGAAACTGGCGGGAAATTTTATAGCAAGTTTCTCTGATAAAGTCCTTGTTCTGAAATATATAAAGACTGAGTCAAATTTATAAAAATAAAAGCCATTTCCAAGTTGATAAATGGTCAAAGGATATGAACAGGCAGTTTTCAGAAGAAATCAAAGTTTTCAATCACATGAATCAATGTTCTAAATCACTACTGAATAGCAAAATGCAAATAAGAATGACTCTGAAATATCACTTCACACCTATCAAATTGGTTAACCTGACAGAAAAATAAAATGACAAATGCTAGATGCAATGTGGCAAAATATAGGACACATATATTGTTGGTAGGCTGACCATTCTAGAAAACAATTTGGAACTATACCCAAAGAGCTATAAAACTATGCATATTGCTTTGACTCAGCAATACCATTACTGTGTCTGTATCCCAAAGAGATCAAAGAAAAGGGAAAATTTGTACAAAAATATTTATAGCAGATCTTTTTGGGATAGCCAAGAATTGGTTTTCAAGAGGATGGCTGTCAATTGGGAAATGACTGAACAAGTTGTGGTAAAAGATTGTGATGGAATATTATCATGCTATAAGAAATGAGGAGCAGGATGGTTTCGGTAAAACCTAGAAATACTTACATGAACTGATGCAAAGTGCAGTGAGCAGAGCCAGGAGATCATTGTACATAGGAACAGCAATATTGTAAGGATGGTCAACTGTGAAAGGATTTAGCTACTCTGATTAAGACAATGATCTAAGACATTTGCAAAGGACTCATGATAAAAAATGCTATCTGCCTCCAGAGAGAAAACTAATGAACTCTGAATGGAGAGTGAGGCTTACTTTTTTTTTTAATTCTTTATTTTTCTTGTTTCATTTATGTCTGTTTTCTTTTCTAACACGGCTAATGCAGAAATATGTTTTCTATGACTTCACATTATAATGGATATCAAATTGCTTGTTTTCTCAAACAGGGGGAGAGTTGAGTGAGGGAAAAATGAAATTCAAATTAAAAAAATATTATTAATTTTTACATGTAATTGGGAAATGTTTAACAAAATAAATTTTTAAAAATATGTATTTTTAAAAATCCTGGGTGCCTTCTTCCAATTCTCTACATTATAAAGATATCAACAGAGCATGTGGGCTAGCCATTGAATACTCCTCACTTTGTCAACACTGACAGATCTATCTTCTTTTCTGTTCTTTTATCTTTCTTGATAATATACTTTATTTAGTTTCTCTTGAGAATCCTATCAGTTAATTTATTTTAGCCTACTCATGTCCCTCATATTCCTTTCAACTGACTTTTCAGTGATCCTCAAAAGATTGCAAAATTTTGCTTTCTTTCCTCAAACTATCCTGCATATGCTTAATCTGTTTATATGTCATATCCCCTCATGAGAATATGAATATCTTCAGAGCAGCACCTATTTTGTTTTTTTTTCTTTGTCTCTCTAGCACCTAGCCCAGTACTTTGAACATGGCACATTTTTAATAAATGTGTGTTGAATTGAATTTTATTCCATAACTTAAATTCACATAGCATAATTACAATGTTGTTCTTGAAAACCTGGGCCTTTGTTTAAGAAGCAGTATGGGATTGTTAAAGGTGCTGGGCAATTTTGCAAAGGTAATCAAACCCACTCTCCCAACCTGTTGAATTGGGGTCCACTTCACCGTTGATGTTTAGTGTCTAAGATACATGGATAAATGGAATGCTATATTCTGTGTATTGAACTACTAAACAATATGCTCTTGGCTCTAGATACCATACGTCTAGTGCATCTAAGACTGAATTGTGGTTTGGTTTTGTTAGTTTTTTTTTTAAATGCCATGTAATATTGTTTATTTCACCTTGTAGTCAAATAAAATCCTTTGCTTGTTCTTCTCATCATGAATAGCTATCAGTTAAGATCTCTCCCATGCTATACTTGGACAATTGATTTCTGGGCAGAAAACAAGCCATTTTCACCTCTGTTAAATTTTACCTTGATGGTCTTAACTTACAGAAGCCCAGCCAGAGCCTTGTGAATCTTGATTCATTTACTGACTGCATGAAAAATCTTAGCCAAGTTTTGGACATCTGTAAATCTGTTGTGTACCTTTAAAGTATTCTTCCAAGTCCATGATAAAAATGATGATGATGATGATGATGATGATAACAGCAACAACAATAATTTGGCCAAGAACCTGATTCCTTGTTGATGTAAATCCATTTTCAACAGCATGAATTTTGTTGGTCATTCAATCAGCAATGAATACTTCTACCCACAACTATGTAACCAAGAAGTTCACTTCTGCTTATTAATAAGAACGTCATGAAATCTAGATATGCAATGTCTACATCATTTCTTTTAACAGGGAAAAATCACCTTCCAGGAAGACATGAGTTCTAGCCTTAGTCTCTAACTAGCTGTGTGAAGACATTTCAATTCTCTAAGTCTCAGTTTTCTCACCTGTAAAAAAAATATATAGAATTGAACTAGAATAAGAGGTATTGAACACATGGCCCACACTCCTGAAGTATAGCACAAACCAGATAAAAATGTTATTGGGAAATATTTAATGAAATAAATAAAAATACCAAAAAATACCACATATATATGTTTATATCAAACACATATTATAATTATAACAATATATGAACACACACACAAACACACACTACATATTAAAACAAAGTCAATAAGTTGCGAGCAAGGAGCCTTACCTTGGGATTAGAGGCCCCCATTTCTATTTGAGTTTGATACTACTGAGCTAGATGATCTCTCAATTTGTTTTCATTTGAATACTGATTATATCATTTTTCTAGTAACATTTTCAAAAAAAGGAAATGATTTTTCCTTAGTTCTTACAAACCACATTAAAAAAGTAGTACAGATGCTTTAAAAAAAAAAGACAATGATTTCCTAATATATTTAACCCACACTCCACAGAACAGTGAGCATTGTACTAGATTCTAGGTAATTAAGGAAAACTAGCTAATACCACCATCTTGTGTGACAATGTACACAACATTTCACACCCATAGCAATCCAGCTCTCCTTTCCATAATACAAAGAGGAAAGAAGTGTGTTTTTATATGTGTTCCCTGGAACCAAGGATAGTCATTGAAAAAAGTCTTAGTCTAACTGCCTTTTGGTGTTGTTTTTGTTTACACTAGTGTGTGTGTGTGTGTGTGTGTGTGTATATGTGTGTGTGTGTATGTATGTGTGTGTAATTGCATTGAATGTCTGGCACAGTGCCTAGAATTAAGCAGATACTTAAGAAATATTTGTTAATTGATAGTTGTAAATCAGTTCTTACAGTTATTTCCAGATTTCTATGAGTTCCCTAAACTTGTCACTTGTCACCATGTAATACTATCCTATTACATCTACATGCTTCAGTCTATTTAGTCTTTTACTTATCTCTGCTCATCCTTTTTGTTTCCAACTTTTTTGTTATTTGTTTGTTTTTTCTCCCTATCCTGAAAGTACTACTATCAATATTTCATTACATATGATAGCCTTTTGTCTTTGACCTCCTTGTGATATTTATCTAGAAGTGGAATTTCTGAGTCAAAAAGTATAAATAGCAGAAGATAATTGTTGTTAATAGAGTTTAGAACTTTGATCTGGAGTTTCTGGTATCCATGTATTTGCCCTTTGGAAATGTGACCATTTGAAAAAAAAATTAGTATTTTGGAACCATCCATCTACTACAGAGTGTCTCAAAAATTATCCATAGGGATCCCATAATCACCTCCACATTTTTTTGGAGTCTTGAGATACAATTTGTCTGGCCATGGAGAGGCTCCTATCTCATATCCTGGACTTCATTTTCTTCTTAATTATTACTACTCTGTGCTTTCCAGGATAAAAAAGATAGTCATGCTTTCTTCATAGTCTAGCTTGAACATAACTAGAACTACAAATGTTTGCCTTTTGAAGTCCTCTATAACCCTACATTTCTAGTCTTCTTCCACCTTCTTCCTGGCCCCGACATCCCACCTATACTGGGATCCAGTGACTGGACTCCTTGCTATTCCTTACACTAGATACTCCATCTCTTAACTCCAGATATCTCCATTGGTGGTCTCCCATACCTAGAACTCTCTCCCTCCTCATTTATGCATCCTAACTTCCTTGGCTTTGCTTGAATCACACACACACACACACACACACACACACACACACACACACACACACCACACACACACACACACACACACACCCCTTCTACCAGAAGCCTTTCCTCATCTCCTTTAATTCTAGTGTCTTCTCTCAGTAGATTATCTCCAATTCATCCTGTATCTATCTTGTTTCTACATCTGTGTGCTATCTCCTCCTCCCCCTTAGACTTTGAGCCTCCTGAGAGCAGGGATGGTTTTTTGCTTTTCTTTCTATCCCCAGCCCTTAGCTGAGTGTCTAGAACATAATAGGTACTTTTTGACTGAGGGACAATTCCAACAACTATTATGAGCTTTTTGTTGTTTCTCTGAATCTCAGTTTATTCTAGGCTTTTGGCCTCATATACACTATTCTTAAACTATTTTTTCCTGATCTGTTTTTGGTAATGCATCCCTCCTTTCATATTTTCTATCATGTCCTTTTAAAATCTGAGCTTAGAGATTTTCCTTTTTAAGTAATACTGCTAATGACCCCATTAGTGTATTTCAGTGCCTCCTCTTTTTCTCTTACAGGAGCAAACATAAATATCTATTTGACATACTAAACTGTCCCCTTCTTACTTTTCCAATATTCTTACACTTAATTCCTCACACTATAATATAGTTAGTGACCTATTTTCAGTTCCCAAAACAGATACTTTATCGTTCATCTCTGTCTCCTATGCCCAGAATGCTCTGTCCTCTCATCTCTTCCTTAGTTCTCTTGGGGTTTTTTTTGAGACTCAGCTCAAATCCCACCTTCAACAGGAAGCCTTTCCCAGTAACCCCAAATGTTAGTGCCTTCTTATCACAAATTACCCCACCTACTCTTTCACCATCTTATTTACACCTAGTAATTTGCTTGTTGTCATTACCCATAAGAATGGGATCTCCAGGAGGGTATGGACTGTTTCTGCTTTATTTGCATCTGTAGCTTGGCACACAACAAGTACTTAATAATGCTTACTGAATGACTGACTCATTCTTCTGGAGAAGAATGCATCATTATAGATAACCATATTTTCATGTTGTAGACAGCCCCAATCATTTTGAGCTACATTTCCTTCAGAGTCTGAGTACCTGCTATTATCTGGGTACTATGTAAGTGTACAGAATATAAAGAAGAAATAAGACATAGCCATAAAATTGCTTCCCTCAAGAAGTTACATCTACTAGGGAGATATGAAAGGCACACATCATTAAAATACAAATGAGACTATGAGAAATGTCTTCACACAAAGTTCTGGGAGAAATCAGAGGAGAGAGGAAAGGAGGGATCACTATGATTGGGAGTGGGGAGGGAAGAGCTGGGCCAGACTTCATGTGAAAGGCTCTACCCAAGCTGAACCTTAAAGGCTGAGAACAAAGTCAATGGGTAGAAGGGCAAATGAGAACTCTTCCTTCAAGGCAAAGAAGACAACATGAGCAAATGCAGAGTAGCGAGAATGGGGATTAATCTGGGGAATGGTGCATTGTCCGTTTTGGATAAAAGTACAGCAAAGGAATTGAAGAAATGTGACATATATTGAAAGATTACTAGTGACCAGAAAGCTTGAGGGTGAGTTTGACTATTGCTTTAAGCTCAGCATTGGGTTTAGTTGAGTTGCTTACTTAGTTGAGGACATTCATGAATAAAGATGTAATGGGGGTGAATGATGATTGCAGTACAAAATTATGACCCTTAAACACATCACTGAAAGAATGAGACATGCTTATGACAAACTACCAAACTGGAAAGCTCTGTAACTGATTTAAAAAAAAGTCATTCATTCTCACTTTCCTTTCTATAATGAAATAGGTTGCTCTACAACAGGTAATAAATCATGAACATTTCTCAGCAAAAGGAAACTCAGACACACAGGCCTGGATGGACCGTCACTGAGAAGTCGCTGACAGATGCTGTCAGCCAGATCAGACACTTGTGGCTGGCACAGAACACATTGGCAAGAAACTCTTTCAACTTCACCTCCTTCATATGCCTGGATTAGAACGAGACCTGGCTGAAACATTTTGGCAGGCAGATGATAAAAAGCTTGTGTTACCAACATCACCCAGTGACTCTGGCCTAGTGTTTGCCCAAGAGAAAATAATACGGGAGAGAAAATTCTGTTTCTGGAAATTCAAAGCTTGGTATCAGGCCATATGTCTCCTGTGTCCATCATTCCTTAATTAGCTTGTCATGACACAAGAATTTACTGAATACTCCCAGGGCATATAGCATGGCATGCCATTTAACACAAACTGTATCCTTATACTACTTGATCCATCTGTCAGTCAACAGATACTTCTTGAATACCTATTATATACCCAGAATTTTACCATAAATAACTATTTTTGTTAATGTGTAAGAGGACCTTAGGGAAATGACGGAACCATAGAAGAGCAGCATTGAAAGGCACTTCTGAGATGATGTGATTCGATTCTTTCATTTTATATATAAGGAAATGGAATAAGACCAGAAAGGGAAAGTGCTTATGAATGACTTTCCCTGTCCACATCCCTCTCAAATGCAGATTATTCTGTTTGCCAATGAGTGGGAGCATAGAGATAGGAAGCTAATTTGAGGCCAAACCAAAGTCAAGGAAAATATTTTTTCTTATTATTTTTGTTATATAGGAAACTTAACCATGTTTATAGACAGAAATATGAGAGCTAGTGGAGAGAGTAAGATTACAGAGGCGGAAGAAACTATCGGGTTTTTTATTTTTACTAGTTTGAGGGAGATGAATAGTTAAATGACTTTTACAAAGAAAGGCATAAAACTAACAGATAAAATAAAAACATCCAAAATTTTGGTTGGTTCCACCTCCTATCTCTGACACTTATTGTGTGACCATGAACAATTATTTAATATCTCTGGGTCTCAGTTTTTTTTTTCTTGTATAAAATACATGGTGGGATGAGAGGGGCTGGATAATGTCTGAGCTCCCTTTCTATTAAAAGTCTATGATCATTCAATACACATACATACACACACACATGCACACACGCACACACACTTATAACTTAACAAATCTCAAAAAATTATAAAAATGGTTAGTTTTTCTTATTAAAATTCTACAGTATTCTAATAATACTTAGCCATGCACTATTTAACACAATCTTTTCTGCCACAGGGGAAATATAACTCCAAGGTGTCAGTATTTAATATAATGTGTTATGAAAGTTATTCCTTCATTATATAACTTCAAATGACCTAATTCTGCCCATCTCCATCATGGCCATTATAATTTCTCACATTTGCATAGCATTTTCTGGTTCTCAGAGTTCTTCCCTATATATTATCTCATTTGATCCTGACAAGTTTCACACAGCACTCTAAAGTAGAGAGAGATGCCCTGGAAATGTTCTTTGAGCTTTGATTTCATGAATTTTTCTTCTGGGATTCCTGACATAAAACTCCAATAGTAAAGCAAGAAAAAAAACAAGTTTTAGATGAAATAAAAGTCTGAAAAGTCTTCAAAACTTGGCTCCCTTCATCAAAATGAATCATTTTTGCCCTAAAATTATAAATGAACTCACTCATTCTTAAGATTATGATAACTTTGAAAAACTATTCAATGAACTAGCAATTTATATCCCATATGCAAGGCTCTACCATATTTTGAATTTTGAGTTTAGGACCTGGGCTCACAAGCTGACTGCTGCTACTCAGTATCTGTATGGCCTTGGGCAAATCACAAACTGAGCCTCAGTTGAATCATAAGGACTATGAGGAGGTTGGCCTAGGGGAATGCAGAAACCAGGAAAGCTAATGTAATCTTGGTCTTAGCAGAGGTGTAATTCCTAGTAATAAGGAAGTGAGAGTGTGCTGTACAATGCTCTCATCAGCCCACATCTGGAGGATTATTGTTTGCTTATATATGCCACATTTTAGAAAACACACTAATAAACTAGAGAGGTTCGAGGAGAGTGGCTGAGATTGAGAAGAGGCTTAAGTCCATGCCATGTGAAGGAGGGAGGGGAAGAGAAAGGGAAGGAGAATAAGCATTTATATAATACCTACTATGTGCCAGGCACACTGTGCTAAGCACTTTACAGATATTATTTCATTTGATCCTCATAACAACTAAGGGAACTGGGGTAAAGGTTAAGTGACTTGCTAATCACTAAGGTTATACAGCTAAGTTTCTGAGGCTGGATTTGAACTCAGGTCTTTCTAACTCCAGGCCCAATGTTCTATCCACTGCCTCACCAAGTTGGCTTCAAAACATGAACTGAAGTAGCTAGGAAAGAGAGGACTTAGGGAAAACATGAAAGTTGTCTTGAAATATTTGAATAGTCCTACAGGGTAGAACCAGAGACAAAGGATAGAACCTGCAGGAAGACAAATTTACATTTGATGTAAGCAATCCCATTCTAACAATTAGTGCTCTCCAAAACTGAAATGGAAAGCATCAGAACATAATGGCTTCCACAGTACTGGAAGTCTTGGATATATAATAGATCCGATTTTTAAAAAATTTTGTTCCCCATCAATCAATCAATCAATCAATCAATCTATTTTGCCCCCTTCCCCAATGGGCCAAAGTAAATGGCTATTGAAATCTCTTCCAACTCTGTCATTGTGTGATTCTGCAATTCTTAAGGATCTTAATGGTTAAAAAACTTAAGATTCTAGTATTCAAGATGGTTCTAGAAGACTATATATAATACATATAAAGATATTACTAGTATATATGTATATATACACACTAGTCACATGGCACATAGCAAATGTCTTAACATTTAACTAGAATAGGGGCAGCTAGATGGCACAGTGGATAGAGCACTGGCCCTGGATTCAGGAGGACCTGAGTTCAAATCTGGCCTCAGACACATAACACTTAACTAGCTGTGTGACCCTGGGCAAGTCACTTAACCCCATTGCCTAGCCAAAAAAAAAAGAAAAAGAAAGAAAGAAACATTTAACTAGAATAATTATAATTGTAAAATTATAAACAATGTGAACTTAAGTTTGATTTTTAAAATATCCTTTAAGTTATTTAACTTTTTGAAAGCTATTAAGAGGGCACTGTTCTTAAGGAGTTTCTCTAACAGAATTGAGTTGTGCTGAGCTGCGTCCATATTCACCTGATTTCTGTGACCCTCTAGACACACACATTTTCCAAAAACCTGGTTAATTTGAAGACTACAGGTTAGGTAATGCACCTGAGGGGTTTTTTTTTTGTTGTTGTTGTTGTTGTTCATTTGTTTGTTTTGCTTTGTCGTTTTGCTTTGTTTTGTTTCTGTATGAAAAGCAAAAATGTTCAACTTTGGCTTCAGTAACATCAAGATTTAATCAAAGTGCTAACTTACTAAGCCTAACAGATCTGGTATTGATTAAGTCATGGTCCCTATTTTGTAAGATGCAATTTTTAGATCTATCACTTGGTGGTGCTGGAGTCAAATACAGGTACCTTTAATGAAGTCACTGTTTATAATAAAAAAAAAAAAGTGGCCCATTTACAAAGTTACTTATAATTGCTGTCAAGATGCATATGTTGGCTCCAAACTGAAAACTGTAATGATTGTGAAATATTTCACGGTAGCAACAAACATGAACTTGTAGAGACTTCAGGAGATAGTAGAGAATAGAAGGACCTGGTGTGCTATGGTCCATGGGGTCATGAAGAGTGGGCACAACTGAACAAATGAACAACAATAACAATCATGAAATGTGTTTACTTGGAGCTACATGGAAGATTTTATATTTTAAATTTTAAAATTATTATTTCAAATATTTTTATTTCAAATTTCACCTTTCCTTCCTATAAAGAGGCATTGTGAACATTTTGTCACAATCACACTTTAGGTGTGAAGACAATTCCCTATTGTCCCATAGAACCCTTGGAAATATTTCTTCAAATATATATTATCCTTTCTATGCCATTTGTTTTGTACTTGAGTTGAGGGGTGCAAATGTGTGTTTTCATCCATAAATATGCAAAACACCTAAATACTTGCATCATTGGATTATACAATAACAACTTCAATGATTGGGATAAGGTGGTGAATTGCCTTTCATTTCTTCTAAAGTAAGATGAGCATAAATCAGCTTTCCCTGGTACTTAGAAAAAGGAATTTACTATCTCTCAATAATACGTACAGAAATAGAACATACCTTAGGAGACATAGCTTGGAATAAAGGACAGAACATTGGATTTGAGGTCAGGACTAAAAACAGGCTACAGATTGGACGCATCAAATACTTTGCAAGGTTTGAGACTCAGTATAGGACACAACCTCTCTGGGTAACAGTTTCCATCATCTTTAAAGGTCCTTATAACTCTAAACCTAAGATTCTATGATGTGAACCCTTGATCCTTCTCTGAGGCTCTTTACTCAACACATTCCTTGAAAATGTTCCCTAGCTATTTCTGTTTATCCTATTTCCTTCTTTGAGGTGGGAGGTCAACTTCCTAGGTATGATCCTAAGGTACTTAAATATCTTCATGCTCATTACAACTGTGAGATCAGTTAATAATAAACACATTTGTATAAGTATTCGAAGTTTATAAAGTACTTTATTTGTACTTGTAAATATATATGTATATATATTTATATATACACATATACATATATATACACATATACATATATATATATGTATATATATTTATATATACACATATACATATATATACACATATACATATATATATATATATATATACAGGCACACACAGACATATCATATGTGTGCACATATAGACACATAATATATATGCATGTTTATATGTGTATATTTGTTATATATATTTCACACCCATACACACCTACATACTCAACACACATATTCTTCAGTTGCTTCAGTCATGCCTGACTCTTCTCGACCCCATTTGGTTTTGGTTTTTTTTTTGGCAAAGATGCTGGAGTGGTTTGCCATTTCTTTCTCCAGCTTATTTTGTAGATGAGGAAATTGAAGCAAACAAGGTTAAGTGACTTGCCCAGGGTCACAAAGTTAGTAAGTGTTTTAGGCCAGGTTTGAACTCAGGAAGAAGAGTCTTCCTAACTCCAGGCCAATCTAGAATCACTCTTCTGTGTGTGTGTGTGTGTGTGTGTGTGTGTGTGTGTGTGTGTATAGTGTGTATATCTATGTACATATATGAATATATAATATAATATATACATAACAAAAGGTATGCACATATAGCATGTATGTATATATGTATGTGTACACATATAGACATAAACACATGTACACAGGCATATATGCATATATACGTATATATTTTATACACACACACACACACACACACACACACACATATATAGTAGAGGAAACAAAAGCTTAGAGTATAAAATAACTTGCGCAGGGTTACACAACTAGTATATGTCTGAAGCAAAACTCATACTCAGGTCTTTCTGCCTCCAAGTCCAGAGCTCTGTCTTCTATGCCAAATAGAAACAGAAACCACTAAACCCTATACAAGCATCCCTGTAGCCACATGCTGACTTAGAAAATAATATTAATATTTTAGAGGGTTTTTATATTTTTATTTATTTGTTCAAATAATGACATTTTAATCTGGTTTGGAGCAATTGGAACTGTTGTGGGCTGCTTGCAGCCAGACCACAAGTGTGATACTTCCACACTAGGTCACTGAGGTGGAAGTAGCTGAGTCATTTCCTGCACAAAACTTAAATGTAGGTTTTTGGGGGCATCTCTCCTTTTTTATGTTACCTGTTGTATGTACCTCACTCCTCCACACAGAAATTTAACTTCATTTCACTTCCATGGAATCAAAGGTGTCAACCAGTGGGTCTTATGTAATAAACTGATCTGTGCTAACAGGAAAGGGTGAAAGAGTCACTGGCAGCTACATGGCATACTACAGAGGGCTGAGCCTAGAGTCAGGAAGACCTGAGTTTAAATCTGGCATCAGGCACTAACTAGCTGTGTGACCCTGGACAAGTTGCTTAACCCAGTTTGACTCAATTTCTTCATCTATAAAATTAACTGGAGAAAGAAATGGCCAACCACTGCAGGATTTTTGCCAAGAAAATCCAAAAAGGGGGTCACAAAGAGTCATACGCAACTGAAAAATGACTAACCACAAAGAGTCACTCTCAGCTAAATAATATGTATATAACTAACAGGTATATAGGTAATTAGTAAATATGTATGGGGGGACAACTAGGTGGTGTAGTGGATAGAGCACCAGCCCTAGAGTCAGAAGGACCTGAGTACAAATCTGACCTTAGACACTTAGTAGCTGTATGACCCTGGGCAAGTCACTTAACACCAATTACCTAAAAGAAAAGAAAGAAAAGTAGATATTGATGCAACTAATAAATATGTAATAGATACATGATTTTCCAGGCTATTGTCTAATTTGTGGGTGGATCTAATGGTGGGATGTCAAATCCTATAGTAAGGGAGATAGCCACTGCATATGGGCATTCTTATATATGTGTGTGTGTGTGTGTGTGTGTGTGTGTGTGTATACATATATGTGTGTGTATGTGTGTATATGTATATATGTAATTTGTTTATTTTTTGCTGTATTAATTTATTTTTCATTTTCAACATTCACTTCCACAAAATTTTGAGTTCCAAATCCTCCCCATTTCTTCCCACCCCCCCACCCCAAGATGGTGTGCATTCTGAATACCCCTTTCCCTAATCTGCCTTCCCTTCTATCTCCACCCCCTTCTCTTGTCCCCTTCCTCTTCTATTTTCCTATAGGGCAGGATAGATTTCTATATCCCATGCCTGTATATCTTATTTCCCAGTTGTATGTGAAAACAATTTTTAACATTTGTTTTTAAAACTTTGGGTTCCAAAGTTCTCCCTTCCTCCCTCCCCACCCACCCCCATTGAGAAGGCAAGCCACTCGATACAGGTTATACATGTGTAGTCATGCAAAATATTTCCATAGTAGTCATGTTGTAGAAAGCTAACTGTATTTCCCTTCATCCTATCCTGTGCCCCATTTATTCTATTCTCTCTTTTGACCCTGTCCCTCCTCAGAAGTATTTGCTTCTGATTACTCCCTCTCCCAATCTGCCCTCCCATCTATCATCCACCTGCTCTCTTCTCCCATTCCCTCCTATTTTCCTATAGAGTAAGATAGATTTCCATGCCCAGCTGAGTGTGTATGGTATTCCTTCCGTAAGCCAAATCCAATGGCAGTAAGATTCACTCATTCCCTCTCACCTCTCCCCGCTTCCCCTCCACTCTAAAAGCCTTTTCTTGTCTGTTTTATTGAGATAAATTACCCCATTCTACCTCTCCCTTTTTCCTCCTCCCAGTATAATCCTCTTTCATTCCTTAATTTTATTCTCCAGATACCACCCCTTCATCTTCAACTCACCCTGTGCCCTCTATTTATCTAGCTAGCTAGGTAGCTAGCTAGCTATAAATACATATAATTTTTTCCCTTCAACTACTCTAATACTGACAAAGGTCTCATGAGTTACAAATATCATCTTTCCATGTAGGAATGTAAACAGTTCAACGTTAATTAAGCCCCTTCTGATTTCTCTTTCCTATTTACCTCTTCATGCTTCTCTTGAATCTTATATTTGAAAATCGAATTTTCTATTCAGTTCTGATCTTTTCATCAAAAATGCTTGAAAGTCCTCTGTTTCACTGAATGTCCATTTTTCCCCTGAAGGATTATACTGTTTTGCTGGGTAGGTAATTCTTGGCTGTGATCCTATCTCCTTTGCCCTCCAGAATATTATATTCCACGTCCTACAGTCCCTTAATGTAGAAGCTGCTAAATCCTACGTTATCCTTTTTTTTTTTTTGGTTAGGCAATGGGTTAAGTGACTTGCCCAAGGTCGCACAGCTAAGGCCTGTTTTTTGCCTTTGTGCCCATGCTGAACTGAGCTCCTCTCACAGCCCAGCACAATAGACCTTTGCAATCAACCATCCAGTTTGTCTTAGGCTGGAAATTTGTTTCACTCTGTCTTTTTGTGGGTTCTGCTGCTTTAGAATTTGTTTAGAGACATTTTTACAGGTATTTAGAGGGGTTTGGGGGACAGCCCAAGCAAGTCACTGCTTTTACTCTGCCATTTTGGCTCCACCCCTCACATATGGGCTTTTGACTAGAGTTTATCTCACTCTTGACTAAACGTCATGTTTAAGACCTTGCCTGCATACACATTCATTTTTTTTAAAGTAAATTTTATTTCTTTCAATGAACAAAATGTACTTCCTCTACCTCAACTTTCATGGGGAAAAAAAAACCTTGTAACAAATATACATGCGTAATCAAAACAAATTCCTGCATTGATGATCACCTATGTGTTTGTGTGTGTATATATGCATGCATGTATGTATGTATGTATGTAAAATTCTATACCCTGAATTTGTTACCCAGAAGGAAATGTATAGCATGTGTCAAGATGCTATTAGGAAATACCCTGTTTTGCAGAGCTAAGTTCCAACAAGCAAGCTGTGCTCAGAGCTTGTCATAACAACAATCTTTTGAACTAACCCTTGGAGATGATCTCAGTCATAGCAAAATCCCCAAACTGTTTCATATAATTATTATATCGCTTTGACTGGCATCAGGTATTCTCTGAGCTCAGATAAGCACCTGCTGTATCCATGTTCCAGATGTGAATGGAGCATTGGTATGAATCAAACCTGTCTCATTGTTGCTGTTACCCCTCATTGTCAGGGCTACAGCTCACTGCATAGCCATTGGTGTAAGTATTAAGATTTGCCTACACTAAAATGGGTTGCCTCACTAGTGGGGAGCCCTGGCACATGTGTCTAATTTCACTCCTTGATTGCAAGCCATTTCCCTCATTTTGAAATTAAACTTCTGTTTGAATCCTGATTCTCCTGTCTCTAGCCTGTTCTGTTCAGCTATGGCCATCCACAAGTTAGAGATCAGTTCAGTGCAGTTGATAACATGCTTTATTATAATCGTGGTTGAATGCTCACTCATCTTAACCTGGATACCCTGACTGCTAGTTAACTTTCAACTTCATCAGGATATATCCAAGCTAGTTATTTTCTGAGTTGTCACGATGTGACAAATTGTATCTGTAGTCTAAGAGGAAAAGCAAATCTCTTTATCTCACTGATACAGTGACGTTTAACCTTGTATATGTATTATTAACTTTGTATATGTATTATTAACTATCATACATGTACAGTGGATTTATGTTAATAGACTTTGGTTCTCAAAAGTACCACTTCAGTAACAATCATTCAAGTCCTTGCTTTTTAAATTGCGTTCTGATTTTCTTTCATCTCTAACAAGACTACTTACTTTTAAAATGGACTTGGTGTGAAAATGTGCATTTCAAAGATAAGCACATATCTTTTCCTATGCTTTAAAACAAGGGCACTACATTGCTGAAATCAAGAATTGCTAAATGCAACATTATAGGATATGGACTTTGTCTTTTTCATTGTAATATAAGGAAACTTATGAAAATTGAACTTGCGCAGACTTTTGAAAAAAGAATTTTAATTTACCTTTGTTCCACAGATAAGTACCTAAAGCACTCTTTCTACCATCCCATGTCTTTGTGTATTATGTCAAACTTGCTGGTAGTCTCCAATGAAGGGCTGCCAATCCTTTCCAGGAGAGTGTGCATTCGTACAGCACATCTTTATGAGACAGCTACAAGCAAAGCATGGGATCAGGCTAGGATGACGCTGGGTAACAGAAGCAACTGAACCCATCCATGGGAGTTTGGAAGAGTAGACCACGAACATTTTCAACTGGGAGAACTGATTAAGTTATCCTACTCATTTAAAATCCTACATTTGGCAGCAAATGCCTGTGCAGATGAGAGATTTTGTGATAAATCGGGATCCATATTAGGAAGGAGGAAAGAGAGCCCAGGCACAAAACTGGATACTCTTAGCAGCCTCTTAAGGCTTCTTGACTGCTGCTACTGCTGCTGCTGCTGCTATAGTATTGTTGTTCAGGCATCTAATTGTGTCTGATTCTTTGTGACCCTGTCCCGGTTTTTTGTTTGTTTGTTTCTTTGCTTTTGGGGGGGCAAAAATCCCAGAGTGTTTGCCATTTCCTTCTCTAGTGGATATAAGGCAAAGAGAGGTTAAATGACTTGCCCACAGTAACACAGCTAGTGAGTGTCTGAGGTTGCATTTGAACTCAGGTGTTCCTGACTTCAGGCCCAGCACTCTATGCACTGGGCCACCTAGATACCTCCTGCTATTATATAAGCACTAGATACTATCATTTTTATAAAGAAAATGTCTGAAGTTATTAGGTCTGGGTCAGATGGAGTGGGGGGATAGAGAGAAGAAGGGGAGAAATAGCTCCAAAAAGGATTTTTCCCCCTTTTCTGCAGAATTCTCATCTCTAAAATGTATAAATTTCCCTTATTTCTTAAATGTTCTTGGACAATAGTTAAAAAGGAAGCGAGGTATTTATCAGTTATCCCTGTTCCCAGATCTGTACTTTGGACTCTCCAAGCATTGTAACTAGTTAATAAAGTAAAGAGAAAAGCAAGTTACCAATCTGAGCTACCCCATGGAAGGAAAATCTGGAAATACAGATACTTTTTGTGACTGCTTTTTCCCCCACTATATTTAACAGTGAAATCTACTGTGTGTTAGAGTAGATATAAAGGTAAGTAAACACAGTCCCTTTCCTCAAGAGCCTTAGAATTTAGTGTGGGTGGTGAGACATACAATCAGATTAGCCATAATACAAACTAGATTATGACCAGTGCGGGAAAGCAACACACTCAGAGGATTATGAAATCAGTTGAGAAGCCATTACCTGCTGAGAGAATGGGGGAAGTTCACTGAGGTGTGTACAATTTCCATAGGTGGAGACAAAAGCTCACTTCATCTAGCGTTTTACACAGATGACTCCTAAATGAATTCTTTTCAACCCTAATCATTTTTTTCCGGCACTCAGACTCAAGTCACTGAGGGCCTACAAAATAATAGTAGGTAAGATTGATAATAGTGCTTTAATACCTGCAAAGTGCTTTACATGTTACCCTATTTGATCCCTAGAATAACCCTGCAGGGTAGACACTATTATTATCCTCATTTCACAGATGAGGGAATGAAAATTGAAACAGGTTCAGTGACTTGCCCAGGGTCGCATACCTCATAAGTGCCCGAGGCATCATTTGAACTCAGGTCTTCCTGACTCCACACCATACAATGTGCCATCTGGCTGCATCCAACTCAGCCTCAGAGATGACACCTCAGACTCAACATGTCAGCTTATCCATATCCCACAAATACATGTAATTCCCTATTTCAATAAAGACACTGTCGTCCACCTAGTCACATATGCAAAGTTTTGGTACTGTCCTTGATTTTCTTTCTTGCCTCAGTCCCATATTAAATCAGTTGTCAAATCTGGCCATCTCTAATTCACAAATCTCTTTAATGTATGTTATTTCTTCTATTTTCATTTACCTTTTTCTGGATTATCAGGTCTGGTCTTTACAGCTCCATTCAGTCTCCACCCTGCTGCCAAATTTATCTTTATCATATGCTGATATGATCATGTCATATCTTTGTCAAAGCTCATCAATAATTACATATAGTCTAGTAAAGTTTTAGCTCTTTACAATCTTACATTGTCAGCGCCATCTTACAATATTCTTTTCCCCATGTACTATGCTCCAAGCAAAGTGGTTTACTCATTTTCCCATTCTAGATACATTGGATATTCTATTGCTTGACATTAGCACCTGACATGCCCCTCATCCATCTTTGCCTATTATAATCCTACCTATTCTTTTTATGAGAGAGAAAGGGGAAAAACAATGAAGCCTGAGGTGTTTGGAAGATGTGCTGAACATGAATCCTGGATCCCTCTATTGAGTCGGTACTATTTCTATGAATTTATAGGACTTTTTTCTTAAAATAAGAATTGATTAAATTTGTCCTGTCTGCTTAAAATTGTAAACTTGGTAACAAATGCCTCTCCAAATGAATGATTTTTGTGATGAATCAGTGCCCATGTTACCAAAGGGGAAAACAAGCCCCACTACAAAATTGTATATTCTTATGGGAAATGTTGCAAGTTATTAGTCTGGGTCTTTTTTTGGGAGTGGGAAATAGGAGGGTAGGTAGCAGAAATATCTCCAAGATGCCTTCCCAACTTTCCCCTTTTCTACAAAGGAAGTCTCATCTCTAATGTGTTAGTTTCCCTTGCTTCCCAGAGATTCTGGGCTCCTAACGGATGGTAAGGTATAGAAAGAGGACATGTAGAGACTTTCATTGTTCTTACTGTACTTGAGGGACCCTATTTTTAACCTTTATTTCTTTGGAAAGTTTTCATTTTAGTACTCAAGAAAAAAATCTAACTATTGAAAATAACTGTTCCTTGGGACAAAGCATGTCTTCCAAATACCTAAGGACTTATTATCCTTTTTTTCTTTCTCCCACAATGTGGCAGCAGAGACTTGGAGAAAAAATAGAAAGGCACATAATGGGAAAAAAAGGTGTTTTAGCAAGTGAGTTCCAAGAAAATGAGACTTCAGGAACCAGAAAAGGTCAAAGATGAGGCCTAGAACATTTAAGTGATCAATGATTAATAAACTGAGGAACACATGTTTGGAGATTGCATCCTCAAGTTGAAAGAGATCATATTGGAAGAACTGAGGGCTTCTTCCCACTTTGTTTTCCACAGCTCTATTGCCTTCACTAAAGACAACAGCTTGCTTTGTTTGTAATAATGAAATTTAAAAAGAGGGCCTGGAGGAGAAGTGTCAGTGTTAAGTAAACTCACAGAAAGTTAACTTTTCTAGAAAAATATGAGACCACTGAAATGTTTTCAGATGTACAGAAACTCTTCTATTTTAAAATTTGGAAAGACTTCATAACACAAAAAAGTAGGCAGTTTAAAAAAATACTGATACCCTTTACATCATAGACTTCCCCTTTATATACTCCCTCCCCACCTCCACCACTGAATCCTCCTTTATGACAAAGAAAAGCAGGGCATTTGAGGCTATGGTATCCTACTAATCTTTTCCGTGAGGCCTCTGAAAGCCATTCATCCCCCAAATCGGGGGTTCCCTGTCCTCTTATAGAACAAATTTGAGAGGGAAAGATTATTATCCTTCTCCTACTGCAGAGTCCCATAATTTTTACTTCAGTAACCAATCACTTTTTGGTTGAGAATCACATCCAGATTAGCAGTTTTCTTTACTGATATGTCAACCTTTTGAATGATTAAATTATCATGTAAGTACACTATTTTTGGCACAAGCAGAACTCCAGAAACTGGATAACTGAAGTTCTCCATTGTTAATACAGGATGCCTCTGAGCCAGGTATGTGAGTTGAGAAACTAATCTTCATATAAATGCATTAAGGTCCCTCCAGCCCCTAGTTCCTAGACTTCCTTATATATCTTCTAAAAATACAATGCTACCAATTCTCATCTTTTGCCCATATTGCTCCTTTTAAATAAGGTTTACTTTTACAGTCAGATCCCATCCTATCAAGTCAGGGATAATAATGATGCAAAACATATATCCTTTTATTAAGATTACTGTTTTCCTTGCTTACTGTATTTGTATGTAGACATCTGAGACGTGTGTGTGTGTGTGTGTGTGTGTGTGTGTGTGTTTAGTGTTATTTTGGCTTTGTCATTTGATAAATATTGTGTCCTGTAAATGTCTTGGCCTCTCTATTAATATTCCTGTTCCTACTCTGATGTATAAAAGGTTCTAGAGACGTAGTTTCTGGGTAATTAATCATTTTATTAATTATTGCTAGTGGATAATTAATAAAAGGGTCATTGGTTATCTCTCTTAAATCAAAGACAGATTATGGCAATTTCTTGATGCTTATATGCCCTCAGAAGAGTGGGTGTTCCTGACAAGCAACAAGCAACTCTGATTAGTTAACAATTAATGAGAGAATGAATATTATAATGAGAATTGCACATATTCTAATGAGGGGCTGGGAGACATGACTCTGATCGCTCTTGCTCCCAGACCACCCCCAGCCTATGCAATCTACGAAAAAGGATCTATCTGGCCCCCACTCTCCCATCCTACCCCCACCACAAGCCTGCCTGAGTGGAACAACAGGGGGTGAAATTTACCTTAAATTAAATTCTTTGTAAGGTTTTCTAGTTGGATGGGACAACTCCACCTGGATAAGACAGTCTATGTGGGGTAAAATTTATGGCAAGGTCAGAGGTCTCCTTGAAAGACTTCACTTTGAATGAGGAAATAACAAAAAGGGGAAAAAAACTGAATCAATCCAAAAATATAATTACTCTGTTTGACATCTAGCTTGTTAGACATGCACTAACCATTTTCTCTCCCCTCTTTTCTTTCCCTTTAAAAGTCCTCTTGATTAGACTTGCCAGTTTCAAAGACTAATTCAAAGACTAATCCTTACTAGATACTTTCCATACCATGGGATCAAAGGTAACCCCAAAGAGTTTGGCTTTGTCACAAAGAAAATCCATGTCTTTGTTACAGACTAGAATAAAGGAGAGAATGGGGCACAATATTGAGGAATTATCAAATAAAGACTACAGCAGAACAAAATGGCCTTTACTTTCTCAGTTAATAGTTATTTTGTTGAGAGGAATGCGGACAGATGCTAAGGGAAGCCTGTACTAAGAAATGACTTGAACTAGCTATCCTGGGGAATATAATAGTCATTAGAAAAGAGTAAAATAATGACCTTGTGGTAGGAAGGATTCAACTGAAGTGAGACAGCATAGATATGTTGTTGATCATGTCTGTGCCACTGGATAACTTTGTCTTCCATACTTCTAAGCAATATGTGTAGGAGAATAGACGGAGGTCTGTAACGCAGGTAATTCAGGGTTTGATTCTAGTAGGTGATAATGAGACAAGGAGGTGAACAGGGTGAGGGTGTATAGTTAAACTGAGTAACTATTGGGTTAAAAGTTGGAAGGGAAAAATGTGAAATCAGAGATGTAGGGATGCTGAGAGTTTACGGATTTGGTATAGAAAAACATTTTAGAAAAGTGAGACATAGGGAGAGAAGAAAAGGTTAAGGGCTTATGATGAGATACTTTAAGAGTTCTTGATAATGGAAATATAATATTTGAATCAACATCCTAGGAAAACTATATGATTTGGTGTTATACACACACACACACACACACACTCACACAACACACTTTAATTTCCCAACACTGTGTCTTTGTAGAGGTTGTCTTACTTAGAACACATTTTTAGTCTTACCACTACTTCTTAGAATTACTAGTTTCTGTCAAGGTCCCAGCGCAAGTACCTACAATCTCCTTCCTATCTTAGGACTTTCTTAGTCTCTCCAACTGATAGTGTCTCTGCCCAATCCCTCCCACACCCTGCCAAAAAAAAAGTTTGCCCCATGTCTATTTTGACTCTATATATATTCTTATGTGAATGTATTTTGCCACCTATAGAACACCTAAATTCCCCATGATAAGGCCTGTTTTGTTTTTGTCTTTGTCTCTGTTGTACATAACAAAGTGCCTGACAATTTGTTAATAAATTCAGGAGGATTTATTAAGCAGGAACTAGATGCCAGCACTATGTCACATGCTGGGAATATAGAGATCAGTAAAATAGCCCCTGTCCTCAAGAAGCTTAAATGCTTGTTGATTTAATGATGCTAGATATTATTTTAAGGCGTGGTCCGGAAATATAACTGTTAGACACCACCTTCATAACTTCAATATTCACTCCTAATATTTGAAGTTCTTGCCTTCAATCGGAAAAACAATACTGAAACCACCATTTCTGGTTTTAATTTGTCCAAGACTTCATAGATGTTAGCAATTATTTTTAGAACACAGGACCGAAATAATGGTTGGGAGTTGCAAGAAGAAAATTTTGGATGGAAACAAGGAAAAGCTTCCTAACATGTAGATCTGTGCAAAAATTGAAAAGATCACCTAGAACAGTGATGACAAAAATGATGATGATGCTAACAATAATAGCTAGTATTTATATGGTGCTTTAAGATTTAAAAAGCACGTTACAAATATTATTCCATTTGATTTGCATAACAATCATGTAATGTAGGTAGCTATTATTATCTCCATTTTACAGATGAGTAAACTGAGGTTGAGAAATTTAAATGACTTAATCCAAGTGAGGGTCTAAGGAGGGATTTCAAAACAAGTTCTTCTGACTCCAAGTCCAGCACTCTATCCACAGAACCACCTCTTTTCTCTATTGGAGGTCTTCAAGAAAAAGGTTGATGACCACTTGTCATGTTGCAAGAGGGTAGTGATATGGTAGAGAGGGGATATTTTTCAGATATGTGTTGAATTGGCAGCGTGATTCAATGAAAAGAGGGCATGATCCCTCTCCTCACAGGCCTAACAGTCTCGGTGGGTAAGACTCAAGTATAATCAAGACACACAAAATACACAATAAATGTATTGTAGACCCACAAGAAAGATCTACATGCACTCAGCAGCCTGGGGATCAGGACAAGGAGATGAGGAAAGGGTTCATAGATAAGTATAGATTGCAAGCTAATTGTGAGCAAGGCTAATATCTTTTCATTTTCTTTCTCCTCTAGTGACTGCTACAAGGTGATGTTTAGTACAATTAGCACCTAGTTGCAAGGGTTGCTCATGCATCCACCTTTGGTGTTCCACCTGATTCACCCAACTTTCACCTGTGGCTTTAAAAAGCTGTAGCTGCACAGTGGCCACACCCCACTAAACCTCTCTTGGCAGACAAGCTAAACCAAGTTGAGGGTAGCTAACAGACTTCTAATCTGTTGGTGAGTTGGGAGGGGTGTACCCCAAGCATGTGAAGACTTAGCTCAGCAGAATAGGTGGATGAGAACAATTTGTTCCAATAGCCTTGAAGACGGCTGAAGCAGGTGGCTTGGAGCACTTAGTGTTTAGCCGGGCATCAGAGACTCCAAGGTCACACCCTCATCCCCAGCTATTGCCAGACATCCTGACTTTTGTTCTGCCACCGGTCTTCAATGACTCTGGAAGAGAGAGTGAGACTGATGACTTTGAACATCTCTGCCCAACTCTGCCTCACTTAAATCCAGTTCACCCACAAGTCAAGACATCACCTCTGGTCCTTGTCAAAAACGAAGGACAAACCACATCTTTTCATTTTCTTTCTCTTCTAGGGCCTGCCACAATGCCTTGCACATAATAGACGCATGTTTTAAACTAAACTGATTATTATTTTTTTTTACTTCCAGGACAAATATGTACAGAAAAGCAGAAACTAGTAAAATTACACTGTTCTTCACTATTTCTCTTATGTTGGGCTGCCAGGAATCTTCCTGGGAAAAGAGAGCATAACCAGATAGACTATACCTAGCTCTCTGAGGACAAACGGTGCTTATTTTGAAATGATTGCAGAAATCACGCAGGCTTGTTTGGGTGTAAAATTTATACTCAGCTGTTATCATTTTTAAGTTGGATTCATGTGTCTGAAGATGAGAAGGATGTGAAATATACAATTAAGCCTCCCAAGGGGAAAAAAATATTTTCATGTCTGCTGAGGAAAAAAAAACAACAACCTGATTTCACTAACTTGAGGAAATTGAATCTCATTGACTCTAATGTATTTCCCTGTAATGCATAAGAAAAGGGCTGATGTTTTAGAAAAGTCATCAGACTAAATCAAACCACTTTAGGCAGAATTCTCTTTACAAAGAGACAGAAGACTCAAAACACTTACAAATAAGGTCTTAATGGGAAAACAACAGCTCAAAGGACTATTATTTCGCATTCCTGAGAATATTCTAAATTAAGCATCTTGAAATAGAGAGAACTCAAATATGATTAAAGCATCTGCATTTCCTATTCACCAAATTAGGATAGAAAGATAACAGGCTAAATTCTTAACAAAAGCCCTAGAGGCCAAGGACAGGCAGGATATTATAGGGAGGGAAGAGAACATATCCATTTGGTAAGCATTTGTTAAGTGCCCAAAAGTCCACAAGGAATGAGAAAATATCTCCTGGCCTCAATGAGCTAATATTCCACTGAAGCAAAAGAGAAAAGTAGCGAACAGAGATAGATGATGAAAGCAATGGGTCGTGCAGAAGAGAATCCAAGATTATTATAGGTAAAAGAGCATTGGTAAATTGATTTGAGCTCAGTTGAGTCACTTAGCTTGAAAGAGTTGTAAAATGCTTAACCTGTGTCAGAAATTGCAAGCTATTAAAGAGTAATCTGACCTACTATAGACAAGTCATAACTTCTTGGGCCTCAATTTACTCATTTAGCAAATCCAATGTTGGGACTTAGATTCTAGTACCTCTTGTAACTCTTGAATCCTATGATTCCAAGGTGGGAAGGAAAGAGACGGAGAAAGAGAGAAGGCAGAGAGAGGGAATAAGGAGGATAAAAGAGCAGAGAGAAGAAGGTTATGGGGAAGCTGAGCCCTTGAAAGAAGCCCTCAAAAGGGGGAAGGGATAGATAGCACACATCCCTACTTCCAAGTCACTTAGTTCTGCTCTGTGCTGCTTTGTAGTTATGACCATATTCCCTTCAATTAATCAGTCAAGTGTGTATATGTGTGTATACATACACATATATACAGATATATGCATACATATATATATACATGTATATATAGTGCATATGTGTGTATATATGTATATTATGCATGTATACACATATATAGATGTGCCAGGCAAGGTTCAAGACTATAATATTGACTCCCTACCCTCAAGGAACTTATACTCCCCTCTACTCTGGGTCCTCTATAAAATGGATTTAATCTGCATTTTTTAGCCTTGTCTCATATTCCTCTTCTGCATTTGCATAAAATACCTGCTCATTGCTCCCATTCTCATTTGACCCTCATTTGTTTGCTTTTGCTCATCTACCCCCTTTTGCCTGGAACAGAAACTGCATTTTCACTTGCTGTCCCCATGCTTGGAACATTCTTCCTCTTCATCTTCTCTTTCTGGTATTTTTGGCTTTCTTCCAGACTGGGCTAAAATCTCACTTTCTGCAAGAAGCTTTTCCTCGTCCCCCTTAAGGTAACTGCCTTCCCTCTGAAATTATTTTCAATTTCTCCTGTATATATCTTGTTGTATATAATTGTTTACAAGTGGTCTCCCAGGTTGTAAGCTTCCTGAAGGCAGGGTTTTTTTTTTGCCTTTTTTTATGTCCAGCACTTAGCATAAACTTGACGTATAGAAAGCACTTAATACATGCTTGTTAACTTGACAGTACACATTTATCATGTGAAATCCTTCCCTTCTACCAGTTCCTATTTCAGGGACCACCTTCCTCATGAATCTTTGTCTACTCTGCTAAAGCAATCTCTCTCTTCCCACCCCCTTTAGAACATGCTAGGACCAAACCTTCATAGTTATCATTTAATATCTTCCTTGTTCTGAAACTTCTGTCCTATGTCAGCGTAAGACCGGACATACCCATACAACTACATGTGTCTCCTTTCCCCTCAAGGTCATAGGTCTGCACCAACTGCAGCGCTGGAGTAGCCCTCTGGGCTGGCTTCTCTATTCTTCCAGAAGTGACAGCTAGCTAATCTGGCTTGCTGTGGCATTTTTATTCATGTGTCATTCGTAGTTACGTTAGGGTCCTCCCTTTGCGCCTTTTAACAGAAACTCATACTGTAAGACGGACACTATCGTGAAACCTGGAGAAAGACAGAAGGGAATTTAAAGATGATATATCACCTTTCTTTTTAAATCTATGATGTATTGAAGTTAGATTTAAACTTTCAAATTTCCTCCCCTACTTAGAAAACTATTTACCTCGGTGTTAACTAAGTGCTGAGTACAATTTTCCACCTGTCACTGGCACTCAATATTTGTTGATCGACTCCTGTAAGAAATCAGAAATGGAAGTCTTACAATTCTAATTTCATCTACCTGGCTTTGAATTTTCAATAACATGTAACATTAAAAATGATAAACTACCATATATACAAGTCTTAAAGTCATTTTTGCCAACATTTCTATAATCTTTAATAAGATAAACACATTTTTCAATGTGAGTTATTTATTGCATGCAGCAATTTGGGCAAGAAAGATATTTGGGCTGATATTTAGGGAAGGAAAAGTATGCTCTTGAGGCCTGCAAAGATTCTGGTAAAAATTCTTTCATTCATTCCATTATCTTTTAATTAAATTGCCCTCCATTATCACTTTTTCAAGGAGAATTGTGACCTTGTGAGAGCATACGATTTGATGTATAAACTCTACAGTTGTAATCCCAGCATTTTCTTATACTCATTTGCCCTCTATCGCCTTAAATTTGATGCGCCTCTTTTTCCAAAGGAGTAGAACCCTGGACAGTACATTAACAATTATTCAACATTGCAGTGTCTGATGCGGGCAGAGGAAGGAGGACTGGAAATGATCCTACCTCCAACCAACAGGTTAACTTTGGGAAGGCAGCATGAAGGAAAGGTATGGCAGAGGCAGGAACTCAGCAGGGAATGGTATAGTTTAGAGTGAGACCAAGGGTGAGCTAACTATGGCTTAAAACCAGGCCTGGAAGTCTCTGAGGTCAATTTGTTCTACAGAGTTCTGGGATATCCAGTCATTTGGGGACAATATAAGGCAAAACAAAACAAAACAGCATTTTCCCATGAGACTCTTAGAACCCTGAGGAAGAATGCTCTACTGAGACTGAAGAGTTCAAATTCTGGAACAGACATCATCTTTGACAAGTCATTCAATCTCTACTAGGGGAAATGAGGAATGGTATGGGGCAGCTAGGTGGTGCCATAGTGCATAGAGTGCTGGGCCTTAAGTCAGAAAGACTCATCTTCCTGAGTTCAAATCCAGCCTCAGACACTTACTGACTATGTGTGATCTTGAGCAAATCATTTAATCCTTTTTGCTTTAGCTTCCATTTCTCTACAAAATTGAGCTGGACAAGGAAATGGCAAAACTACTCCAATGTCTTTGCCAAGAAAATCCCAAATGAGGTCACAAAAAGTTGGACAAAAGGAAGGTATGATTGGAAGAGTGCTAGACTTGGAGTCAGGAAGAACTTGAGTTCAAATCCCATCTCAGGGTATCTACTCACCATGTAGCAGACCTTCCTACCACTCTCCAGCAATATAAGTATACCAATGGAATGCTCTTTGGCTGTCTACTTACCCTACCTAGCTATTACCATGTAACCAAGTCCATCTTCTCCTTATGTAATTCTTTTTTTTTTTGGTAAGATAATTGTGGTTAAATGACTTGACCAGAGTCACACAGCTAGTTAATGTTATGTGTCTGAGGCTGCATCTGAACTCAGGTCCTCCTGACTCCAGGGTAGGTGGTCTATCCACTGCACCACCTAGCTGCCACCTACCTACCCCCTTCTTATGTAATTCTTTAATGACACCTTAGCTCCTGTTCTTCTTTGGAGTTCTGTGTTTGTTATATGCTGCAGCAGGCTCACACTTAACATTAACCTTTCCTTTGCCCTGCATGAGATTCTAGTCTTTAGCTCTTCAGAAGGAGTTGTGTTCCAGTTTTCACTGCCACACATCATACCACTAAAATAGTTTTTATTAAAAACATGGGACTAAAAAAATAAAAATAAATAAAATACTAGCTGTGTGACCCTGGGCAAGTCACTTAACCCCAATTGCCTAAAAAATGAAAAAAATAAAAATAAAAAAAATATGGGACTTAAGGGGAAAGCTAGGTGGTGCAGTGGATAGAGCACTGGCCCTAAAGTCAGGAGGACCTGTGTTCAAATCTGGCCTCAGACCAAACACTTGACACTTACTAGTTGTGTGACCCTGGGCAAGTCACTTAACCCCAATTGCCTAAAAAAAAAATAATACGGGACTTGGCTGCTCTGGGAAGCTTGTGTAATAACTCTCGTACAATAAATCTCAGGGGAATCCTAGAGCAGGGAGATTTTGTTTGTTGAGAGTATTTGCCACTTTTATGAAAGAGATGCAGCACAGATTCCAGATCAAAGAAGGATGCTCAGTGGCTGTCAAGTTCCTCCAAATGTTCCTGTTTAGGAATCATATCATGTTGGCTGCATCAAACCACAGGGCATTTTAAAACCTCCTGTGAGAGATCTGTTTTCACTCAAAGGAGTTTGGCTGTTCATCCACACAGAAAAGAGCAAAAGAAAGTGAAACACTGATTATCCAAACTTTGAAATGCATTTGAATGGACACGTTACAGAGTTTGATAAACATGCATGTATATTTGGGACAGGCAGTACAGACAGACAAAGAGTAGGACCCAGAGTCAAAAAGGAGGGGGAGGAGGAGAGTGGGCTGTGTTATGTTCAGAAATTGCAAATCTAACCCTAAGCTTCCCATAACAGCAAACAAGGAAATGAATGCAAAAATATTAAGTGTACCTTTTAAAGCATTAAGTAAATATCAACTGCTATATCCTCACGGTGCTTTACTTCCAGTTTCACAGTGTTACTAAGGCACTTCGTACAAAACAATACAGAAGGACAAGCTATCCCCAAAATACACCACCCAGTTTGGATTCCTAGAGTAAGTCACCTAAGACATCTTTGGATTGAAACAGTCACATAAATTCCTTTAAGGATATGACCCACATACCACATCCCTAGATGTTAAAATCAACCTGGGAAAACTGAATACCAATCCCACTGGTCTCCAGAATGCAATAGACCACATTTAGTTGTGTCAAACAAGGTAATGACAAAAAGCAAGACTTTGGAACAGCACTTGTCACCATGTCACCAGAGCTGGTGGTGAGGAAACAGAATGCTTTTGGAATCTTAGCTGAAAGAAATCTTAAATACTAATTACAATTAGCCTGTCTGTCACAGTCAGCCCCTTCTAAGTAGAAGCAATTGAGATGACAGAAGATTTCAAAACAAAAGATTGTGTTTGAATATAATATCAGGCTAGTCTTCTATAATCTACACAATGACTTCTTATAGCCAGTTTTACTTCAGCCTTGAGTCCCCACAAGAGGGGGAGGGAAAGCAGTTGAAACTCAGTAAAATAAAAAGCCAGAATGTCATCTCATTTGTTCTATAGATTAATAAATATCAAGAAAGGAAGACCTGAATTCAAGTCCCACATCTGATTCACAATGCCTCTGCAGCCTTGGGCAAATCACTTAAGCTCTCCGAGGTTCAGAGAGTTCTCTAAAAACTAGAGAGTAGATACTGAATTGCATTGTTAGACAAAGTTCCTAATCTCAGTGAAATCTCAGATCTGATGAAGGAAATGGGGCCCAGAGAAACTAAGTTACTCACCCAAGGACACAAATGTAAAATAGCACAGCCAGTACATAAACCCAAGCCCTAAGGCTAGGGGATATACACCTAGTAGGGGGATTGCTGAATCAAAGGATAGGCACAATTTTATAACTTTTGGTGTGTAATTAGAAATTGTTCTCTAGAATGGTTGGACCAGTTCACAACTCCAGCAGTACATGTGTCCCAGTTTCTCCACATCCCTTCTACTATTTGTCATTTTCCTTTTCTGTCATGTTAGTCAATCTTGTAGGTGTGAAGTGGTATCTCAGAGTTGCTATAAATCTGTATTTCTCTAATCAGTGGTGTTTTAGAACATATTTTCATGCGATTATTGATAGCTTTGGCTTCTTTTTTTCTGAAAATTGCCCGTTCATATCCTTTGACCATTTATTGGTCAAACTGGGGAATGGTTCACATTTTTTTTTTATAAATTTGGCTTAGTTCCTCATCTATTTGAGAAATGAGGCTTTTATCAGATAAACTTGCTATAACTTTTTCCCCTCAATTTTTCTGTTTTCCTACTAATTTTGACTGTATTTGTTTTGTTTGTACAAAACCTTTTTAATTTCATGTAATCAACAATCAATACACCATGATCAGTGACAGAACTGTTATAATTCATCTGGCTCAAAACATTTTGGGCTCGTTTATATAGCAAGAGACAACAGCTTGGGTGTTACATTGGTAATGAGGTAGAAAAGAGTACTTGAGGCACACGGAGTAAGTAGGACATGAGATAGGAGATAAGATGCCAGATGTGACCAGACAGAAAAGTGATCAAAGAAGACTACACATTAGAGCCCCTACCTTGTACTTATCTGTGTGCTTTCACAAAGAGCACTCAATTCCAGAACAATTCTCCCATTTTCTGTTCTCTTTCTTTATTACCTATCCTTGCATTTTGGAGCCATGCTTGCTCCTCCCATTCTCTTGCCCCCTTCCCCCTATTCCATGAAATTTTATTTAAACAGTAACTTTGACCTGGCTAACTGCCTTTGCCTCCTACAGGAAGCTGGGGCCACTCTTCTCCCTTAGGGGAGCAGGGCCTGCAGCCTATGCTCTGCCTCCCATGTGGAGTAAAGCCCATTGTGGTTCTGCCTAATGGGGAGCAGGTCCACTTGGGTACATCACCTCAAAAAATGCCTTTAACTTGGAGACTGTTGTAGTGAACTCTCTCAGGACACTAGGACCCACCTAGTTCCTCATCATTTGAGGAGCACCCCAATATTTTGGGGTGTGCTCTGAACTTATCACCAATGGCAACAGAGAATGTCTAAGTGAATTCTTTCACATCTGAACCAGCTCTCCAAACTCTAAACCTCAACAATAACTTTGTCATTTAGAGATTTTGCCAACATAGCTAAATGTATAAATAAATAAATAAATATACACACACACACACACACACACACACACACACACGTAGCTAAATGTGTAAAATACATATAATTAAAAAACCATGAATATCCTCATATTAAGAAAATACTTAACAGAATTTCAGATATGGAAAAAGTTATCTTTTTCCACACCTTCTTTTAAAGACAAAATCATATTCTTATTCTTATGTGGATATACATCTCTAAGTTTACCCAGCTTGTGCAGGCTAATTAAGGTCCTTGGGCTTCCTTCAGTTTACCCAAGATTAAGGTTAGCAGCTTGAATCAGATCATGACTAAGGTCCCTCCCAGCTCTAATACTCTATGATAGCTCTTAGAATGGTATATTTCCCAGGATCCTGGATTTCGGCTAACCAGAACCAATGATTGACTGAGAGAATGAGTCATAGACCATGTTTTCCCAAATTGCAAGAAAGGGCAATATCCCACAGTGGAGTTGATTAATAGCCAATCTATTTCCAAGTTACTGTTATATCCTTTACTAAATCATTGGTGATTGTTTTCTGCTTACCCTTTCTAATTCTTAGCAATTAAGTTGAGTTAATTCTTACAATGAAATTTAAATGAAAGGGCTTATTCCAGACCCCCTAGGACATACTGTTATAAAGGAAAGACTAAAGGATTTTCAGTTTTTTAAATGAGCATAAATGCATATTCTATTTTATTCTGGCAATTTTCTTGTGTGTGTATGTGGGTGGGGGGAACGTAGCAGATGAGGAAAATGAACCTTAGAGTCAGTCAGGAAACTAGCATTTATTAATCACCTACTATGTGCCAAATGTGCTAAGCAATAGAGATGCAAAGAAAACAAAAACAGTCCTTGTTCTCAAGGAGCTCATATTCTAATGCAAGAGACAATATGCAATCGTTTGAACAAACAAGATGTATACAGAATGAATAACAGGTATTCTCAGATGGAAGGCCCGAGGATTAAACAGGTATGGGAAAGACTGCTTGCAGAAGAGACTTAAGCTGAGATTTGAAGGAAGCTAGGAGCTAGAAATAAGAAGGAAGAGAGTTCCAGTCATGAGAAATAGTCAGTGACATGGAATTTATCTTGTATGAAGAACAGCATGGAGGCTATGTAGGAAAGGGTCAGGTTAGGAAATGTCTTAAAAGTCAGAAGATTTGGTATTTGTTTCTAGAGGTAATAATAAGAGTCAAAGGATTAGGTGAGGAATGGGTGGTGCTGTGTCATGATGAGGGAAGTTTGGAAGAGGGGAGGGTTTTGAAGAGAAGCCAATGAACTCAGTTTGAGGAATGTTGTTTTTAAGATATCTATGGAACATTCAGTTTGAGATGTCGAATAGGAAGTTAGAGATGTGAAATTGGATATCAAAAGAGAGGTTAGTGATAGATAAATGGATCTAAGAACATTTGCTGAGATAATTCATGGGAGTTGATGAGACCATCAAGAAAAATCATAGAGAGAGAAAAGCAAAACAGGTCCAGGATTGAATATATGATTAATGGGTGTGACCTGGATGAAAATATAGCAAAGGAAATTAGGAGAAGTCAGACAGATTGGAGCAAAACCAGGAGAGAAAAGTGTTGAAAAAACATAAAGAGGAGAAAGTATCATTAAGAAGAGGATGATCTACAGTGTCAAATGTTGCAGAGAAGTCAAGCAACATGAGTATTGAAAAAATGCCATTTGGCAATTAAAAGATCAGTGGTAACTCTGGAGAGAGCAGTATAGGAAAGGGTTTGTTCATGCACATATATTTATATATAAACACACATGTATATATGCACATATACTGTATGCATACTTATTCATAAATACATATAAAGCACATATATACACATATATGATTGTGCCAATGATTATGCACATTAAAAACTGATGCAAAATATAAATAAAAATATGACAAAAGATTAAACGTATTTGATAGTCAACAGAGTATTTTGTTAATGTTGAGTTTTAAATGTCTATGGAATGTACTGTTTGAAATAAGCAACAGGCAGCTGGAAATGAGAGACTGAAGGTCAAGAGAGAGGTTAAGGTTAGATAAATAGATCTGAGAACCATTTGCATAGAAATGATCATGGAAACCATGGGAGCTGTTGGGGTAACCAAATATAATAGTATAAAAGTAGAGGTTGACTCTTATACTAAGGCTTCGGACAGTCCTAGATGGAGGTACTGATATAACCTTAACCTCAGTGTGGTATCATCACCACAGCATCAAAGGGCGTTCACTATAAGGATGAATAGAGAGATGAAAGAACCTCCACACCTACAAAAAAGGGAGTAATCCTTCTCCATTTGTTGGCCAAACACTTGTTAATTGTTTTGCTGTTGTAATTCAGTCATTTCAGTTCTGTCTCTTTGTGACCTGTTGTTGGGGGTTTCCTTGGCAAAGATACTAGAGCTGTTTGCCATTTCCTTCTCCAACTCTTTTTACAGATGAGGAAACTGAGGTAAACAGGGTTAAGTGACTTGTCCAGGGTCACACAGCTAGTAAGTATCTGAGACCAGATTTGATTCTCAGGTCTTCCTGACTCCGGGCTCAGCACTTGATCCACAGTACAACTAGCTTCCCCTTGTTAACTCCAGGTAGTAGTTAGTTTCTGCTTTTGGCCACCTTGCCAAACTACTGAGGAACTTTTATTAGTGTTGTGGGAGAGGCAGTCACAATTACTGGGTGCTATAACATAACCATAATAACTAAATATAGACATTATGTTTCAAAGGACATGAAGTGCGGCAAATTTTCATTATTTTGGCATTCCACTATTTTGGAATTTTGATCATTTTCACAGTACTTGGTCTGAAGTTTTTCTTTTATGAAGCCAACTCTTTTCACTATGTGGTGTAATGGGGAAGATCAATGGATTCACTCTCAAAGGACCTGAGTTTAAATGCTGACTGATACTTGTTGTGTGAAGATGGGCAAGTTACCCTTCTTCTCCAGAGACTGTTTTCTTATTTATAATTGAAGGGATTGGACTGAAGCCTCTATGATGCTTTCAGGTCTCATTTCTTTTTTTAAACTGCAAATAAGTTTAAAATTTCAAGAAGAATGTGTGTGTGTGTGTGTGTGTGTGTGTGTGTACACGCAAGTTATTTCACCTCTCTGGGTCTCAGTTTCCCCAGCTTTAAAACAAAGATGCTGAATTAGACTTAAATACCTCCCAGATCTTTCTAGCTCTAATATCTTAAAAATTGATTACTTAATCTTATTTAAAGCACGTTCTTTAAGAACCTCCACTAGCACTTTGGTAATTTATGTTTTATCTAGTAAAATTTAATTTAAAATATATAACAGATTTCTCATTATTTAGCTTAGTTTTCTACTTAATTAACCCAAATTATTAAAGCTTTACAGCATAATATAATTTGTGTACTAATGAGTTTTATTATAACAGCATTTCACTATACTAATTTTTCTGCTCATTCAATCACTCATTCAACAATCATTTAATAAGTATCCAACTGCCCCAAAGTAATCTATGTCTCATTATATATATGCAAAATGTTTTCTAAAAAATGCTTTTGTTCTTATTTCCTGTCATTAAGAGAGGAGAAGCCACCAGGTCAATTCCAATAAGCATTTAGTTTTACTATATCGTCACCAGGTGCTGCAAACTAAATTTATAAATGTTTAATGACAGTATTTAATTGAACAGAGAGCTTCTGCTACCTCAACCTATTAAATGTCATTGTTCCTATTGATTGTAGATCAATGGGTTCCTAATGAGAAAAGGTTCAACTTATACTGCTGTGATTTGTTTTCTTGTATATACTTGCCTAGTGTTTTGCTTTTTCAATAATCATTTATAAAATAATTTAGTTATTCACCTAATATATCCATGAAGAATGGAAAACATCAATATTTTTAATACACTTATGTTTTGGTTTTCAGCATGCTCTATAGATATAAATATAATTGTGTAATTAACATGGCAAAAAGGCAGCTGCGAATAGTGGATTTAGAGATAATCTTGAAGCCAGGAAGATCTGGGTTCAAATCTTGTCTTTGAAACATAATGTTTGTAGGACCTTGGGAAAATCACCTTTCAGTGCTCTAGTCTAGGGGTGGGGAATCTATGACCTTGAGGACACATGTGGCCTTCTTGGCCTCAGGTATAGCCTTTTCACTGAGTCCAAGTTTACAGAACAAATCCTTCTATTAATGGGACTTGTTCTGTGAAGTTCAGACTCAGTCAAAAGGCCACACTTGAGGACCTAGAGGGCCACATGTGGCCTCGAGACGTCAGGCTCCCCAGCCCTGCTCCAGACAGTTCTCTAAGTTGTAGAGATGTATAAATCTTCACTTGTTGAGTGTCCTCAGCAAAGTGTTTCTGATTTTAAAGACTTTAAGGGGTCCCCTGACCTTTTTTTTTTCAGTTGCCACATTTTCCAGAAACACTAGATCCAGAGCATGCAGGAGACCCTGAATGTGTCTAGGACAAAGCCTCCCCAAGTCTCTCCAGCTGACATAATTTGTTGTTTGCATCCCAAACTGTATTCCCTGTGTGTCCTTGGGAGTCAAGACAGGTACCAGTCAGTCTGGTCTAGGCTGAGAAACTGTTTGTGCAGCTGGTATCCATGTAAATAAACAGACCATTCTATCTCCATGGTTTTACAGGGGTGGGGAAACTCTCTAGGTTCTAGCACCTAAGAACCTAGAAAGCCACATGTGGTGACAAGGCCACAGGTTCTCCACCCCTGCAGAAGTTCCCAAGGGAAAAGAATGCTCCTTTTGCTATCACCTTGCTCCTCTCCTTTGGGAGGGGTTTTGTTCTTTTCCCACCTTTACTGTACCTTTCCCCCGACCATGCCATGCTCCTTTAGATGGATATTTGTATTTCTTCCTCCATCCTTTCTCTTGCTATTATAAAAATGCAAACTTTTGTATGGATTGTGAACTCTCTGGGTTCCACATGCACGTTCGTTTCTCTTGTAATAAACCTAGTTGATTTGGCAGTGGTGTAAAGGAGAGAATGTAGTTGGAAAGACCAGTTGTGGACTCTTCCAATAATTCTAGTTAATGATGGGCTACATTAATTTGGTGTCGGTGAGAATAGAATAGACTACAGATGTGAAAAACACTGAAAAGGAAGAATCAACAAGCCCTAATGACTTACTGGTCAGTTGATGGGCAAAGAGAACAGTAATCAAGTATTATGGAGGCTTTAAACCTGGTAGACTAGGAGAATCATATTTCAACTAACTGAATATAGGAAGTTAGAAGGAAAAGTGCTTTTGTATTTGTACTTTTCCTGCTGGGGAACATAGGCGTGTGATATTAATTTTAATTTCAAATGTTTTTGGTACCAATACAATGTGGTGATTAAAAAGGCTTGAGACAGTTTCTGGGTAATTTAATAATTTTATTAATAGGGCCAACACATGTATTAAAAAGGATAGTCATTTAACCATCTCTCTTAGACCAAAGACCCCTAATGGCAGTGGGCTCACAGTTTATATGCCCTTTGAAGTACAAATGTGCACTCAACTCTAATTGGTTAAGAATTAATGAGAAAATGAATATTATAATGAGGGGCTGACAGGAGAATGACATCATGTCGCCCTCGGACAGAGAAACTATCCTTATACACAGACTACACCCAGCCTTGAGCAATTTAGACAGAAGGATCTGTCTCTGTCTAAGCTTGATTGAATGTAATTCTCCTTAGACTAAAGATTCCTTACAAGGCTGGGTATGGTCAGATAGAGGAGAAGGTTAGTCCAGCCTTCAGAGAATTAGGTCTTGAAATGAGGAGAGAGAAAAGGGAGAAATCTGAATCTCCCCGAATCATTAGTTATTAATAATTATTTCTTTCAAAAACATCTATGTATATATCTGTACATACCTACATGTGTCTATCTATGTTATTTATTTATGTGTTCATTCATTCATTCAAGTATGATTTGAGGTCTCCTAGTCAGAGATAACTGTTTGCCAGGACACCTACTGTGAAACACCATTCCTATTCAAATTTGAAGAAGTATTTAGAGCCATGCAAAATCAATTCAAGTGTCATTATAATTTCAAAGAGGGTTGCTAAAAATATAAGGGTCAAGGGACCACTAATTTGTGATCAGCAGAATAAAACAACCCATTAGAAAATGACTTTGACACGTCCAGGCATTGTGAAATTTACTTTAGTGTAATAGAAAAGCAGAAAAAATGCAAATTAAAACAACTCTGAGGTTTTAGTTCACTCCATGTCAACTGACAAAAAGGTGGAAAAAAAGATGGGAAGAGTCAATGCTGAATGGACTGTAGGAAGGAAGGCACACTGATGTATTGTTGGTAGATGTGAACTCTTCAGGATTTCAGTTTAGAATTATGAAAGAGAAGTTACTAACCTGTCCATACCCTTTGACCTAGGACGTATATTGCACATATACACCTAAGTAGTCAAAGACAGAAACAAAGTTCCAATGTATAATAAATTATTCATAGCAGCACTTTCCATAATAGCAAAAAAAGAACAAAGAACTGCAAAAATGGGAGCATATTGATAAAAAAATATGCTATTTGAACATAAGGTAATACTATTACAGAGTAAGAAATCATGATTCATAAAAACATGGGACGAGTTGTATGAAATGATATAAAGAAAAAGAACCAAGACAACTAATAGGCAAACATACAATATACAAACATGTATATACACATGTATGTATATATATTAACATGGGTATACTTAAACATACACGAATGCTTATATATATATATATATACTTATGTGTATACTTATACATGTATGCATGTGTATCTGTATCAATATCCATATAGATATATAAAAAAGTCAATGAAATGTTTTTGAACTCAGTACACCAGAAAAAAATCCAAAATGTCAGTCTTGAACAAGAAAGAAAGAAATACATTTCTTCTCTTATGGCAGACAGACAAACGATTGCTAGAGCAGAATATTCTATATGTTGTCAGATAAGTTTTCTTTATTAGATGTTTTTGTTTAATGACTTTTTTTGGTCACAGGGAAGTATTAAATCTGGGGTGGGATATGATTCTTCATGTAAAGACAAAAAATACCAATAAAATGTTTGTGTATTTCTTTTTAAAGGCAGAGTAAGATAGAAATACTAGTTCTAATTTTTAAGGCTAAAGTTGAGTCTTAAGATTTCCTGTTATACTTAAATATTATCAGTTTACCTTTCTTAGCTTTTTTTAAATTCTGAGTATTAAAAGAAACAGTTAATAAATTCAACCAAATGAAATATTTTATTTAATAAAGACTGGACATATTATCAGCAAAATAAAACTATAAAATTCATTTTCTGTATAGTTTGCTACTATTCTATTTTGTGATGATGTTATATACATTTACAATGCATAGATGTGTTTATTCAATAGAATGCCAATACTGCATACAAAGGTATTTCAAAGTTACTTTTCTAGTGAGAATTAGAAATATTCTTTCTGTGTATGTACATGCTAAAATAGTACCCAGCATGATTTTAAGGGTGAGGTCAAAGATGAAAATATAAAATGCACCAAGCCAATCCACAACTATTTTTTCTCATACATCATTTGTCCATACTCTCAGACATCCCCTTCTGCCACCCCTCCCCTCAACCAAGACTTCTTCACATTGGATACACCATTTAATTTTCTCTAAATCTGTGGGTCAAAAATCAATCTATGCATGTGAACTTGCTGACAGGAGCTAATTTAGTAATTTGCCTTTTAGTTTTTCTGCTGCTGATGGGCAATCAGCAGTGTTAAATTTTTAGAACCTGCTGATTAATTGGAACATTTTCTAAATTATATGAATCTCTAGAGAAGACGCCATTTACTTAACCTTGGCATTTGCTTTAAATTACAGAAATATAATATATTAACCAAGATTTAAAAATCAAGTTTCACTTATGCTCCCAACTGAATCTCAAGGTCATTTTATTTACCATTTAACAACTAATAGATTTTTAGTAACTATACTTAAAATCTATCTTCTTTGCAATATACCATCCATGCCCCATAACAACAATGTTTCTATTTATAAATCAGCTTTTCTTGTTGTAGTTTAAAACCCCTTCAGACCTGAAATATTTAACTCTTAAGTTCTTAAATTCTTAGTGAAACAGGGAGGTTGAAAGTATGTGCACAGTGTTAGATTGAACATTTCTCAAGCTCCAGGATAAAAGAGTTTTCTTTAACATAAGACTACTAAAAATCTCACCCCACTCCTATTACTCCAAAGTTTGTATTGTCTAAGTGCAAGTTTAATTGCTTAAAAAATACATTTAAGATCTATTTTAAAGCTGCATTCTTAGCTTGCAGAACGGTAATAGTATCTGAGCACTTCATCGCAGAACATTTGGGTATTGTTTATACATTTAATTTCACAGTGTGGAGCAAACTGTAGGATGACTTTAAGCCTGGGTTCTTAGAGGTTAAAGGCTAAGTATCTTACATGGGTTTAATGCAGCATTTAGCTTGCTGGGGGGAAAAAAAAGAAATTAAATAACCACTTACGCTGTGCCTCCAATACTGCATATACTGGAAAAATCTACAAAACAGTCCCAAATACTTGAATATGGAATTTTAGTTCCCACAGGATCACCACCAGCCATTTTTTTCTACTGTATCAAAACTTTTTTGTCTGAACATGCATAATTCATTAAAACAGAAAAAAAGTAAATAAAGCCCTCATCTTCTACATTTTGAAATAACATTTCCATTAGATAATGTAATAAATAGAAAATTTATTTTATAATTTTATAGTATGTAAACTTTTTATTTGGTAACATAAAAAAAATAGGAAACTTCCTTCATCATTTTCTAGTATGTAAGCAGCGATTTTAAAATGGGAAGCCAGAGTTGACTTCTGAATATTTGTCAGAAAAACAGGTTTAAAAAAGTCATAGGGAAGGTGGAGATAGTCAAGCCAAAAATATAAAAGGGGAGATTAGGGCCTGCTATTGTCTCTCTCTAAAGCTTTTAGATATTACTCTATTCATGTAATAAACAAAACTGAAAGTGTAGCTTGGAGAGATCTTGGAACCATGTTTCTGGAGAAAGGTATTCAGACTAGTCTCTGGGCACTTTGTCAACTTCAGCAGAGATATCTTTAGATAAACTAGATTTAGACTTAGATAACTCACTCTGATTCCATGAAACAACCTTTTCATCCTTTCTTTGTTGATCTGAATATAGGCCACCATCCCCATTCCTGCATCACAGAAGATGACTTAGAATAGCATGGATTGGTGTTGGGGTTTTTAACCTGGGATCAGTGACCATATATTTTTTTTGATACCTGAATTTCAAAACAATTGCGTTCCTTTTTAATATTATGTATTTTATTTTGTTTTTAAAGACATCATTCTGTTTTGTTTTTGCTAGGCAATGAGGTTAAGTGACTTGCCCAGGGTCAGATAGCTAGTAAGTGTCAAGTGTCTGAGGCCAGATTTTAATTCAGGTCCTCCTAACTCCAGGGCCAGTGCTCTATCCACTGCACCACCTAGCTGCCCCCTAAAGACATCATTCTGAGAACAGATCCCTAGATGTCATCAGATTGTCAAAGAGATACACAAAAAAATGAAGAACCTCTTTATAGTTCAAGACCTGGCTCTGATGCATAATAATAATAATAGGTAGCATTTATATAGACTTTTTTTTTTCATGGCTTGCAAATCATTTGGTAAATACTGTGTTATCTTCACAGTTATACTGTAATAGAGAAGATAAGAAATACACAAATAAATATATACATAATAGATACAAATAAATTCAAAGTAATTAAATAAAAGGTTATTTAACATGTCTGAAGAGAACTCATTACATTTCACTTAACCCTCTTCCAGACTTGCTTGTTGCTATCAAGGGTACTACTATCTTTCTAGTCACTCCGGTTCAAAATCTCAGTGTTATCTTGGACTCCTCTCTCTTACACATTCCCTGTATCTAATCAGTTGCCAAATAATAGAATAATTTTGCTTACAAGAATTCATACACACACACACATATACACCATTCACCTGGGACTACATTACTTCTGATTTTCAACAACCTTGAGGGGCACCCTATTCTATCCATCATGGAGTTTGAATTCTTTTGATATTTAAAGCTCTTCACAACTTTTCCCTTTCCCACCTATCCAATCTTTTTACTTGGTGTTCCTTGTACTCAAGGCTTCATCTTCTATCTCCATGCTAGTAATGGCCTCCCTCCAAAAATCTGATTCTTTGAATCCCTTCCTTTAAGCACCACCTCCTCCAAAAGGCCTTTCCTGGGCTTTCACCAGCCACCAATGACATTCCGTCTAAGGTTGCCTTTCATCTACTCTATATTTATTTTGTATGTTCTAATTTATTTATGCTGTCTTCCCCATTAGAATGTAAGCTTTTGAGGGGCATTTGTCCTCTTTTTTTATCCCCGGGGTTTAGCAAAATGTCTAGGCAATGCTTAATGAATGCTTGTTGGTTGATTAATAGATGCATCTAGACACCCAACCTTAAACTAGTCAGTACTGAAATAATCAAATGAACATTTAAACCATGAAGAAAGTCACTGAAGACACTACAAATAGCGGAGATCTCCCCCTCTCTCTTATTTTATAAAAAATCAGGTATAGATCTTGAAACACTTTAAAACATTTCATTTTCCTAAATATCATTTTTACTTCTTAATTACTATTATTTCACAATTAGATTCTGCTACTGAATTAGAAAGCTTGAGCCATTCTTTGTATTTTCCTTTCTGGTATTTATACTGTAGAATATTTGAGTCTGCAATTAAATTATTATCTCATAATGAAATTAACTATGCTCATGCATGCATTAATGTATCATTACTATTAAAATTAATATAGATAATACCATAGAATGTGATATGCCCACGTTATATAACTAGCTGGTGCTGATATCCATCAAAGGTAAGATTTTCATTCACGTTAACGTTCATGTTATTTTAGATAATATATGTGGCTGGAGAGGCAGCAATATTAAAGACTATAGAATGGCCCCTTACTTTTCAGGGCAGACGTGGGAAGATTTGATGTACCCCAAGCCTAAAGTGTATACTTTAAAAGATAATATGTTTAAAAAATGTTTTTTTTTTCTGAAGCATTTTATTGCTAAAATAACAGGAAGCATATAGTGTTCTACATAGAGTAGGTTGTTTCATAAAGTTTTGTTGAGTTTCATTCAATGAAACTATTATATAGTGAAATTTCTCAAGTAGTGGACCCTACTAGCTGATGTGGCTAAAAGCATAATTTCTCTAAAACAGGATTAAGGGATATCAGTACCAGAATTCCCTTGGTTCATCAGAATTTCAAAAGACATTATAGAGTTTAAATTGACACAGCCTAGCATTATGGAAGGAGTATAGGGTATAGAAATAGAGAATTTAGGTTTAAATCCTGCCTCTTTCACTAACTACTTCTGTGACTGGTGCTTCCACTCTCTGGGTTTCAGTTTCCTCATCTTTAATATGAAGGTAATGGACCAGACGAAGCTGCAAGACATGTCTCTTTGTCTGATAGCCACTTGCCACAGAGGTGGCCACATGACCTAGCACCTTGTCTAGAAGATAAGGTGAACTCTTCTGATCAGCAGGAGCAGGGATAATTATAAATATTTATATAGCACCTACTATATGCTAGGAACTGGGCTAAGGGATTTTTACAAATATATCATTTAATCCTCACAATAATCCACAGGTACTATTTTTGAGGTCTAAAGGTTTAGGGGTACTGAGACCCCAAAATCATGACATGTGGGTCCTGCCCAAATGAATTTGACCCAACCCTTCTTTTAGTCAAAGACAAGATTTATTAAAGATCTATCATATTGGCCAGACTCTTAAGGAATCTGAACATTTGTGAGCTATTGGCTAGACTATAAGAATCTGAACCCTTCCTTGGCTAAGTTCTTAAAGAATCTGAGCACCTTAATGGAGACAAGATGGACCTTATATACAGAAAGACTGTGGGAGGGATCTAAGAGCAGCCAAGTAGTTTGGGGTTACTGGCAGAGGGGTGTAATGAGGATCTGGATGGGAGTGGTTAGTGCTCTGGGGTAAACAGAATGTCAGGGACCTGGACTATGTGGCCAAGAGAGAATGGAATCTAGATAGGATTGAGGGTGGGAAGCGGCCAGGGGCAATCAGAAGGTAACAGAACAGAATTGAGAGATTGGGCATAGCCACAATGAAAGGCCAGTTGAGTGGATTACAGCCTCAGGCACATTCCAGGGACTTGGGAAAGTCCAAGGATTTTCCTTTTTGGGGTCCAGATCCCAAAGACATGGTCTTTTCCTTTTAGGGGTTCAGATCCCACCTTCATCACTATCATTATGCCCATTTTACAACTGAGGAAGTGGAGGCAAACAGAGGTCAAGTGATACAGGGTCACATAGCTAATAAATGGCTGAAGTCAAATCTGAACTTGGGTCTTTCTGACTCTAAATCCAACACTCTATCCACTCAACCACAACCTGCTCTAAGAGGATAAAGGGAACTTCTGAGATTGACTCTCAGTTCTTCTGACTACTTCCAAGATAACTGAACAGGGAGGCATGAGCTTATATTTTTTCCCCCTTACATTGAAGGCCTAGCACAGTGCTTGGCATGTACTAGGCACTTAACCAACGATCATACCTAATGACTTGACACCAGATTATAAGTATTTCAGATTTGGAAATGACTCAGGTGATACCTAGTCTAATTGGCACTTGAACACGAATCCCTCGCAATATAGCTAACAAATGACTTCTGCGGTGGGGTTAATGCCCTCCAGTACAGAGTGAGTCTTTATCTCCTTTGGTAGCCCATTTCACTCTTGGATAGCTGTTAGGAAGTTTTTCCTTATATCAACACTAAATCTGGCCTTCTGGACCTTCACCTATCTTCCTTCTAGGACCAAGAAGAATAAGTCAAGTTCAAGTTTCATATGTGAAAGCTATGATCATCACCCTAAGTCTTTTCTAAGACAAAAATTCCTGGTTCTTTCAGTGGAACCTCATTCAAAAAGTATAAACTACTATCCACAAAAAGAAGGCCAAGGAGAGAAGTGGACTAAATGGAACAGGGCAAAATTTTATGGAGAAAGAGAAAAATATTTTATTTGTGTTTCAAAATCAGAAAGAGCTAACTAATTCATGGGGTAAGAACAGGTGAAATCAATGAAGTCTGGCAAACTATTACTGAAATAAATGTTCTTCCCGTTTGTGTATTTCTATTTCAATTTGATATCCTGTGTCTTTAACTCTTTTTTTTAATAAAAGCAAATTCAATTGTGTACATTCAGAGAGAAGGATTTATGAGTCATTGCCACATCCTCTTGTAATACTAGATATTAAGCAATGGAACAAAGGTACTAAAATTTAACCTAGCAAAATGCAAAGAGCATGCCAATTACGGCACTAATTATCTATGACAAGAGTGGCAAATGAATTGACTTCTCTGGGCCTCAGTTTCCTCATCTTTATGATTAAAAGGCTGAACTAAATGGTCTCTGAGGCTTTGGCTCTGCATCTATCACCCATGACTAAATGATTCCTAAGACCCTGGCATCTGACAATTATAGGTACTGCAAGCACATCTGGTTGCCTAGCTTTAGCCAAGCTGACCACAGCTGTGCCATTCCACTATTAGAGTCTATGGCTGTCTTCATGGGCATAAGGTTGGCTTGCTTATAGTGGAGAATCCTTACCAGAGGTCTGTTTGTGATCAGAGGAATTAAAAAAAGAAAGAAGATCTTTTGGAACCCTGCCTATAAGGTCTTCCCACAAGCATTTTCTCCACCTTCAAGGTCACCATCAGAGAATTAATGGGAGGCAGTCCATAAATTTCCCTAACCCATAGATGAAACCAATGCACTATCTCCCAGTCAAAGTTGAAGAAAAATGTGAAAAGCTTTTGTTTAGAGAAATAGTGGTGACTATCTTGATACAGATGGGCTACAAGAGAGGAATCACATGCGCGCACGCGCGCACACACACACACACACACACACACGAGAACACTGATGTCACCCTATTCCAACGGCACAACAGATGATTAGGTAATGACTGGATATACAAATCACAATCCATTGGGATTACTGGAGACATCTTTTGCAGGTTTCTTTGTCTCCTGCCTATGTTTCTTTCAATTAATCCTCTAGGTTGTGACAAAAGTCACCTTCAGCTTGAAGCTATGATCGTACCCTATTAAAACCCAATGATTTTAAGGCTTTCTTTTTATCATTCCCCTCTGTATGACCTAATCTAATGGGCCCATGTCATGGCTACTGATACAGTATATCTTTGAATCTTTTCAAGTTTAAAGAGAAAAAAGCAAAACCAAAAGAAAACAATGGAACTTATCATTTTTACCCATTGGATCTAATTTCTTTTCTCTGATTATGAGACTAGAGTTTTCAGTGCAGTAACCTCTTGCATTTGGTTTTTAATAATTAATTTAGTCACAGAAGAAAATGATGCCAATGTTGTCACTGTTTCAGTGACATGAATTTGGCAGGAGAAAAAAAAAACTCCATCCCAATCTTTCTGAGTCTGACAAAACCATCTGTGTGACCTCATACAAGTCACTCCACATCACTGGGCCTTTGCTTCCTCATCTGTAAATGATGCAGGTGGATTTGGTTATTTTTAGGCTCCTATTTTAACTAGAAATCTGATGATTCACCTAAAATCATTGCACATTCTTAGACACGTATGCAGAATATACAAACAAGCATGTTCATTGGTTCAGGTGATAAACAGAAAATGTTTCACAAATAGAAGTTGTTTTTAGCATGTACAGCTAAACAAAAATGCAGAAAGAAATGTATTCTTACAATACATTATTTTTAAAGTTTAAACTATACTGCTGTATTTTTAAGAGCTATTTTTTTGGTATAGGGTGTTCTGAAAGTTTTAAGGAAGTTTTAAACATTAAAGCTTAAAGATTTTGGGGAACACTCTGCATAGAATCTTGTGAAAAAAACCATAATTATTTTCTTATAAAAATAATTTGGCTCCTACTATTTCCTCAAGATAGGAGTTTTTTATTCCTAAAAAAAAAAAATTGAAAAAACCTTACTGTGCTTACAATAACCCAAAGTAAGGTAATAGAAAGCTATGGTTCAAACAGTAAAATTAGGAACTACCAAATAGAAACCTAAATTTCTGTCATCTCTGGTATTTAAAATTCCCATATATTGAATAGTTTTCATTTCTTCCTTTACAGATTCTGTAGCCAGTTCCATATCTCTTTACCATTAAGATACTAGGAACCTTCCTTGCTGAATTATTAAACGCTTTTTGAAGTTGGCTCCAGTTCATAGAAATGTGACAGTCTGATGCGTCTTAGTGCTATGAAGTGTTACCCAAAGACTAAACATCCTTGACAGCCTGATAAAAAATTAATTATTATTCTTCCAATGGAAAAGATACAAGCTTGCCAAAATCTAAGAAATGTACTGCTTTCAGGGTGCTAAGCTTCTTCTGTCTTAGACAAAGGGCACATTTATAAATAGTATTCTTCTGAAAAGTCCTTCTATTGAAACAACACAAAAACATGTCTCAATTTCTCAATTAGGTTTATATGGTTTGTAAAATGGTTAGATAATAAATGGCAATTGACATTGATAATTTCAAATTTTGCTGTCTTCTCAAAGGAGACCTTTTATCTGTACTCTATCGTGTATAATTATCTCATACTGATAGGTTTACACACACACGTCTGTATGTATGTACTGTCCCCCGTCAAAATGAAAGCTCTTCAATGGCTGGAACTCTTTTTACTTTTCCATTTTATCTCTATTCCTTAACATGGAGCCTGAAATATATTAGTAAGCACTTAACAAATGCTTCTTGATTGACTGATCTTGAATAATATCTCATTTCAAATCATCTATATCTAGTAGATCACTCAATTCAATTGAATAATAACTTTTAGGGAGCCAAAATGGTGGAGAGAAGCCAGGAAGCTGCCTGAGCTCTCCCCACTTTCCCTTGGGAACAACATTAAAGTAAGCCTCTAAACAGATTTTGGAGTGAAGGAACCCACAAAAAGATGAAGCAAAACAATTTTCCAGCATAAGACAACTTAGTAAGACTTTAGGAATGGTTTGTCTTACTTGGGTAAAAGGGAAGGGAAGCTCAGTGCAGATGGTATCTGGGCAAAACCTGTAGGAGGCTCTTAGCCACAGCCCAGATAAGCAACCCAGACTCCATGGCCCTGGTTCAGCACGCCAATGGCACAGCAGGCCAGCTATGAGGCCTCCAACCACAGTGAAGAAGGCAAATTTCAAGCCATTAAATCCTGGCACAACAGGTATGACTAGGGCAGGCTACCCCAGTGCAGTGGGTAAGCTGCCAGCATTTGAAGCCCTAGCATGGAAAGCTAGAGACCAGTCCCCTGACCCCCAGTACAAGAAGCTTGGGATAGTACCCTCTGTGCCCTAGGAGGAGAGCTCAACTCTAAAAAATGAGCAAAAGACAAAAGGAGTCCTGACCATTGCAAAAGGGAAAATCAAAGCACAAATTCAGAAGAGGACAACAACATCAAAATGCCTATGTGTGAACCCTCAAAGAAGAATATGAATTGGTCTCAATCCCACAAAGCCTTCTTAGAAGAGTGCAAAAAGGATTTTAAAAATCAAGTAAGAAAGGTAGAAAACAATAGGAAATGCAATGAGAGTTATGCAAGAGAATTATGAAAAAAGAGTCAACATCTTGGAAAAGGAAGCACAAAAATTGACTGAAGAAAACTACTTCTTAAAAAAGGAGGTACAAAAGCTAACTGAAGAAAATAATTCTTTAAAAATTAAAATTGGGCAAATAGAAGCTAATAACTCTATGAGAAATGAAGAATCAGTCAAACAAAACCAAAAGAATAATATACTAGAAGAAAATGTAAAATGCCTCATTGGAAAAAACAACTGACCTAGAAATAGATCCAGGAGACATAATTTAAGAATTATTGGACTACCTGAAAGCCATGAGCAAAAAAAGTGACTGGATACCATTTTTTCAAGAAATTAGCAAGGAAAACTGCCCTGATATCCTAGAACCAGAGTGTAAAATGGTAATTGAAAGAATCCACCAATCACCTCCTGAGAGAGATCCCAAAATGAAAACTTCAAGGAATATTGTAGCCAACTTCCAGAATTATTAGGTCAAGGAGAAAATATGGCAAGCAGCCAGAAAGAAACAATTTAAATATCTAGGAGCCACAGTCAGGATTACACAGGACTTAGCAGCTTCTACATTAATGGATTGGAGAGCTTAGAATATGATATTCTGGAAGGCAAAGGAGCTTGGATTATAAGAATCAACTACCCAGAAAAATTGAGTACAATCTTTCAGGGAAAAAGATGGACATTTAATTAAGTAGGGAATGTTCAAGCTTTCCTGATGAAAAGACCAGAGCTGAATAGAAAATCTGATCTTCAAATACAAGACTCAAGAGAAGCATAAAAAGTTAAATAGGAAAGAAAAAAAAGCAAACATGCTATTTAATAATATTAAACTTTTTACACCCCTACATGGGAAGATACTTGTAACTCTTGAGAAGTGTATCTCTATTAGGGCAGTTAGAAGGAGTATATATAGACAGAGAATGTCTATATATAAGTTGACTTTGATTTGATGATATAAAACAAAATTAAGGGGTCAAGAAAAGGATTGTACTGTGAAGAGGAAGAGGAAAGGGGAAGGCAGAAAAGGGTAAATTACATCACATGAAGAGGTGCAAAAGATCGATTATAGTAGAGGGAAAGAAGGGAAGGAGTGAGCATTGTTTAAACCTTATTCTCATGACATTTAGCTCAAAGATGGAATAACATACACACTTAGTTGGGTATGGAAATTTATCTTACCCTATAGTGAAGTAGGGGGGAGGTGAGAAAAAAGAATGAAAAGGGAAGGGAGGTGGTTGATACAAGAAAGGGCTGAAGTAGGAGGGGAAAGGGGAAAGAAAAGGTAGGGTGATAGATGAGAGAGAAATCTGAGGGAGGTAGTGGTCAGAAACAAAACATTGTTGAAGAGAGATAGGGTACAAAAAGAGAGAAATGTATAAACATGGGGTGGGAAATACATAGTAATCATAACTGAATGGGATGACCTCTTCCATAAATGGAAGCAGATAGCAGAGTAGATTTAAAACCATAATCCTACAATATGTTGTTTACATGAAACACATTTGAAGCAGAGAGATACACACAGAGTAAAGATAAAAGGCTAGAGTAGAATATATTAGGCTTCAGTTGAAGTAAGAAAAAAAAAGCAGGGGTAACAATCCTGATCTCAGACAAAGCAAAAGCGAAACTAGATCTAATTAAAAGGGATAAGGAAGGAAACTTCATCTTGCTAAAAGGTATCATATCAATACTAAACATATCTCTATAGTCCTATAGCATCCATATTTTTAGAGAAGTTAAGTGAATTACAGGAAGAAACAGACAGCAAAACTACATTAGTAGGGGACCTCAAACTTCCCCTCTAAGAATTAGATAAATCTAAACACAAAATTAAAAAAAAAAGTTAAGGAGGTAAATAGAATTATAGAAAAGTTAGATATGATATACATCTGGAGAAAATTGAATGAGGATAGTAAGGAATATACCTTTTCTCAGTGATAGATTGACCATATGTTATGGCATAAAAACCTCACAATCAAATGCAGAAAGGCAAAAAATAATAAATATCCTTTTCAGATCATGATGCAATAAAAAAAATTAAAGGTAATAAAGGGCCATGGAAAGATAGACTAAAATTATTTGGAAACTAAACAATATAATCCTAAAGAATGAGTGGGTCAAACAATAAACTATAGAAATAATCAATAATTTCATCCAAGAGGATGACAATAATGAGACAACATACCAAAACTTATGTGTTGCAGCCAAAGTAGATCTTAAGGGAAATTTTCTATCTCTCAATGCTTACATGAATTAAATAGAGAAAGAAGAGATCAGTAAATTGGGCATGCAACTAAGAAAGTTGGAAAAAAGTATAAATTAAAAATACTCAATTATATATCAAATAAATTCTGAAAATCAAAGGATAGAGTAATAAAATTGAAAGTAAGAAAACTATTGAACTAATAAATAAAACTAAGAGCTGGTTTTAGGGGGAAAAGATAAAAAAAAGATAAACCTTTGGCTAATTTAATTAAATTAAAGCAATAACTAGGAGATATTTTTCCCAACTGTATGCCAGTAAATCTGAAAATCCAAGTGAAATTGCTGAACATTTACAAAAATATACATTATTGAGATTAAGTGAAGAGGAAATAAAATACTTAAATAACTTTTTCTGAAAAAAAAAATGGAAATTGCACAAGCCTAATGAACTCCCTAAGCAAAATTCTTCAGGGTCAAATAGATTTACAAGTGAATTCTACCAAACATTTAAAGAACAATTAGTTTCAATACTATATAAACTATTTGGGAAAATAGGCAAAGAAGGAGTCCTACCAAATTCATTTTATGACACAAATATGGTGCTGATACTTAAACAAATAAGAGTCAAAACAGAAAAAGAAAATTATATACCAATTTCCTTAACAAATTGATGCAAAATGTTAAAATAAAATACTAACACAGAAATTACAGCAATTTATTATGAGGATAATAAGCTATGATTAGATGGGATTTATACCAGGAACATAAGGCTGGTTCAATATTAGGAAAACTATCAGCATAATTGCCCATATCAATAACAAAACTAACAGAAATCATATGATTATTTCAATTGATGCAGAAAAAAAAACTTTTTGACAAAAAAATCACTCACTTCTATTAAAAACGCTAGATAGCATAGAAATAAGTGAAATTTTCCTCAAAACGATAAATCTAATACATCTAGAACCATCAGCAAACATTATATGTAATGGGGATATGCTAGAAGCATTCTCAGTAAGATCAGGGGTAAAACAAGTGAAGTCCATTATCACCACTATTATTCAATATTATACTAGAAATTTTAGCATTCTCAATAAGAGAAGAAAAAGAAATTGAAGGAATTAGAATAGGCAATGAGGAAACAAAGCTGTCGCTCTTTGCAGATGATATGAATGGTATACAAATAGAATCCTAGAGAATCAACTGAAAAACTACTTGAAACAACAACTTTAGCAAAGTTGTAGTATATAAATTAAACCCACATAAATCATCAGCATTTCTATATATTACCAACTAATCCTAGCAGCAAGAAATAGAAAGAGAAATTCCATTTAACTGTAGACAATATAAAATATTTTGGAGTCTACCTGCCAAGAGAAACCAGGAATTATATGAATGCAATTACAAAACACTTTTCACACAAATAAAGTCAGACCTAAACAACTGGAAATTAATTGCTCATGGGTAGGCCAAACTAACATAATAAAAATGACAATTCTACCTAATTTCAGTGTCATACCAATCAAACTACCATAAAAGTATTTTTATGAGCTAGAAAAATTAATAATTCATCTGGAAGAATAAAAGGTCAAGAATATCAAGGAAATTAAAGAAAAAAAATGCAAAGGAAGATGGCCTAGCTGTACCAGATCTAAAATTATAAAGTGGAAATAATCAAAACTATTTGGTATTGGCTAAGAAATAGAGTGCTGGATTAGTGGAATAAGTTAGGTAAACAATAAATAGTCCATGACTACAGTAATCTACTGTTTGATAAATTCAAAGACTCCAGTTTCTGAGATAAGAACTCATTATTTGACAAACACTGCTGGGAAAACTGGAAAATAGTACAGCAGAAATTAGGCATGGAGTAACATCTCACACCCTATACCAAGATAAGGTCAAAACGAATACATGATTTAGACATAAAGGATGATACCATAAGCAAATTAAGAGAGCAAGGAATAGTTTACATGTCAGATCTATTGAGAAGGGAATAATTTATGACCAAAAAAAGAGATACAAAACATTGCAAAATGGGTAATTTTGATTACATTAAAGCTTTTTTTTGTATGAACAAAATTCAATGCATCCATGATTAGAAGGAAAACAGAAAACTGGGAAACAATTTTTACAATGTTTTTGATAAAAAACCTTGGTTCTAAAAACATATAGAGAACTGAGTCAAATTTATAAGAGTACAAGTCATTCCACGATTGATAAATGGTCAGCAGAGATGAGTAATCAGTTTTCAGATAAAGAAATTAAAGCTATCTATAGTCAAATGAAAAAATGCTCTAAATAACTATTGATTAGAGAAATTCAAATTAAAACAACTTCAAGGTACCACTTCAAACCTATCAGATTGGCTAATATGACAGAAAAGGAAAATGATAAATGTAGGAAAAGATGTGGAAAAATTGGAAAATTAACATGTTGTTGGTAGAGTTGTGAACTGATCCAACCATTCTGGAGAGCAATTTGGAACTATGCCCAAAAGGCCATAAAACTTTGCATACTCTTTGACCCAGTAATATTACTACTAGATCTGTATCCCAAAGAGATCATAAAAAGGGAAAAGGACCCACATGTTCAAAAATATTTATAGTAGCTTTTTTTTGTGGTGACCAAGCAATGGAAATTGAGGAGATGCCTATTATTTGGGGAATGGCTGAACAAGTTGTGGTATATCAATGTAATGGAACACTATTTTTCTCTAAGAAATGATGATCAGTCATATTTCAGAAAAACCTGGAAAGATTTACATGAACTGATACTGAGTGCAGTGAGCAGAACCATGAGAACACTGTAGATAGTAACAGTAACACTGTCAGCAATACAACGATCCAAGGCAATTCCAAGAGACTGGTGATGGAAAATGCTTTCCACATCCAGAGAAAGAACTATGGAGTCTGAATGCAGATTGAAACATACTGTTTTCATTCTTTTAAATTTTCATTGTTTTTCCCTTTTGTTCTGATTCTTCTTTCACAATATGACTAATATGGAAATATGTTTAACATGATTGTACAAACATAACCTATATCAGAATGCTTGCTGTCTTGGGAAAGGAATGGAGAGAGGGAGGAAATTTTGACACTCAAAATCTTACAAAAATGAATGTTGAAAACTATTTTTACACATAATTGGAAAAATATTAAGTAGCAGAAAAAATAATAATTACCTTTACAAAGGTAACAGGGTGTAGTCGATTTTATACTGGACATGGAGATGGAAAGACCAGAGTTCCAATCTAACCCTCTGATGCTTACTAGCTAGTCGCTTACTGGGCAAGTCACTTGACTTCTTTGTGGTTCAAGTAATTAAGCAATTAACAAATATTTAATAAGTGTCTACTATGTGTCAGAAACTACATGGGAGCCTGGGTATTATAAAAGTAAACTTTTTGTTTTACCCCACAAACAAGGCATACACATATAAATAAATATAAAGTTCTTTCTTTTGGAGGATTCAGGGGTATGATGATACCAGTAGCTTTAGGGGGATCAGGAAAGGCTTGATGTAGGAGGGTGGATACTTACACTGAATTTTGATGGGAGCTAATGGTTCCAAAATGCAGAGATAAGAAAGTAATGCATTCCAGGCATGGGATAGTCTGAGCAAGGCATGAAGATGGAAGATGGGATATTTTGTATGAGGAACCAGAAGTATGTCAATTTGATTGATATGTATTGTGCATGAAGCGAAGTGAGTAGGCCAGAGACAGATTGTGAAGGGCTTTAGGTGTCAAATAGAGAAAGTACTTGGAGTTTTTAAGCAAGAGAGTGACATAGACATATCTACACATTAGGAATGTTGTGTGGATATCTTATTAGTGAGAAGAGAAATCAGCGTCAGGATAGGCCACTATTTCAATAGTCCAAGTAAGTGGTGATAAGAGCCTCCACTATGATAATGAATGTGTGAGTAAACAGAAGGGAACAGGGTCCAAGAAAAAAAAATAAAATTGGGAAGACTTAGCAACTGAATGTATGCATGAAGTAAGGGGCAATAAAGAGTCATGGATGATGTAAAGCTATGAATCTTGATGACTGGAATAATGATTGCACCCTTGACAGAAATGGGAAATTTGGGAAGGGAGCTTTTTTTTCCTACATAATCACTTTAATATAAACAGAGAGACTAGTACTGCTAACAATCTTGTACATTTTGTCTTGACAAATATCAATCTAATCCTTTTTTCAAGATATAGAATACCAGTTACTCCACCTAACACAAATGGTCTTCCCCTTTGTTGTGACCTGGACCCAGAAGTGTACCGGTAAATGTTTAACAATCAGTTCTCACAAATGTACTAATGCACTTTTCATTTTTATATGCACTATTAACAGTTTCTCTGATATTTTCTTAATTCTAGACAACCAACAAAACAATTAATCAAGCCCTGATTTGTTTGCCCATTTCTGAGGTATAAATGTTCTCACTGAGAATTTAACAATCAGCTGGCCAGTTTGAGATAACGCCAAGAAACTCTTACTTTTGGCAGCCTGGTCAAACACATGGTTTCCTTTTCAGAATCATGTTTTTAAATGCAGAAAAAAAAATATGATTACAAAAGAAAGCAATTATATTGAAATATAGTAATACATTTTTTAATGTTTATTCTTTAGTTTACAACATTCACTTCCACTAGATTTTAAGTTTCAAATTTTCTCCCCATCTCATCCCTCCCCCCACCCCAAGATGGCATACATTCTGAATACCCCTTCCCCTAATCTGCTCTCCCTTCTATTCCCCCCCTTCTCTTAGCCCCTTCCCTTTCTATCTTCTTGTAGGGCAGGATAGATTTCTATACCCCATTGCCTGTATATCTTATTTCCTAGTTGCATGTGAAAACAATTTTAATATTTGTTTTCAAAACTTTGGGAAGGGAGCTTTTGGAGAAAGATAATGAGTTCTGTTTTGTACATGTTGAGTTCAAGATGCCTGGAGGACATTCAGGTTGAAATATCCACTAGGCAGCTAATTATGCTGGACTGGCTCTCAGGAGAAAGTCTAGGTTGGATAGCTAGTTACCTAGATATCTGAGACTAATCTGCATAAAGACAATTACTGAAACTATGGGCATGGAAGAAGTCTTCAAAAGATGTTGTAACAAGATGAAAGGATCCAGGATAGAACCTTCAAGATAATAAATCCAGAATTGGGGGGTGGGAAGGATTCAGGACATGAATAATGATCCAACAAAAAAAAAAGCTGAGTAAGGTACCCTTATAAGTAAGAAGAGAATTAAAGGACAGCAGTGTCACAAAATCTCATAGAAGAAAGTATATATGGGAAGGTGATCAGTAATATCAAATGCTACAGAGAGATTAAAAAGAATGAGGATTGAGAAAAAAGTCAACATTCACTGCCTCAACTTCTTCTCCTCTCACCTGTTTCTCAAACTTTTCATATCTGCCTCCTTTTTTATAAAGGAAATAATTCTTTATTTTCTACCTAGTATGTGTCAGGCACTTTTTTATGAGGCAATTAGGGTTAAGTGACTTGCCCAGGGTCACACAGCTAGTAAGTGTCAAGTGTTTGGTCTTAGGCTGGATTTGAATTCAGGTCCTCCTGACTCCAGGTCCAGTGCTCTATCTACTGTACCATCTAGCTGCCCCAATATCTGGCTTTTGAACTTGACAATCAGCTGAAATTTCTCCTCTGAAATTACCAAAGAGTTCTTAATAACTAAACCCAATGATTTTGTCTGACAAAGTAAAAAAATCAGAATCAGTACTCACTCCAATAGAACTGATTGCGAAAGGAAGAAAATTATAAGAAAAAAACAATGGAAGGGGTATCAAACCAATTTAAGGGTTTGAGTTTTTGTTGTTGTTTTAAGGATGCTAGAGATTTGTATGCATATTCGTAGGTATCAGGGAAGAAGATAGGAGTTAGGGTGCTATTAAAAAATGAGCGTGAGAATATTTTGCTGGCAATATGCTAGAGGACACAGGAGGGGATAGAATCGAGGACACAAGGGTTGACCTTAAGTTTTCAATCATACTCTGGAGTAAAGGGGAAAAAAAGATAAATAAGGATGTTGACAAGATATTTTGAGATGCCAAGGAGAGAAGAGGGATATCATAGTAAATACCTCTATTTTATACTTTACTCCTTCAGTAAATTATAAGGCAAATTCCTCTGCTGAGTGGAATTGAAGAGTGTGGTATCAGTCTGGAAGAGAAGGTTAAGTAGAGCTGCTATGATTGATTTGGGAAGGCAATATGGGAAGTTAATTGTGAATCAATTTGGAAAGATTAAAAGTATTAATAGCCTTTTGGCAGTGAGGACTCATTGAAATTAGAAGACTAATCTAAAGGAGACTTAGAACAGTTATATGATTTCCTGCAGCACAGTTCAGTAGCTCAAGTAGGAGCAGAGGTGAATGATGGAGTTCATTTAGGACTGAAGTTTGGCAAGGCACACACAAGGGTGATGAAAGACAAGGGAGAAAGGGATTTGAGAGTAAAGAACTGTACAAAACTGAACTGGCTAACTCAAGGTTCGTGTTTGGGACGAGAGGGAAGTGAAGCAAGAACAAAGAAGGATGGAAAAAATGGAAATTGTAATGAGAATAAAGGAAAGGTTGAACAGGAGCAAAGTGTAGATAGAGACCAAAAAATAATAGATTATGGGAAAAGAGAGCAATTTCAGAATTTTTAATTAAGGGAGTAGGTGCTTGTAGGTTTATAGGTCCTGTATGTAGGACCATATAGCTTTCTGTGTGGTCCATGTAAAGTGAAAGTAAAGGATATGGCAGTTGTGGAGGGCCTTGAATTCCTTGTGAAAGGAGGAAAGATAAGCTAGAGGGCAGAATGTATAACTGACACTAGATACTTGATAGACCGATAAATCTGGATCCAGTGAACCTCAAAGGAAGGTAGACTTCTGATTAATGATAGTAGAGTGTCAGGTCATATTAGAGGTGAGCAAATTGTATGGTTAGTTTCCTCCTATTATATTAGAGTATGAGGAGGTGAAGGAAAACAAGAGAGAAGGTTCATGCAGTGCTGGAGAGGAAGACCATGACTGTTAGTCTTTTTTTTTTTTTTTTTGGCAGGGGCAGGGGGGGAGAGGGGAGAGGGATCCAGGTCTCCTTAAGTACCAGAAGATGGAAGGTCCTGGAGAGGAAAAAGGTCTACAAATGAAGTCAATTTGGCATCACAGAACTAAAGACTCTGGGAGTTCTAAGGGACCTCAGCATCTGTCTAGTGCAATTCATAACTAAAAAGAAATCCTACTATAATATATTGGGTACATGACTGCTCAGCCTCTGTTTGAGAACTTCCATGATGAGAAACAGAGGGACCCACAGCCTGTTTGGGACTCATCTATTATGTCATTGACTACTTGTGAACTGAGAAATGTGAATTAGTATAATAAGTACCCTTATGAGCAATATCCCATGTTTACTGAATCACAAATCCTTCTCATATGCAAATTAACATTTATTTATAATTATTGACTGTATAGACAGGCCAAACACTGAGGAAGCTAAGGCCATATGGTTTTTGTCTTCGTGGAGCTTGTGTTGTAGAAGGGAGGAAAATCTATTTTATTATTAATAATAACAACTAGCATTTATATAGTGCTTTAAGGGTTGCAAAGTACTTAACAAATATCTTATTTGATCCTCATAACAATCCTATGAAATAGGTGTTATTACTAAGTCTGTTTTTACAAATGATGAAACTGAGGCCATCAGAGGTTTGGTGACTTGCCCAGGGTCATACACTAATAAGTGTCCAAGGCTCCTTTTGAACTTAAGTCTTCCTGACTCCAAGTTCTTCTCTCTCTATGCATTAGCAAAAGGAAAGACAATTACTGAATCACAGAATTTGAGAGTATTACAATACTTTGAGACTGATACTTTTAAATACTGCTTTGTCTTGTTAATTATTTTTAGTATGCACCCCTCTTTCTGTCTCTGTCTCTCTCCCTCCCTCCCTCTCTCTGTATTCTTTCTCTCTGTGTTCTCTGTGATCTCTGTGGTCTCTGTGTGTGTGTGTGTGACTCTCTTTCATTAGCTAATACAATTCAAGAGGACAGTGATAGTTTCTTCTTAGTATCTCCAGCACCTTACATACAGCATTCCCTCAAAACAGTGTGTCAGATTGATAGTAAAGAAAACAATGCAGCTACTAGGAAGTAGTTAAGCTATGGGGTGGTCATCTGATAATGTTATTTTTATTTTTCCTAGTCTCTGTTTCCTCCTTAACACAGTTACCTGAAGAAAAAGAGGTTGCTGGTCAATAAAAAATTTGTGCTATAAAACCATTTAGTTTCCACTCTCTCCAACTCCAGATTCAGAGTTCCTAAAGCCAGGAACATACCTGGCAGAGTAAGCTGATAAATAAGAATTTGTTTGTGATTTCCATACATTATCATTATACGCTGAAGTTAAGATACTACTGAGAATTTATTAGTGGTAGTTCCTTTTATCTTGCATATTACATACATATATATGTGCCCTTTATATAGAAGTAGAAGACTTCATCATAGCAGAAGCAAATGAATATAGTATTTAAAAATGCAGAGTTTTTTTTAAAAAGAAATTAAACATTAAATTGAAATGGCCTTTTTTTTTGTCCCCCCTCAAACACTCCTTACTTAAGTGAAGAGTTTCTATAGGATTCAATAACTTGGGTTTGAAGAAAAAGGGTATAAAATAAACAGGAGAGCCCTTACAGATTTTTTCTTCCTCTTATCACAAAAGCATTAAGAATTCTCCACCTAGAAAATAATTGTTTTCAATTACCCAACTGTACACAATTGAGGATTTTGAAGTGCACTCAAAAAGACAGAGCTAGGAATACAGAAAGAATGTGTTTTATCTATATTTCTCACAGCAAAGTCTATTTTTTTTTCTGTTCCATTTCTATTGGCAGACTGACCTTTCCTTAGAATAGGGTAAGCTTGAATTCCAAGGCCTCCTGTGGCTTTCATCACTCAAAAGAATGAGGCAAGGAATAGAAGCAAGAAAAAAGAAGAAAACATAAACAACATCAAGTCTGTGTTAGGGTATAATTTATAATCACAATTGAAACTGCAAATCTAGCTTTTAAAGAGTGTTGTACACCATTGAGTTGTTTTGAAAAGAGAAACCATTAAGAAATATTATGGCCTTTTAGTAAATGAGTACCATTGAGGGGTAGCACTTCAGCTGAGAAATTTCAAAAAGGCTTTTTTTGTGGGGGGGGTGGGGGAGGAGAGGTTGGAGGAGGTAGGGAAGGAAGATGGAACTTGGCCTTTGTTTGGTCAAGTTGGAAACTTTAGACAACTGGACCTCAGAAGTCTGACCTATACTTGAACAGGAATCAAGTATAAAACATTTATGACAAGTGGTCATATACCTCTATTTGTAGACCTTAAGTGAAGGAGGATAGGTTTCTCCTAACCCCCTAAGCAAGCCATTCCACTCTGGGCCAGCTTTAATGGTTGGAAAGTTTTACCTGATGTTGGGTCCAAATTTGCCTCTTTTCAACTCTCCTTCATCCTTCTTTGTCCTGTGTTCTGGGGCTCAGTAGAGCAAGTCCAACATTTTCACATGGAGGTCTTTCAAATGTTTGAAGATAGCTAATAATGTTTCTCCTTTTCTTCAGGATAAACATCCTTAGCTTCTTCCATCAATCCTTACATAGCAGGGTATCCAATTCCCCAATCATTCATTGGTTGTTTGCCACCCTCTACAAGCTTTAGTTTGTCAATTTCCCTCCTACATCCTGGTTTCCAGAATGAACCCAATATACAAGCTAAGAGGAAATGCCACAAGTAAATTCTTCATAAATGACATCTTAACTTTAATGTATAATGAAAATGTATGGAAACCATTAACAAATTCTTATTACTTTGTAACAATATTTTATAATGCCAGAATATATTTAAAAAAAAACAACCAATGCAGTAGTCATTTAAAACCTTGCAGCTTTAATTTTCTCATCAACAAAATCTAAATAATATTATCTGGTCTTCTTTTAATGGTTGTGAAAGTCTTTTGAAAACCAGAAGGTGCTATAGAAATGTAAGCTGTGTGCGATTGGACCAATATCGAAGAGAGTTCCCTTCGTTACCCTCCACCCAACATAGAATAGGCTAGATTTTCCCTAAAAGGTAAAAAAGGCAGGACTAGATTAGCTCAATCTATACTTGCCTTGACTACAGCCTCCTTGAGGCTTCTGGTTGGGTTGGTGTGGTTTCTTCATCACCAATAGGCTTAAAAGTTCCCTTTCATATAGAGTCTGTGCCCTTCAGACTTTGTGGATGTTCCAAGACCAATTCACTACATTCTGCCCTATTGTCCAGCTAAGGGGGAAACCTGGGAAGCAAAATACTATTGCATATCTTTTCTATGTTGAGATAAGTAAACCTCTTTATGTTAACTGTTTTAATGATCTACATGTCTCATTTTGTCCCAACATCAAACCTGAATTAACAAGGTGCTAGAATCAGAACTGTCCTGCATGAATAGCATCCTTCCCTTGCTCCTTCCTCGTTCCCTCCCCTCCTTACCCTTCCCCTTCCTCCCTCTTTTCTTCCTCTCTTCCTTTCTTCCTCCCTTCTTTCCTTCCTCACTCCTTGCCTTCCTCCTTTCCTGTGAGAACTTCTGTGATACAGTGGAGAAGCCTCAGGATTTAGAATTAGAGGACCTAGGTTCAGTGGTATGCTGCTTAATTTTTGTTAGAAGTAATGCACGATCTTTAAAAACAAACAAAAAAATCTGAGATTTTGTGATATTAAAATACTGTAGTTATTTAAGAATGCACTTTCATACAAACATAGATGTCAAAACATGTACAGAATGAATCAGTTGCAGATACAGAAACAATGTTGTTTTGGGGAAAAAGTACTGGAGTAGGAATAAAAATCTGAGTGAAAACCCCTCCTCCAACACTGATTGTATGGCCATGGTGACATAAGTAAGCCTCTCTGAGCTTTGGTTTCCCCATCTGATAAACGGGGATAATATCTTTTATACCTACCTTACACGTTCTTGGCAGGTATAGGTTGATTGAAATAGAGTATTAAGATTTTAGAGGCATCATAAGAAAACCATCTCATTTTATAGATGAGAAAACTGAAGGTCTAAGGAAATAATGTATGCAAATTGCTTTGTAAACCATAAAGGCTTTTAAAAAGTCAGGTATCATGATTACAATAATCATTACAAGTAGTTATCTGTGAATGTGCTAATCAACACTGCCCATGCACAGGAAAAAAAAATTAAGTTCCATTAAAATAAACAAGACATCAACAAATAATGGAAAAGTTTATTATAATGCAAACATAAAGTTAATAACTTGGAATCAGCACAATAAACACAATGATAAAAACCATTAAAAATACTTGTGAGATAGTCAAGCTTAGGAAAGTTTGCAGTTAGGCAGGAGAAAGGCAGTAAGAATCTTATCTGAGTCAGTTTTTTTTTTCTTTAGCAACGAGCAAACAATTCTAATGATTAAGAATGGACCTCAATACTTTGGTTTGTTTGGTCATTTGTTGTTGTTGCTGTTTGTTTGTTTGCTTTTTCTGCATTTGGGTGATGGAGAGGTACTGACTGGTGAGCCTGGGTTTGCTGAGAGGATCTCAGTATTTTATGGATGCACATTATGGCCCTATTTGCAAATGAGATAGCTTTGAAATATGAGCAATAAAATATCCATCATATGACAGTGGAAAATGCCTGCTATTACTACTGCTATCACTACCACCACCACTACTACTACTACCACCACTATCACTGCTGCTGCTGCTGCTACTACTCCTTCTCCTCTACTACTACCACTATCACTACTAGGCCTACCACTATTGCTACTACCACCACCACCAGCACCACAACCACCACCAGTTAGGGTTTATATAGTGCCTAGCATGTGCCAGGCACTTTACAAATATTGTCTCATTTGATCCTCACAAACTCAATCTACTTTGCCATTGCTGCCTCTGCCAAAATCATTCATCTTCCAGATAGGATCCCTGCAGTGATCTGAACTCTCAAGTCATAGATACAGTGGTGCTTTTTATGAAATATACCTCAAATGAATGATTTCAATAATTAGAGCAATCACAACTAAGTTCTAAATGAAATTCCTTGCCAGCATTGTGGTCTGTTGATGCAGCCATCAGTCTTTTTATTTTTTTGCTATGCTATTTTCCACCATTGCCTTTGTCTTGCTTGGGTTAATTATGCCAGAGTTCATTTCCTTCTCTTTGTCATTTAGAATAATTCAATCCAATTAAACAAAACTTTATTAAATGCTTAGAGAGTATCATAGTAGGTTCACAGTAATAAACAACTAGGGGCAAATGCAGCTTTGATCCAGGATGCCAACATTTGAGAGGAGGACTTAACTTCCTCCCAGCAGTGCCCACAGACTTCAGTCCTGTACCTCAAATAGAGGTCTTCAAGTATGGCTATGCAGCTCCTGATTTTTTCATCATGGTACTTCTCTTGTGGGACTTTCCTTTCCCCCACCTTCATGATGAAGCATTGCCTCTTTCAAAACAATTATCCACTATATTTCCCTCCTCTTTATGCATCTCTCTTTCCCATATGCCCCCTATCCAAATACTCCTCTCTCTTATTTTTTATCCAGGTAAAAATATTCTTGGTTTTAGTTCTGCCTAGATGGCAGTCACTCAATGAACATGTATTAAATGCTTATTATATGTCACGTGCCAAGCACAGGGAATAGAAAGAAAAATAAAAATGTAATACCTAACCTCAAGGCCACTCACATTCTAATGGAAGCAAAGCATGCAAACAACCATAAACATATAAGGTATATGCAAGATAATTGGCATGTTATCTCAGAAGAAAAATGAAGAACTTCAAATACCTACCTAAGGGTAAACCACAAACCAATGGAGAAGGGCAGGGAAGTCTGCAAAGTTTACATTTCAGTGGGTCTGTGACCTCCACTTCTATTCTGTACTTATTTCACTGAGCTATGAACATGTGTTTTGAAAAATCAATAAAATCTTTGAACCAAACCAAAAGAGGCAGTGAAAGGAGGCCCCCCCTTTCAATTATTCCAAAGCATACATATGCATGCAGCCAACTGCTTGGGCAGCCAGTGACGGTATTCTTTGGAAATGGATGGTTTCCTTCCTAAAGCCATTGATAATGTACTAAACTACCCCTGAAAGCATTTTTTTTCTTTAACAACAACAACATTAAATTGCAGTAAAGGATAGCAACTCCGGTAACAGAGAAAGTGAAGGTACATGACACAATCACTCCAATGATGCAATAAAGCCTTAACAGTTTTAGACAGTGTGTATTCCCAAAGTCCAAACTGAAATAAGAAATAATTGCAGTGTAAAGATTTATAAACTTCTCTGGTATCATTAAAATGTGCGTGTTCTCAAACATGACACAGATATGTTCAATTCAATTACTATCTATTGATTACCAGGAATGTTGCTTTTGCATCTTGGTACATTTTGTATCAAAGACATGATGCTGGTTAAAATGATCCTCCAGTAGCTGTGCATGGTTATTAGTGTTCAAAGATGAATTATAGATAGAGATGAGAACTAGCAGTCCATAAGTAGATGAACAACATTTCATGCCAGACATCTGTTTACATTGCTAGAAGATATAAAATGTTGATAACTTTTCCATTTAATATGTGAAAAAGTCAGGGTCCCTATTATTAGGGAAAGATTTTTTTCTTCTTCCTCTCTAAATGATTTAGGTTCTTGGATAAAACCAAAGTAGAATATTGAAAAATAAATCTGTAATCTCATTTACTTGAGTATTCTCTCCAAAAAATGCAGAAAACTTCCCATCTAGGCCTTTCAATACAATGTGACTCATGTCCATGCCCTCTCACGAGTCCGTTATAGGGTGGCGATCCAATGTTCCAGAAGACTTCTTTGCTTTCTCCTGATATTTAGAGTATATCAGTGGGGTATTCAGGCTGTCTTTCTTTCATCCCTCATCATGTTATCAGTCCATCTTCTTTTTCTATTTTAAGTTCCCTTGATCAGTTTCCACACTTCCATTCTTTTCAGTTACCTTTCTTCTCTCTATGTTGCAGCTTGTTCATACCTGTAATATACCTCCCTATCACTTTCTGAGTGAAATGCATTTTCACTTATGTTACATGTCACATTAGCCTGTTAACAACTCTGGTAAAATATAGGCATAAAATATTTGGGTCCTTGTTTCTAGAATATCTAAGTGGTCCTTAAAGGAGTTTTCTCAGTTCTCCTCTTCTTGATGAATTCTTGATTGAACATATTGTCCATTTCTACTGTCTCTGAAGAATAAGCTCTCTAGGCTTATCATACAACTGCATGTCATAAACTGGCCAATAAACTTCAAACATTTACTTGTTTTGCTTTCCTCCATGCAAAGACAGGTATTAGTGAAAGAAGTATTCATACTGTACTCTATGCATTTTTAGGTTCAAGATTTTCAGAAAATTCATTTTATTAATTTGATACTAATCTAATACCCAACCATTTCTAGCTCAGAAAGAGTGATCTGGAATGGGGGGGATGAATAAATCCATATATGAATGTAAACATATACATAAACCTACTTACACACATTCCAAAACAGTTTAACAACAGTTCTCTTTTCTTTCTTGGACCATTCCTCTGAAGGAAGCAAAGAGACTCCTGTAGTAAATAAAGAGACTTCCTCACTTTGATCAATACTCTATAAAAAGCAGTAGAGAAAAATGTTATTTTTTAAATATTTTCAGTTTTACTACAAATGAGTTCTTAATGTGCTTCCGTACAGGCCAAACTCTTTTGAGTGGGTACAGATCTCTTCTACAAATCTCTGTAACATTTCAGGGATTAACACAATCTAACCAATGTTATCTATAGACATGAACATCATCATCCACTGGGAGTCGCTTTTTAATTAGAACTCTACACTTCATCTCCCTCATCACAGTGATGAATAGCTTGGATGAATATAAGTTTCTGTTTTATACCTTTATTGATGTTTATGATCAGAGGTTATTGAACAAGGTTATCTCTGTCATTATATCTTTCAAGGAATTTTAAATGAGATACACTGTGGTGAAAGAGCCCTTATAAACTTATTTATAAAATTTTATGAACAAAAATTGGAGAAATAAAAATTGGCAATGAGGAAATGAAACTATTAATCTTTGTAGATGATATGATGGCATACTTAGAGAACCCTAGAAAATCAACTGAAAACTAATTCAAACAATTAAAAACTTTAGCAAAATAAGAGGATACAAAATTAACCTACATAAATCATCAGCATTTTTATGTACTACTAATAAAACACAGCAGTAAGAGGTAGAAAGAGAAATTCCATTTAAAATAACTGCAGGCAATATAAAATACTTGAAGGTCTACCTGCCAAAGATAAACCCAGGGACTAGATGAATATAATCACAAAATACTCATCACACAGATGAAGATAGATCTAAACAGTTGAAAACATATTAATTGTATATGGGCAAGGTGAAACAAAATGATGAAAATAGCAATTCTACCTAAATTAATTTACTTAGTAGGGCCAACCAACCAAACTATCAAAGAATTTTTTATAGAACAAAAAAAAATAACAAAATTCATCTGTAAGAACAAGAAGGTCAGAATATTAAGAAAATCAGGGGAAAAAGTGTTAACGAAGGAAACTAAGCATCACGAAATTTCAAACTATATTACAAGGAAGCAATCATCAAAACAATCTAGGTGGTAATAGCTAAGAAATAAAGTGGTGGAATAGTGGAACAAATTAGGTACACAACAGGAAATGGACATAGTTATCTAGTGTTTGATAAATCTCCAAATCCAAGCTCTGGGGACAAGAACTCAATATTTGACAAAAAATTGCTAAGAAAACTAGAAAGCAGTTTGGCAGACTAGGCATAGACCAACATGTCACTACATCAAGATAAAGTTAAAAATCCATAAATGATTTAAACATACATGGTGATATCATAAGTAAATTAGGATCACAGGAAGTAAAATTATTAATTTTCTTACATGACATTAAAAAGGTTTTGCATAAACAATACTAATGCAGCCAAAAAATAGAAAGAACATAGGAAACTGGTAAAAAAAAATACAAGCAGTTTCTCTGATAAAGGTCTCATTTCTCAACCACAGAGGGAACTGAGACACATACATTAAAATAAGAACCATTCTCCAATGGAGAAATGGTCAAAGAATATGAATAGACAGTTTTCAGAAGAAGAAATCAAAGCTACACATAGCTACATTACAAAATGCTCTAAATCACTAGTAATTAGAGACATACAAATTACAACTCTGAGATACCACTTCAAAGTTATTATATTGTTTAACATTACATGAAAGAAAAATGGCAAATGCTTCAGAGAATGTGGAAAAATTTGGACACTAATTGCACTGTTGGTGAATCTGTGAACTGGTCCAAACATTCTGGAGAACAATTTGGAACTATTCCCAAGGGCTATAAAGCTGTGCCTCCCCTTTGACCCAGAAATAACACTATTAGATCTGTATCACAAAGAGATTGAAGGAAAAGGAAAAGAATATATTTGTATAAAAATATTTATAGCAGATCTTTTTGTAGTGGCAAAGAATGTGAAATTGAGGGAATACTTATCAAGTGGGAAAGAGTCACGTTTCACAGTACTAGTCAACTGTTCACCATAGTGCTAATGAAGACAGAACAAATCCATATGAATGGCATTGGCATATCTGACTGTTGAACTGGTCCAGGTAGAAATGTAATAAGAAAAGGTCCAGAATATCAAGGGAACTAATGAAAAGAAATGCAGGTGAAGGTGACCTAGCTGTTCCAGATCTTAAAATTGTATAGTAAAGCAGCAATCATCAAATCTACTTAGTACTGGCTAAGAAACAGAATGGTGGATCAGTGGAATAGGTCAGGTATGCAAGAAACGGTAGTCAATCACTATAGTAATCTACTATTTGATAAACCCCAAAACCCCAGCTTTTGGGATAAGAACCCATTATTTGGCAAAAACTGCTGGGAAAACTGGAAAAGAATATGGCAGAGACTAGGTATAGACCAAAATCTCACACCATATACCAAAATAAAGTCAAAATGGGTTCATGATTTAGATATAAAGGCTGATACCATAAGCAATGATGACTAAAATTGATAGATTTAGCCCTTCTCAGCAATTTAAGGATCTAAGACATCTCCAAAGGTCTCATGAGGGAAAATGCTATCCACATCCAAAGAAAGAACTATAAAATTTGAATGGAGATTGAAGCATACTATTACTCTTTTTTTTCTTCTGTTTTGTTTTGTCTCCTCTTTCTTGTGGTTCTCCTATTAGTTCTGATTCTTCCTTACAACATCACTAATGTGAAAATATGTTTAATAGGATTGTATATGTATAGTCTATATTAGATTGCATGCCATCTTGGAGAGGGAGGTGAGGAGAGGAGGTAGAAAAATTTAAAATTCAAAAGCTTATGGAAGTGATTGTTGATCAATTAAAATGAATTAATTAAAAAAAATGTAAGGCCACTGAAAAAGATTGGAGGAGCAATTTTATGAAGATCATTTCTGGGTCTTTCTGAATACTACAGTGTCTTCTCCATTTTTTTAAATTAGCATTCCCAACCACTTAACCAGAGGCCTAACTATTCTAGCCATTAGATAGTATGAAGACATAGAGCATGAATTGATTATTCTGGAACCAAATCTTACCCATGATCAAAAAAGAACACAATAAATTAAATTGATCTTTGAAGAAGATGATTAAGTGGCCTCACTCTACAGCTTTGCAATTTTAGCATGTAGAGAAGAAAAAAAAACATATTTGCAAGGCCATGGTGAAATAGAAATATTTAGAACATAGAACTGCTACCATGGAAAAAAGGGATGACAATCATATCCTTCATACACACACACACACACACACACACACACACACACACACACACACACACACAATAATGCTAAGTAGAGGCAGTGTTCATTTGTTTGTTTTCCTACTCAATAACATTCTCTATTGCTGCTTTCTTGTTTTGGAAAGATGATTTTCATTTAGTTTTCCTCTCTCTCCCTTCTTCCTCTCATCTTACCTTTCTTCCTGGTTTGGAAAAGACCTAAGAGAGCATTTTCTTCCCATACCCTTTTTTTGTTCTTTCACTCTTCTAAGAATGGAACAGCTCAAAAATTCTATTTTTGTTATTGCTGCTTAAAGTATTTTTATTTTTTTTTCATATTTTTATTATGAACTTGACAAACTTAACAAACATGAACAAACAGGATCATTTACATATAAAAATAACAAAAAAAACTTTACTCGTGAAACTATCAATATTAAATATTGTTTTTAAAAGCATACATTAAATTTAACATGTTAGCATGTTAAATGCTGGCTTGTCTTTGTCTCTTTCTGAACGGTCTCTTCTCCTTTTTCCTGTATATTTCTAAAAAGGTTTGACTGATATTCTTTTAATTCTTTTCTTTGGAAGGTGGGGCCATCACTTCCTCTTCCTTATTTTTCCACTATTCACCTAAATATAAAAGAAATAAAACAAAAACCCTCTCATGTAACAAATAATTATAATCAAGTGAAAATATCCTTGCATTGGTCTCATAGACCCAGAAATTCTCTTGTTGTTGCTGAGGTAGAAGCTGTAATGCACCCTAGCAATAACAGCTCAATAGGCACCCTGTAAAAGTATCTTTATTGCTCTATTCTGTTTTCCCAGAGGTAATTTTACTGCAATTTGCCAACTTCACTACTGTATCCAACATTCTGTGTTTATATGCCTTCCTTCTCCTTCTCATAAACTTTGCCCTCTGTATACCCTTTCTGTTTTTATGCCTTCTTCCTCCAGCTGTGGTATATGTGATTGACTACTAGAAGATACTAAAGCTAACCTCCTAGAGTAAATTTATTGATGGAATACATTCATTTTCTTCATGTACTTGATCTCTGACTTAAAGTTTCCTATATATGATCAACATATATTTTCATAGAGTACATAGTAGATTTTCACTACAATTTTCAAAGTAGATTTTATGAATTGTTGGTCATAATCAGCCATGTCACACTATTGCCAAAGCTAGGAGATCTCAAGCTCATGAGAATCTTGGACCTGTGTAAAAGAAACACATGTCTATAGGTGTGAGTGTGTACATACACATATGTCTACATATATGTACATATGCATATATGTACGTGTGTGTGTGTGTGTGTGTGTGTGTATGTGAGAAACGTATGGAGAGACACAAAACAACAGAGATTCAGAGACAAAGAGTGAGAGGGGAATAAAAAGCCTGAGAAAAAGTTTCTGGGTAATCAATAATCAATTTACTAATTAGGCTAATTAATAACACATTGATGGTAAGTGGTTTTTCTTAGTAACTGAAAGAAAAACCTTGCAAATAACCAAATGCTTAAATTCCTATGGAAAAGAGGGGGCCCCAACAGGTGAAAATCAACCCTGATTGGTGAACAGTAGACTTTCAAATGAGGAGGTAGGCTGAAAGCCTTCAGCTCCTGCTGAGAATGTGGCTTCATGATGAGACTCAGCCACGTCCGGCAATCTGGACAAAGGAATCTATCTTTACCAGAACACTCTGGTTGGTTTTCTCCTTCAAGAGCTGGGTTACCCTAAACCCCAATGGAGGCAGTGCAAGGACATGGGCTTAGTGCTTTGAGGCTGGTATTCACCTAGATTAGATTTTGTTTACTCTCTAAATAAAAGTAATGTCTTCTAGCTGGATGGGGTGAGATCCAAGATCACAGAGCACATGTTGGACGATTAGGCCAATCTTACCTATCCGCCTTGTCCTATAGACACTGGTGGAATGACCTGTAGGGGCTGGTTCCTGAATGAGGAAATAGAAAGGAAAAACCTTAATCCTAATTTAATAATTGGCTATAAATATAATAGAAAAATAATCATCTCTCTCTACATGTATATATATATATACACATACATACACATATGCATATACATATGCATATATACATATACATACACATTTCTGATAAAAAGTAACAACATATATTTTTAAAAGAGAGGAGACTTGCTCACAACTGGTATCCACAGATATTTTAAAGATTCTGGAAAAGGCTCCCAGTTTTCACCTTGTGGAGCTATCAAAGCTTTATGAAACAGGTTGCACCATTTTTGTACAAGCAAGGTTTGGACAGGATGTGTGGCATGTATTGAGTACAAAGTCATATAACCTTTTGTTTCTTTCTATCTACTATGAATGCTTTCTTCTGTGAGACCTGACCTGTGTGAAGTCAGAACCCTTTCCCTGGGCCTGATTCTCCCTACTCAGAATTTCATCTTTTTTCATTAGAAAAATCTCTGGGATGGTAGAGTCAGGGTCAGCCCCAAAAGGACATCCAGTAAGTTCTTGGACAACACAGAGTGAGGTGTGTTTAGCAGGGGAATAGAGAAAAGAAAGCTAGACCAAGTCGAGAAATTGGTTTCACCACATGGCTCTGATATTGACTGGTTGTGAGATATTGGTTAGTGAACCTCTTTGCAAAGGAAAAAAAAACCCTCTCTTTCTTCATTTGTAAAATGGAAATAATAATATTTGTACTTGTTTGCTAAGGGGAAAACACTTTGTAAATTTTTAAAATGTCATCTAAAATATCTGTCATTATTACAATATCCAGTAACTCCATAGAAGCAATGTTTCTACCAGGAGAGCAGCTACTATACATCTTAAAGGGCATAAATTTTGAGTGAGAAGACCAGGGTTCAATTAGTATCCTCACTGTGTAACTTTGGGATAAGTCTATTTAATTTCCCCAGTTTCAGTTTCTTCACTTGTAAAATGGCAATACTTTCTGTATCATCTACTTCATAAGAAAATTTATGTGAAGTACTTCGTAAACTGAGCATTATAGAAGTGCCCACTACTATGATGCTAACGATTATTTATTTGGAACTTACATTGTTATGTATTTGACATATTACCTCAGCAAAGATGGAGATTAAGTTTCTTAGGCCCAAGTTTTACCAAGAAAGTGCTCAGCATGCATCGTGCTAAATTAATCTCAATAAGAACTCTTCCACTATTTTAAATTTAATGGGAATAAGTTTCCAGTAACAAAGATAAAGATAATCTAATCAGGGAGCACAATCCAAAGTGATCATGAAGTATAGGCAATTACCTTCTGGCTACCAAAAAGGATGTAATAATGAGAAAGTAATTGGAATAAACAAAGGAAGGTAAAGCTGGCTATGCTTTGCTTGATGGTATAATGTTAAGGTCTGTACAGATAGAAGTAAATTGGGAGTTACATCAGCAATAGGTAACATTTATTTAGTACTTTAAGGTTTGCAAAGTGTTTGACAATATTATATCATTTGGTACTCACAACAATCATGTGAGGTAGGTGCAATTATATGCCTAAGTTACAAATAAGGAAACTGAGGCAGGCACAAGTTAAAAGAGTCACACAGGTAGTAAGTATATAAAGCTGGATTTGAATTCAGATCTTTCTGACTCCAAGCTAAGGTTCTACCCACTGGGTCACCCATTTCTCTGTTCCTTCTGTGATGCATAGCCTTATCCACTATTAGTAACACTCTTAACAATGGTAACTCTACAATATAGTTCATTAGTCCATTCAACAAATATTTCATTGAGTACTACTGACTGAGGGCTAGATTTCACAATTAAGTTCTGTGTCTGTGCTTCAGGTTCCTCACCTATAAAATGGGGATAATAAGACCTGCATGAGCTACTTCATAGGATTGTTGAAAGAATCTAGTGTAAAAATATATGCTTTGTAAATTGTACATTTTGTAAAAAGCACACTGAAGAATGTCAGCTACTATTTTATTATCATTTATTTGTAACATTAGTCATTCATTAACATTTGCATTAAACCTCAGGGTGTCAGGGTCAACATTTACCAAAGCAATAAAATAAAGTGTTCATCTAGCCTCCACTTGAAGATACACAGAACTGACTACATCCTAATGTATGTAGTATATTCTGTTTTTAAACAAAAGTGTGTTTTTCCTTTTCTGTTGTTGCTGAGTAATTTCAGTTTTATCTAACCCTTCATGATGCCTTTTTGGGGGTTTCCTTTGCAAAGAAACTGTAGTGATTTGCCAGTTCCGTCTCCAGCTTATTTGACAGATGACGAAACTGAGGAAAACAAGGTTAAGTGACTTGCCCAGGGTCACACAGCTACTAAGTGTCTGAGGCCAGATTTGAACTCAGGAAGATACTGAGTTCAGCACTGGCTCTCTATCCACTGCACCACGTAGCTGCTTCTTGTTTTTTCCTTATACATGCTCCAAATCTGCCTCTCTAGATCTTCATGATAGGATAGCTCTAGAGCTGGATAGGCCCATAGAATCCATCCAGTACAGCTCCCTCATGATGTAAACTGAAGCCTACAGAACAAAGGAAGTCATTTGCCTACCCTCACAAAGGCAGTAAAGGGGAGAGGCAGGATTTGAGCTCAGGTCTTCCTTCTTCATAGCCAGTCTCCTCTCCACTGTCCAGCTTCCACTCCTTTGCCAATTCCTTGTAAGTTCTAACTTATGAGGCCAAGAAAAACAATTCTACTTCTTTTTTCATGTGAGAATAGTTTTTGTCTTCTTCTCAAGTATTATTTTCTCCAGGCTACATATTGCCAGTTCTTTCAACTAATCTTCACATGACTTAATTTCTGGTCCTCTTACCATACTACTTTCCTTTACTATCTACCCAAGGGAAAGTGAAATAGAGAAAGGTTGGCAACATTTCATTGAGAGATTCTTTGGGCTCAGGCCAAACTTTAAAAACCTCCTGAGTATCTTCACCATTAACAGCTCCAGCCTTCATCCACAGTTTATTCAGATGACCACAAAGTAAAGAAACATGAAGGTTCTGTTGATACTTCAGGAAACTGGACAGAGGCATAAGTAGCTGGGATTGATAGAGAGAACCTTGGATGAAATAAGGTAATGGGCTTTGTGACTGAAGGTGATTGCTGGGCTATTTGATGTCCTTTGAATAATATTTGCACAAAATTGATAGTTGTGAGATGAAACCTCAGAAGTTTTTATTTTTGTTTTTGTCTTTGTTTTTGGTTTGCATGATTTATTATTATAGATTCGGGGTAATTGTTTGCAATTCTTATTTAGAGAACTTTTTGTGTTTATCTTTTGAGACAATGATGAATCTAAGTAAATAATGTTTGTAAATTATTTTAAAAAACTAATATAAATGAATCATTCTTAACACTCAGAAAACTTATTTTCATATTTATACCCAGGAACTCCAGTGATTTGATTTGAAGGTCATATTCCAACAGACACATTCATTTTCGAAATGGACCATCGGCTCCAATTTTTAAATTAATGGATTTTTATGTTTACCATAACTTTGATTAAATATACTTGCTGGAAATATACAATGGCTATATCTGCAAAAGACTGTTATTAAAATTTAAGTGGTATTCATAAAGATAGAAGAGCCTATTATAGAACAAAGATCTAAAAAATAAACATTCACAATTACTGCTCATTTAAAAATAAAAACAAAAAAAAAAAACCAAAAATGGAAAATTATCTAGAGGCAAATAACCTTGGTACACTCAGTCCTGCACTGTGTACTTTTTGTAAATATTGAGCAATTTTTCAGGTTAGGAAAATATTCCTATTCATTTGTGGGACTCATAAAACTTGGAGTTTAATGACCGAATTGGTGTGGTAACTTTAAAGTTTAGACATTGGTAATATGTCCTATATTGACATATTTTTCAATATTTGAACAATGTTCTCATACTGGGTCGTATGTATGTAAAAATACAGGGAAATATATCACCTTTTCCATAACTTTAAAATGAATTGTATTTTCTGGGAATGAGTTGGGGAATAATAAAAGGAAGGAACAGCTAGGGAACAGAAGCAATAGAAAGTAAGGGGAGATGATGTCAGATTTAGGAGGTATTATTATTTATTATTATTATTATTTTGCCCTTCATTCTTTTATTCTCATATATACCCCACAACATTCTTCTCAGACATGAGAATTATTTTTGTTTTATTTATCCTCCTATAGCACCTTCTTCTTCTTTGCATAACCCCACAACACCTTTAATTATTTTAAGTTACCCTTTCCTGAGCCTACTCTAGCCTCTTTATAAGGTATTGCCCTTACCAGCAACAGAGAATAGCATCAAATGCCTGGAGAACTTGAACTCTGAGCCCTTAAGTATTGTTTCGGTGTTGCTGGATGCTCAGCCCCCAGTAGAGTGCCTAGCATATAATGTGTGCTTAATGCACGTCTGTTGGTTGTGTTACTAATATTTTTGTGTTTGAAATCTACCCAAATATCCCTAAAGAGCCTCATTAGTGAATTGAGTACATCTTTTTATTGTCTTCAACTTTATTAAAGTCTTTTATATCCCTACTCCTTATAAGAAAGAAAGCTCCTTGGGGGACTATTTTTGTATGTTTTTTGTAGCCCCATTGTCCAGCACAGGTTAAGCTCTTGCAAGATTGACTGATTGCCATCTCGTAAGTTGACATGCTGAAAAACTGTATGGTCATGCTATAGAGTCATGACTGATGACAGACAGCTAAAGACAGAGAAAATTAAAGAGGAAAACTTTATCCCCTCCTCCTCCTCCCACTGTGAATAGGAAGGATCTCCTAGTGGAGAAAGAAAGAAAGAAAGAAAGAAAGAAAGAAAGAAAGAAAGAAAGAAAGAAAGAAAGAAAGAAAGAAAGAAAGAAAGAAAGAAAGAAAGAAAGAAAGAAAGAAAGAAAGAAAGAAAGGAAGAAAGGAAGAAAGAAAGAAAGATCTTCCTGTGGAAGGAAGATTACCAGAGGAATACTCAGATTCTATACTTTAAAGAGGACCTTTAGTCTTAACTTAGATCTTTGGGATGGAAGAGTTGTTCATTTAAGGCTTGTTTTTTGGGTGTTTTTTAAGAAAAGGTTTCAACTAAGTCCTCTGATAAGTCTGAAGAAATTCAGGGTATCAAATTTGAGTGGCTTATTTGCAAATGAAAGTGTAAGAATGATCTGCTAATGTTTGGCAAAGACAATGGAGATGCCTACAAGTATAGTTTGGGGAAGTAGGGAAAAGATATGTCATGTTTTATTTCCTTCCTTTTGATAAAACTCCTGCAATAAACCTATGCACCAATCTCAGTAACCTGGGGGAATACAGGGCATACATTTTCCCTATGTTGTCTAGTAAACATATAAACCAAGTAGGGTAAGAAAAGCCCCCCAAGTATACCCAGGTCCTTCAAGTCATGAGAATCTCTGCCACAAGGGTGACACTTAAAATACCCATTGGCTGTACTCTCATCCTTTTGAAAATGAGCCAGTCTTGCCATAATACAGTTTAAAAAGAGAACAAGTTTTAATTTCTATACTCTTCCTAGTTAGGAAGCAGCATTTCTGTAGTGAAAATAGCCCTTGTCTTGGAGTCCAGGAGAGCTCAGTTTTAGTCATGTTTCTTCCACTTTGTAGCTGAGTGGCCTTGGATAAATACTTCCCTCTGGGTCTCAATTATCTCATCTGTGAAATAAAAGAGAGAGGGCGACTAGTTCATCTCAAAGATCCTAGGAAATATAATGCTGGATACAGTGGACAAATAAGACAGGTTAACACCAAGATTTCCTAGTAATAGTGATAGCTTCATCTTATCCGATGTGAAATAGACAAATTTGTTTACCAAAACTGAACAGTAAAAAAGATGAACATAAATAGAGCTACATTTCCATTTGTCTTGGAAATACATTTTGCTATTGAAGTTACTCATCTATTAAATTGCTTCAGGAGAAAAAAAGATAACGGAGCTCATTACTTGTTGCATGCCTAGCTCACCATCAACTGTAACGTGGATCATTGATGTTCCGCTTATAAGCAAGGGTCAAAGGAAGAGGAATATAGATTTGCAGAAACAGGGGATGTTCTTATTCCTTCTTTTGCTCATAACCAGAAAGTAGGACTCTCACACTAGGCTTCTGCAAATATCATTCTCACCATATTCCCCTGTGTTACCCTAATCTTGATTCAATACTGATTCATCACCATATTTATTATGTGAATATAGACACCTGAAACTTCCTAACTCTGAGGAGATCACTACAGATTGAAATAAACTGAGAAATTAAGCTTGTGATTTAAGATGGAGTTTGCTGGTTCAGAATATTCTCTGTTCTGCTAAATTAATTTATAAATATGTGCTTGGGAAGACTGGTTAGGTAGAAATAGAAAGGAAATGTCTATGTGGTATGATTATTCCCTACATTCTTAGGTCTAGAAGAGATCTCTGGTCTATTCCTCTGTCACAGAACAACCAAGGAAATTGTCTTGATATTGCTATATGCTTAAAGCAGGATTAATAGTTTAAAATCATGTAAACCTGAAGAGGGCACCAGGGAAGCTTAAGAAACTGAACACAAAATCAGTTTAAGATGCCCAGAAGTCAAAAAGAAGAATCTTTGGGGCTACCTACATGCAATCAGCTGATAAATCTTTTGACTCCCTCCCTAATATATCTCTCTCATCTGACCCCTTCTCTTTACTAACTTAGGTAATACCTTACTTTAAGGTCTTGTTATCTCTTTCCTACACTATTTTAATAGCCTCCTAATTGGTTTCTGAAGATCACCTGGCAGGATGAGATACCAGACAATGAGGTCCTTTCTCAAACTAAACTGCCAAGCATTCAAACTCTGCTTCAGAGAGTGCAACTATAACGGGCAGACCATGTTGCTCAAATGTAAAATGTACTCTTGCCAAAAAGATTATTTTATGAAGAACTCACACAAGGTAAGCGTCCACATGATGATCAGAAGAAGCGATACAAGGACAATTTCAAGATCTCTCTTAAGAACTTAGGAATTGATTGTGTAACATGGGAGACACTGACACAAGACTACTCAGAATGGCATGCCCACATCAGAAAAGATGCTGTGCTCTATGAGCAAAACGGAATTGAAATAGCAAAACTTAGAGAATCCACCCCGAACGTTCACTCGGACTATTTGTGCCTGACCTGTGGTTGAACATTCCAAGCTCGTATTAGTCTGATCAGCCACAGTCCTACACACTAAAACTTGACTCTAGCATAGTGATGTCATTTTTGTCCTCTTAAAAAACAAAGGACAACAACTAGCTTACTTCCAATGTTTCCCACTCTCCAATCTATCTTCCATAAAGCTGCCAAGAGGATTTTCCTAAGTCACATGTCTAACTTAGCTCAAAAATCTTCAGTGGCTTCCAAAGCCCTCTAAGATAAAATATCAATTCCTAACCTTGACTTTGAAGCCCACTATCTGACTTCAATCTACCTTTCCAGACATGTCGTTTTTCTTCCCACACTTTAGTTCTTTTCACTTGGACTATTAACAATTCCCCAAACTTAGCATTCCTTATTCTTTCCTGTTCCATCTCCACCTTCAGCATACTGCTTCTACTTCAGTGTTGAACTTAGTTAGATACTATCAGTTCAGGGATCAGTTAGTGTCAGCAACCTTTTAAATCACTACTGTTTTACTTAACTGAATACATGTTGTGCCCAAGGAGACTGTAAGCTCCGTGAAAACAAGATCTGTTTAGTTTCCATTCCATCCAACACAAGGCCTATATCTGCATGTTATCTTTCCCATTAGAATGCAACCTCCTTGAGGGTAGGGAAGTTTTATTTTGGTCCCTGTTCCTGGCATAAAATGTATTTAGTAAATGACTGTTGGTTGACTGATAGATGTTCAATAAATGTTTGTTGAAAAAGATTGTTACAGGAAAATTCCTTATAATTCTTTATCGAGCTATAAAATTATTTAAATTTTGTGTTACCTCAAGGGACGTAGGGAGATGAGCACAGGAAACACGTTCTAAAATAGGCAGAGAATTCTAGGAGCCTTAGCAATCTACTTGAGCTAGAAGCTAGATAACTTCTTCTTGCAGATAAGCCAGAAAAGCTTGGGTGACTAATATTATTATCTATAAATTGTGTTCTTTATTTCACCTGGATGTTGTAAGAATTAAGTGAAATAATACACTCAAAGTCCGATATAAAGATGAATTGTTATTATTTATTGTTGTTATGGATGCTGAGGGTTTACAATGATTTTTTGACAGGCTGGTTAGTTATTATTCATAAAATTACAGATAAAAGGAAATAATTTTAATAGGGCTATTACTTTGAGTATCTCAGATATTAAGACCTGAGAACAAGCATGACTTAAGACAGTTTTTACTGGCTTGAGGCTGATGGCTCACCCTATGCCCTCATGTAGGAATAAATGTCATTTGTGAGAGAACCTAGCTGGTACAGGTGGACTCCCCCACCTCCATGCCAACATGCAATCTTAGACACACACTTAGTAGCTGGAGCATCTTTTTCAGTTTGCTGACCACAGAGCTGTCCAATGGTGGAAGCTGCTCCACTAAAACAGATAACTTCATTCAGATAGAATAAATCACTAAAATGACCACCATGGATATTTAATCCACTAATAAATGTAAATTCCCTCCCATTATTATAAAGCCATCATTTATAATGTAAATGCATGTAACCATTTCTAAATAGAATCTCTAAATAATTCTGAGCATTTGGCAGAAATTAAGGTTATTTTCAAAAAGGGTGTTAATTGTTTACCAAGCTTCAATTGTTAACTAAGCTCTGATCCTCCAATTGAATGAAATGCACAGTATTTAAGAAAACAACATTAACCTATGACACTTAAATCAAATATAGCATCAAACATACTCCATGTACAAAATGACAACCAAAGAAAAGGCTTCAAGACAAATAAAGTAAGATTTGATTCTGTTATCTAATCTGTGCACTCTACAATTCATAAAAACACAGAATTGCTAGCATTAATGTTTGTAGATGAAATTAGACACTATATGTACACATATATACACAGGATAGATTATCTCAAATTATTCAGTTTACCTCCTCTTGAAAAAAATTCTGTGGTTGAAAAACTATGCCAAGCTCAAGATACCAAAAGAACAAAAATACACGCACATTTATATTCCTCTTCTCAACACTTGCGCAAATACACAGAACCCAAAATATCTTTTGCAATTATCTTAATTACTGTTACCTTTGATTTATCTTACAAGGGTAATGCATTTGAAATTGTAATTTCTCATTAATGTCAGTTAGACTTTGCTGGCTTTTAAAAACTTTATTTCCATGTTAGTTGGTATGACATTTCAAAGATATTCTGTTCCCTAAATAATCAAGATATTGACAGACTGGCTAGTTTTCACTCCAGCAAGGATGAAGTGGCCAGTGGTTTTACGATGCTAATAAAGATTTTTCTAAGGTTAATACATTCTTCAGTCTTTAATGAATAGGACATGAAAATATTATTAAAGAAAAGTCAAGTCTTAATGCCACAATTAAAATATTATTGTGGCAGTCAATTACACAAATGGGAGTTTGCATAATAGAAGAGGGGGAGAATAGGAGATGGTGCTGATAAGGCAAGGAGAGGGAAGACTAGAAGGTGGTCAGCCAAAGTACCCTTAACATTTTAAAAGCAACAGAGGAAAACTTCCAGGACATTGATGGAATCTAGGGTAGAGGGAAAGGATGGTACAAGAAAGCATGGATGAGTCATAGTCTCTACCAAGTGAAGGAAGTATCTATTTCAATAAGATCCATACTTTGTGTTCATTGCATAGGGCTAAATATTCCAGTCAAGGTCTATTCCACAGACTTGAAACAGATAGGAAGCAGCTTAAAAAACATATAATATTGCCACACATTTGTTCTTGATTTGTGGAATGATCCATTCTGTACAGGGTCAAGAAGCTATTAATTTCAATTTGTCCCTGAAAAACATATGATTTTATTCTGATCTTTGAATTCTAAATCTTAACATGAAGTAGAAACACGTATATCCATCACGCGCCTTAAGGAAACATAACCAGTAATACAGCTTGGTTTAAGCCGCAAATATGGCTGAAACATTCTAAATAGTTCATTCATCATGAAACATTTATTGACTACTATATGCAAAACCAAGGAAAGATAGACTTGGACTGCTTAGTAGGCACATGCATGGTGATTGCCAAGGTTAGCAGAGAAATCTAATTTGGCTGTTGCCAATACTTTGTTTATGTGCTGCTTCCAGCTTGTGTATCATATGTCTAAGTATCTAATAGCAGTCCAGACATGGAAACCAATGGTTTTCCCCTAGATTGTAGCCTGGAGCTTTTTGTTTCTCACCCAAACTCCAAGGATTATTTTGTATACCTAGGCCTGAATCAATATATTTACCAATACATTTGTGTGTGTATTTATTCTGCACTTGAAAACTCAAGCATTTCAATATACACAGGTCAGGACAATCAGTATTGGGTTGTGCTCTTATAAGTAACACGATACTATTATTGCCATGTTATTTTGGAAAACAATATTTTGTATATTAGTGCCTTAGTCTTAGAATGTTTTAATCTACCAGAGAAAGAAAGAGAAGCCAAGAATTATATCTCCAAGGAATTTACTATAGAGCTATATGATATATATACTATATGACATATATACATCTTTTACATCTGTGTCTTCACTGATGTGGCTCCACTTTCCAATGGTACACTCTGTTTCCTTACTCAGGTTACCAACCGCCCATTACTACCCTGTCCATACACTTGCCCCAAGTGAAATCAAATAAATCAGTTGATAGGTACTTTTTAATGTCTTCTCTCTCTAATCACTCTGTTAGGCACTGGGGATACAGGTGAAAAGAGAACAAAATATAATTCCTACTCTCATGGAGTTTAATTCTCTCTGGGGAGACATGTTTCTATATAAGCAAACACAGAATAAAAGTATACACAAAAACACAAAATAATCACAAAGTAGTTAAAGACAGGACAGCTAGGTGACTCAGTAGAATTGCTGGGCCTGGGGTAAGGAAAATCTGAGGTCACATCTGGCCTCGAACATTTACTAGCTATGTGACCAGAGTAAGCCATGTAACCCTGTTTGCCTTAGTTTCCTCATCTGTAAAAATGAGCTAGAGAAGGAAATGGCAAACCACTCCAGTATCTTTGCCAAGAAAACTACAAATGGGGTCATGCAGAGTTGGACACTACTAAAAGAAATGAACAATAACAAAGTGAGTTTAAGATATAGTTTAAATCATTCATTTAAAATTGTTAATGTGAATGCTTGTATGACCAGAGTTGAAATATGTACCCCAGATATGAGATTCTTAGCTTCCAAATATGTCAAGTTCTATTGTGGTTTGTTTTATTTTTAATTATACAGCATTCTTTCCAAAAACCAAAGATGATCTCACAACCAGACAGAGCACAGGTCCTTTCATCTAAAGCATGTTCCACTCAGGGCTCCAAGCTCTAGCTATAAGAAAGGATTTTCTTCACATCAAGCCTGAATTTGTTAACACTAGTCCAAGTTCTGTTCTCTAGGACCAAATAGAACCCTTTTCATCTCTTTATCAAATGATAGCCCTTCAAATATTGAAAACATATTTTCCCCCCGAAATTTTCCTCTTCTTTACATGAAACACCCTCACTTTGTTTATCTAGTCTCAGTTTCTTCAATTGTAAAATAGAAGTGTCAATAGTTCCTACATCACAGGGTTGTTGTGAGGATTAAATGAGATAATGTTTGTAAAAAATGCTTTGCACAATGCTGGGCACATAGTAGGCGCTATATAAATGCTTATTCCTTCCTTTTCCCTTCACATGGCATGAACTCAAGATCTTATACAATTCTGGTCCCCCTGCTCTGAACACTCTCCAGCTTATTAATGCTCATCTTAAAACATGGATAGAATTGAATAAAATAAAATACCCCAGATGGGACAGAACCAGGGCAGAGTACAATGGTGCCCTAACCCCTTTTGCTTTGGGAACTATTCCTGTCTTGATGCAGCCTAGGACTGTATTACCTTTCTTTGCTGTCCACTTTATTAATATTGACACATAATGGGAGGGGATAGAAAGGGAATACGCATTTATATCATACCTACTACCATCAGACACTGTGCTAAGTACTTTTTGCAAACATAATGTCATTTGATCCTCACAACTATCCTGTGAGGTAAGGAGCTATTATTATCCTTATCTTACAGTTGAGGAAACTGCAACAAATAGATTAAGGGACTTGTCCAGGGTCACACAGGTAGTTAAGCATTTGAGGTTACATTTGAACTCAAGTCTTCCTAATTCAAGGTTCAGAGTCCTAACTACTTTGCCATCAGCTTCCTTTAAGTGAGTTTGCGTTCTATTACCTCCCTCGCTGCTTTTTAGCAGAGCTGCTATCTAGCCATGGCACTCTCCCTCCCTTTCAAATCTGTTACTTGTCAATTAGGTATTTTGAACAAAAATGTAAAGCTTTATATTTATCCCTATGAAAATTGACCTTATTTCATTAGGGCCTGTCATAGATTGATCTTTCTTCCTTTCTTCCTTCCTTCTTTTCTTTCTTTCACTCTTTCTTTCTCTCTTTCTTCCTTCCTTACTTTCTTTCCATCTATCTACCTTTCTATGTTAACTTTTTGAATCCTGTCTGCTGTTGGGTGGGCTCTCTATCTCAGCTTCGTATCATTTGAATATCTGATAATCAGGACATCTCTAGAAGATCATAGGATAATTGAATCACTGATCTAGAGTGGAAAGGGACTTTACATGTCATCTAGATCCACCTACTCATTTTACAGATGAGAAAACCAAGGCTATAGTTCACACAAAGGTCTTTAAGCATCTACTGTGTGCAGAGCACAGTACTTCCTAATAACTAGGGAAGACGGGAAATTTGGATAGAAAGTATTGATAATACCCATTTAGTAGGCAGATAAGACATGAACACAACTAACTATAATGCGCTTTAAAACCTCCTGAGGGAGGGAATTCAAGTATTATTATCTCCATTTTGCAGACAAGAAAATGGAGACTCGGAGTTTAGTGACTTTCTCATGGTCATTTGGCTGGTAAAAGTTGGCAATAGGGAAAAAAATGACAACACATCATTCCTTTATTTTTTGTTAAATATTCTCTTGGTTGAATTAGTTAATTCACTTTAAGAATAGTTCTCCATTTCTAAACCTCGACCCCACAAAATCTAGTGTCATGATTAGAATTATCTTACATTCGTATGCTAATGTTCTTTAAAGACTATTCTCAATTGAATTGTGTAAGACTTTGCCCTTGTAGACTTAATTGGTTTAATTAAAATACTGTTGTATTTTACTTTTAGAAATAAAATTGTTACATTAACATTTAATGACTATTATTAATAGCAATCATAATAACAACAATAGTAAATGGACTCTATATTTATTGAGCACTTTATAAAAGACTAATCACATCTAGCATCATTAACAAATCAATTATATATTCTCTACAGTTTTAACTCAAATCTGACTCCAACTTTCATCTCCAAACTTTTCTCCTATTACTCCCATCCATGAACACACTCTTTCAGCCAAACTTATCTACTCTTCTTTTTTTGTAAATCTATCCAGTTCCTGGAATATGTTATGTATTCTCACCCCCATGCCTTTGATTTTTAGTTCACTCTACATAGACTAGCATCATTTCCTCTCTTCTTTTGGTATTTTCCCCATCCTTCAAGGTCTAACTCCAGCCCTTTGTCATCAATAACGATATTTCCAACCATCCCAGACCACTGTGATCTCCCTGTTATGTCTTATAAGTCATACAGACATCATGTCTTCAACAAGTTGGTCCTCACTGGGTACCTTTTCTTATCTATAGATTTTAGATGTGTTCCATCTCTCCAAGTAGATTGTGAGCACTCTTAGGCCTGAGATAATGCATCACTTTTCTTTGCATCTTGTATGTACATACAGAAGATATATGGGTACATTCATGCACATTGTGTAAATGTATATTCATGTATGTGTGTGTACATTTTTCAATCAGCAAAAATATATTGAATATATTGATTGCCCATGCATTACATAATAAGGCCAATTACCTCCCATTAATTTCTCTATGCCAACCTGAAGTACATTTTCTAGTTATTTCCTTCAGCCAATAAAACAAATATTGAAACTTAGAATCTATAGAATCAACTGATTTAAGGAAGGTCAGGTTTAAATCATATTTTTTAATCAGTATAGAAAATGAAGTAGCATGAAAAACCAATTCTCTGCACCATTATTTAAGATTCTTTGGCCTAACATATTGTAACAAAAATAGCCACGGGAATTTAAGAATGATATTAGAAAGCTAGTGTTAAATTCCCTGATAACTCTCAAAACTATGAAAAGCTACTGTGCATTATGAAACACGCTATACTTACAAAGAACCTTTTAACTAGTTTGGATAAAAGATAAAAATACTTCAGAAGAGTTGACTCAATTAATTTCTTTCACACATTAAAATACATCATGAGGAAAATTTGCATCTTTTAAAATTTCCTCCCACCCAATAAAGCCCCCTTGTGCCTTTGCCTTTTTTGAAATTGGCATCTTCTTTGTAAACTGTTATTTGCCCTATTAATTTCTAATTTAATTGAGCTACAAACACACTCACAAATACATATATGCATTTATTTGCTTGGTAAATATTCTCTCTTCCTCTACTGACTGTTGTCTTCTGTATTATTGCAGGTATAGAGACACTCAAGAGAGTGAAAGATGCCATGTCTTTGATTGACTCTTTGTATTAACTACATGGAGTGTTAATGGTAACCTTGATTTTTTTTTAATTCCTGGAATGAAAGAATAATTTACTATATGGTTAATACATGAAACTAAACAATGTTCTCCATAATTTGCTCTTTAGCCTAGAGATAAAAAGCTCAATTTATATTTCCATATCTATAACTTGAGGCAAAATAATTCTATTTTTTTTCTCAAATAAGAGTGAAAAATACTTATAAAAATGTGTTTCTTTCTAGTTTGAATGTACCTGAAAAATCTTAATCTTCTCCACCTTTATCTCAGCAGGTTTTAAAATGATAGAACCTGCCCTTCATTTGGATGCACTCAACTCTAAGATTTTCCTTCTACCTCTGTAACTGTTTCTTTTCTGGTTGCTGTTTATTTTTGATTCCTTATTGTTGATAATACCCAAATTAGACTGTGGTTCTCATTTCTTATCTCTCTGCACTCTGTTAGTTCTTTCATTCTTGTTTTCATATCTACATAGGTGATTCTGCATATCTATATACATCATAACTACACAGGTGATTGTAAGATTTATATCTCCATCTACTACCATTTGACAGACTTTCAAATTTCAGTCTCTAGTTGCCTATATGACTTTTCCCCCTTGGACCTAAATATCACAAAACTTTGTCGTTGGAAGGAATCACACAGGACATCTAGTCTAATTCATATCCGTAGGGGATGCCTCTGGGAAAAACATCTCAGAAAAGTGGTCATACTACTTCTGATTGAAGACCTCTGGTGAAATGAAATCTGCTCTTTGATCTTATACAGCATATGGTTTGTAATTCATTTATGTGTTCTTCAAATGAAGTTTCAAATCATAGATGTTTGTGTGTTACATTACCCCTATATTGTGAGATCCATGAAGCAATGATTTTAGTCATATTTAAATCTTTTTATCTGCCACAGCGATGAGCACAAAATGCAGGAGGCCCTTAATGTTTGTTAAAATTTAGTCTCAGAAAACTTTGATTTACAGGGGGTTTTTTCCTCCTTAAAATTAGTACTTTGTGATCTCACCCAATTCATCCAATCTCATGATCCCAGTTGGAAAGCCACAAGGCTCCCAACTTGCATTTTTTGTATTATTCTGCTGCAATCCCACTTCCTTTATTTTATCCTTGACTCAAAGGCCACATTTTTTTTTCTTTTGAGTAATTCTTGTTACATAAATATAGATGTGTGAATTCAACTAGAAGACAGATCTCATCCAAGCTAAATGCATGTATGTATTTTGTCTCAAATAAAGTATTAATAAACTATGTCAATTTAGTAAAATATATTACTTTCAAACATAAGTCAATCCAGGTGCATTGATCAATTTGTTGCAACATTACGATGAATGTGCATGTCTGCTTTAGTTAAAAGAAAACAAATTCTAGTCCATGCTGGCATGCTATAAATGGTTTAGAATATGAAATCAAATATCAAAAATGTTCAAAAACATGTATGGGATATAGACTTTATAACCTGGTGCCTTCAAAGCAGACAAAACTATGGAGAGGTGCCATTATAACATAACCTTAATTTCAATATTGTGCATTTGCCAAATACACCCTTCCTAAATTGTCATCACAATGAAGATGACTCATTCACAATCTGGTTTCACTTATTACTTGACATTTTCATGTTGCCAAATGTGTTGTGCCCTAAAGGGAGAAGTCATTGCATTTGAACAAGTGATCTTGGAGCAAGGGGTATCTTTTTCTGTGTATTAGAGAGAAACATGGAGAGCATGACTAAAGACCCAGGAATTCCATTTGTGTTTCCTCAATAATGCACCACTCTTCTCAAAAAAATGAATGACCCAGTTCAGTGAGCACGGCTATAGTTTAACAACTAAAGCCGACACTCTCTTGAGCTAAATTTATAAGCTGTTCCTGCACTACACTTTCAATTTATTTTTTTATCTTCTGCATTCCACTTTGTCACCCTATGTGATGACATGTTAAGTATAGGCCTGAAGAGCAAATCATCACTTTTTTCTGTAATGCCTAAGTGAAATACCATAACTTTTCTAAGCAGAATGGAAAAAAGTTACTGGTTACAGACAAGGTACAAAAATAAACCCAAGGGGTTCCTTGAGATGTTAAAAGGGATTGATGTTAAAAGCCACTCACTACCCAATACATGATAGATACTAACTAGTTCAGGATCATCATAGGTTTGAGACTCCCCAGAAGATTTGTGGGTGCCCTCATGGGCAATGTGATTGTGCAGAAATCAGTTTTCTCTGTTAGCCAATGCTAGTCCTATAGCAACAAAGACTACATTTAAATAACTTATCATAATTCCTCCATTCCTCAGCCCTACTCCCTGAACAAACATAATCTTCAGATGAGGCTCAGGATGTGCAAAAAATGTAAAATGGGCCAGAACTCAAAGCTGGGCCTCCCAATTCCTGAGTGAATACTTATCCAAGCCTAACATCCTGCTTCCTGCATGCAAGTTATCATAACTTTTGTTTATCTGCTCAACAAAACTGGATTGCTGTCCATTACCTCTTCTTCAGCTCTTTTCTCCTCTCTGTGCTTTGCACTTGTCTTTACCAGTGTTTAGAAGGGACTCATCTTTATTCTCCATGTTTATCTATTGAAGTGCCGCATTTCCTTCAAAGCCCAGTTGAGGTATTCTCTTTCTCCCCAACATACCCCATCCCACTTCCTGGTGAAAAAGAGTTTTATTTCCTCAGATTTTTTTGTCTCTATATCTTCTGTACACTTCACATTACTTTTTATCATAGTTTGTGTAACTCTTTTCTACCATTAGATAGTAACCTCCTTAAAAAATGTCTGTACCATCTCCAATTGATAAATGGTCAAAGGATATGAACAGGAAATTTTCAGAAGAAGAAATAAAGTGATCAGCAATCACACACACCAAAATGTCCTAAATCACTATTGATTAGAGAAATGACAATTAAAATAACTCAAGATAGCCCTTCCTACCTATCAGCTAACATGACACAAAAAGAAAGGGGCAAATGCTGGAGGGGATTTGGCAAAATTGAGACACTAATACACAATTGATGGAGTTGTGAACTAGTCTAAACATTCTGGAGAACAATTTGGAAGCACTCCTAAAGGGCCATAAGACCATACATACCCTTTCACCCAGCAATACCACTACTATGTCCGTATTCCAAAGAGATTAAAGAAAAAGGGAAATAATCTACGTGTACAAAAATATTTATAACAGCTCTTTTTGTGGTAGTAAAGAATAGGAAATTGAGGGCATGCCCATAAATTAAGGAATGGCTGAATAAACAGGCTGTTCAATTATATTAGTACTGTACATAAAAATCTGCAGTATTTCCATATTTTCTATAGGATAACTCATATATTCCCCTCCTAGGAATTATAATTCCTTTCATACCTTGTTTCTAGCCAAATCTTTCCATACTTGTTTCACATCAGTCCCCTTTACAGAGACAAACTTCCCTACTTTCTATTACAAATGGAATTCTTTCTTTTTTATTTATTTATTTACTTATTTTTGAATTCTTTCTATTGACTCTGTGCCTTTGTAAAGGTCAACTCCAATACCTGGAATTCTCACTTTCATTTCTTCTTCCTCTTAAAGCTTTCTCAGCTCATGTACCTCCTGCTCTATGAAGTCTTTCCTGAGGCTCCAGTTGTCAATAATATCTCCATTCTCACATTATCTTACATTTACTACCTTTATATAGATAGCTAGTAGATAAAATGGGCAGGTAAGTGATACAGTGGGTACAGTGCCAGGTTAATAGTCAGTAAGATCTGAGTTCAAATCCAGCCTTGGACACTTATTAGATGTTTGATCCTGAGCAAGTCACTAAACCTGCTTTACCTTTGTGTGTGTGTGTGTGTGTGTGTGTGTGTGTGTGAGACAGAGAGAGAGAGACATAGAGACAAACAGAGAGACACAGAGAGAGAAATAGACTGAGAGAGACAGAAGAGAGAGAGACAGAGAGAGTCTAGAAGTCAGAAAGACCTGGTCCAGGTCCTACCCACGGCACATTCTGACTGTGTGACCCTAGGCATGTCATTTCTCTTCTATATACCCAAAGGCAACTCTCTAAGACTCTACAAATTGGTGATCTGGTTTGAGTGAATTCCTCACTAGAAGCTTTCAATACTGATGATTCACACCTAGGATTTCATTAGTATAAGGAACTTCTTGTGAGAAGTACCACCTGCTTGTATCTTACAGTCTCAGAGAACTGCTAAGAGATAAAGAGGAATTGCCACGGTCATAATGTGTCAGGCAGGAGTTGTGTCTCTATATCTTTTTGATTTTTACACCAGCTCTCTAAATATATTTATATCTGTCAATAATGTTTAAAGATTAAAAAGATTAAAAAAATACATTCTACTTTTGTTAGGAAGCAGACATACATACATACATACATACATACATACATACATACATATATGTGTATATGTATATATATATGTATATAAGTGGATACATAATATAGTACTATGAAATTTTACATAACTAGAATTTTACATGCTATATATTATTTTAATATTGCTATTGCTCATTTTGCATATTATATATTCAAAAAAACAAGCTTCATACATTGACTGAAGCTTTCTTTAAGCATTCTTCTCATTATTTCCATTCCCCAGCACACAGTTGGGATCTTTAGCATAGAGAAGGCAAGGATCACTAGAAGTGGAGGAAGGCTTGTGCACATTTTAAACTAAACCAGAATGGCAAATTTTCCTTTATTCTACAAAATCTGCAGGGTTTCCACCAATAAAGACATTTTAAAATAGTAATTTTCAAATAAACTGTAAGGACATTGAAGCAGAATCTGAGAAAATATCTAATCTCAAATGCAGCCTTCCTAGGATTCAAGAAGTTACCAAGAATTGCCAGGTGATATGCCTAAGAGGAATTGAAAAGAGAGAGACAGAGAGAGAGAGAGAGAGAGAGAGAGAGAGAGAGAGAGAGAGAGAGAGAGAGAGAGAGAGAGAGAGAGAGAGAGAGTGAGTGGTGTGTGTGTGTGTGTGTGTGTGTGTGTTTTCCCATTAGCTACCTTCATTCAGATAAGGCACCCACAGCTAGCAATGTCAGGAAAATTTCTGAAGGAATCCAGATAAAACACACCTTCCCTTCCTAAGTCTTGCAGGCTTACCTTAGAACTAAATATTGCTACAAAAACAAAAATATCCAGCAGAAGGCATTATGCTTCTACCTAGCTATAGTCTCTCCTCTTGCACTTTATTTACATCATTTGCCTTCAGGACATCCCTCTAAGCAAACAATGATGACACAATATAGCTCAGTTGTGACTGATATTGCTGCTTTCCCTTACAATGGTGCTAATTAACATCAGCTGTTTACAGCTCTAAAGCTTTCTCTAGCCATAATGTTGACAGGCTCTTTGCAAGAAGCTCTTATGATTATAATTGTCCTCTTAGCAAATTTTGGTACTATGTTATAGTCTACCCCTCATTTCAGTGTAGAATGGTGAAGATAGAGGGAAAACTGAAGATGAAAAGAGAAGTTGAAATAGAGGAAAAGAAATGGAGGAAGAAGAGTAGAAGCACATCATTAATAGACAAATCAGTGCAGAAAGAAAAGTGAAAACAGCCTAGTCATTATCATGGCAGGTTTGCGTGATTTTAAGGGAAAAAAATTAAAAATAAAGTAAAATTTGGATAGAAAGGAAGAAGAATGAAGGGAGAAAGAAAGGAAACAAAGAAAAGATTAAATGTAAAGAAAAAAGAAAGCACCCATTGGAGGAGCTTTCTTTTTTAAATACAGAGTTTTATAATTATCATGTCCAAGTCTCTTTCTAGCCTTTATCCATTACCTAGCACTTTCTAATGAGTCCAAATTTAAAGCGTACAATCAAATTTTATTCCCTCAAAATAAAATCAAATATCAATTTTAATGTTGAAAAGGAGAGGGATGGGGGGAATGGAGCCAAGATGGCAGAGTAAAAGTAGTGACTTGCTTCAGCTCTCCCCCAAACCTCTCCAAATACCTATAAAAATGGCTCTAAACAAATTCTGAAGTAGCAGAACCCACAAAAAGATAGAGTGAAACAAATTTCCAGCCCAAGACAGCCTGGATGGTTGGTCAGAAAGGCATTTCATGCCGGGCTGGGAGAGGAGCTCAGTTTGGAGTGGGTGCTCAGGCTGCAGTCAACCTGGAGCAGGCCTCAGAGGATGGAATCACAGGCAGCTATGGAGGTTTCCAGACTTCTCAACCCATGAACGCCAAAGACAACTTAGAAGGGCAGTAGGAAAAGTCTGTTTCTGCAGTGAGAGAGAAGCATGGGGTCCCACCCCCATTTCCCAAGCTTGGCCCCAGGGTGGCAGCTGCCTCCAGAGCTTCCGGCCCACAGACTGAGGGGGAGTCGAGTGACTGATCAGAAACGGATTTCAGGGATCTCTCTGCTGGTGCAGGATTCTCTTGCTTTGCCCATGCTTGGATCTGGGTCACAGTTCTAGGTGGTGGTCCTAGGGTGAGGAGGAGCGCTGACGTGGTGGAGCTTATAGTAGCTGTGAAGAAAAAAATCCTCCTCACATTTCTAACACAGAAGAGAGTGCTTGTGGTCACTCATAGACCAGAGCACAGGCCAGGAAAGGAACAAAGGCCTTGCCCTTGATCAAGCCTTGGAAGAACTAAAAATTTACAGTTCCCTAGAAGTATCTCTGAAAACAGCTGCACAAACCCCCTGAAGCTTGGGATAGTATATTCTCCACACTGGAAACAAACCCCTATCTTGACAGAGTTCATAACTCAAGTAATTGTCCAGGATCATGAGCAAGCAGCACAAAAAGAGTCAGACCATATTATCTTACTTTGGTGACAAAGAAGATCCAAACACACAACCAGAAGAAGACAACAAAGACAAAGCTCCTACATCCAAAGACTCTAAGAAAAATATGAAATGGTCCCAGGCCATGGATGAGCTCAAAAAGGATTTTGAGAAGCAAGGAAGAGAAGTAGGGGAAAAACTTGACAGCGATGCTAAAGGAGACCCCCCAAAAATCCTGAAGAAAATAACACCTTAAAAAATAGCCTAACCCAAATGGCAAAAGAGGTCCAAAAAGCCAATGAGGAGGAAAATGCCCTAAAAAGAAAAATTGGCCAAATGGAAAAAAAGCTTACTGAAGAAAATACTTCCTTAAAAATTAGAATGGAACTATTGGAAGCCAATGACTATATTAGAAATCAAGGTATGGTAAAACTAATCCAAAAGAATAAGAAAATAGAAGAGAATATGAAATATCTCATTGGAAAAACAACTGGAAAATAGATCCAGGAGAGAGAACTTAAAAATTTTCAGACTATCTGAAAGCCATCATCAAAAAGAGCCTAGATATCATCTTTCAAGAAATCATCAATGAAAACTGCCCAGATATTTTAGAACCAGAAGGCAAAATAGAAATTGAAAGAATCCACTGATCACCTCCTGAAAGAGATCCCCAAAGGAAAACTCCTAGGAATATTGTAGCCAAATTCCAGAATTCCCAGGTCAAGGAGAAAATATTGCAGGCAGACAGAAAGAAACAATTCAAATATTGTGGAAACACAATCAGGATAACTTAAGATTTAGCAGCTTCTACATTAAGGGACTGGAGGGCATGGAGTATGATATTCCAGAGAGGAAAGGAGATGAGACTACAACCAAGAATCATCTACCCAGCAAAACTGAGTGTAATCCTTCAGGGTAAAAATGGTCATTCAACGAAATAGGGAATTTCAAGCATTCCTGAGGAAAAGACCAGAGCTGAATATAAAATTTGACTTTCAAAGTATAAGACTCCAGTGAAACATGGAAGAAAAGTAAACAGGAAAGAGAAATCATAAGAGACTTATTAAGGTTGAATAGTTTACATTCAGTGTGAGGGGAAAAAAATTATATGTATGTATAGATAGATAGAGGGCACAGGGTGAGCTGCAGATAAAGGGGTGATATCTGGAAAATAAAATTAAGGGGTGAGAGAAGATTATACTGGGAGAAGGAGAAAGGGAGAGGTAGAATGGGGTAAATTATCTCACATGAAACAGACAAGAAAAGGCTTTTATAGTGGAGGGGAAATGGGGGAAGGTGAGAGGGAATGAGTGAATCTTATTCTCATAGGATTAGGCTTAAGGAGGGAATAACATACACAATGGGGTATGGAAATCTATCTTACCCTACAGGAAAATAAGGGGGGAAGGGGACAAGAGAGCAGGGGGTTGATAGAGGGGAGGGCAGATTAAGGGAGGGGATAACCAGAAGCAAACACTTCTGAAGAGGGACAGGGTCAAAAGAGAAAATAGGATAAATGGGGGGGGTAAGATAGGATGAAGGGAAATATACTTAGTTTTTCATAATATAACTACCATGGAAGTGTTTTGCATGACTACACATTTATAACCTGTATCAAGATGTTTGCCTTTACAATGAGGGTGGGTGGGGAGAGAGGAAAGGAGAAATTTGTAACCCAAAGTTTTAAAAAGACATGGTAAAAATAAAATTTAAAAAAAAGAAAAGGAGAGGAATGGTATTTAAAAATTCGTCACAATAAGAGAGTTCTCAGAACACAATTGAAACTGAAAGATTGAAATTTCAGTTCCACTCCCAAAACAACAAATTGAGATGCTGTCATAAGTAGAAAATCAGCTTTGTAGACTAAAGTCGTTAGTATATTTGAATTACCAGAAGTGTTTTATACAAAACAAGTGTGGGGAATGGCTAATCAGCATCTTAGCTTATGATGCACACTATGCCAGAAACTGTGAAAGGGAATGACTTCCAAGAAGCCTAAAGTATTGATTACCACTTTCATGGAATAAGATGAAGTAAGGGAATAGGAAGGAAATTAGAATCCGGATATGATTAAGTAGAAGCCCAAGGAAGGATAAATATATTTAGCAGTTAAAAACAAAACAAAACAAATTCTGAATAATTACGACTCAAACTGAGCAAACTCCTACAAAGCTTTTTTTTTCTTAATGTTCAAAGTTAGCATTTTCACACCAAACACTAAATCTGTAAGTCTTGAAAAGGGATTCTAAAACTTAATGCAAGGAGTTAATATTTTGAGATAGTGTATGTAAATTGCATTGCAAATTTTGAATTGACATAAGTATAAGTTATTATTATCATTAATAACAGTGCAAAAATAATTGTGACTTTGGACTTCTAAAAACTAAGCCTGAGAGGTTATATTCTCACAGTCCTATATACAGTTAAATGCAGAAGTCTGGACTGAAATCAGGTCTCCCGGCTCCACATCTGTTGCACTTTTCTCCTGCACCATGCAGTCTTTTTCTCCTAAGTTTAGCTTTGAGAACTACTGGTAAAGTCTGATCTCCTGCTTGGGAATGCATGGCCTAGAACATAAATAAAAGTAGCAACCCAACCAATCTTACGTAATATGGATACATAGTGAGTCTTTTTTGGCAACATTTGGGATATAACTATAAAAGAAAATGCATTCAGCTTTCTAAACCTTTTCTTAAAAAAATCCTCTAATCTCCAAATAGCCCCTGTATCCTTTTTATACTGAGAACTTTGAATAGCTGTTGCTGATTCCTCTCTACAAGTAGGGCATTCAAGATTCAAGAGATTATTTGATTGGAAGGGACCAACAGATCACAACCTCATTATTTCAAAGTAGTAATTGGCTGTGAGGCATCTTTTGGACTATCATCGATATCTTTAAGCAACTGCTACCCCTCTGCTCCTTCTAATCAGGAGTTAAATAACATGTGAAACTGCCCTTTCTCTCAAGAAGGCTGAAGTTTGTAGTCTCCAAGAGCCAACCCATATCCATATTGGGATATCAAGGAATCATTCAAAGTTAATTTCTACCAACCATTTCTATTTATCCTTTCACCCACTTACTGCATTAAGATTTTAAGTTATAAAAATGTATTTGGAAAGGACATGAGAAACAGCATGACTGAGACCGCCCCATATCCTGATGCTGATCCAGGTTCATGCTTGCTTAGGTTGAAAGTGCCAACCACAATCTTTCATCAGTAGTTGCCAGGAGATGGTATGAATAACTATTCAGGGTCTGTCATGGGTATGAGGTGAAGATCAGAAGCTTCTTGTGGGCAGAGACATCTTATTTACCTTGGTACTTTCCATAGTGTGTAAGGAAGCTTTATGCCTTTAGTACTTCTACTCTGTGATGTTTAACATCTGGCATCATTGACCACAGCTACTTGACATCTGTGGTACTGCTCTACCTATCTGAACCTTCCTTAATAGCCATCTTTGCTGATTCATTCTCTTCCTAATGCTGCAATCTCCTCAAGTATGAGTGCTTTTCCCCCCAAGACTACCTTGTCTTTTCTTTCTGCCCTAGATGAAGATCATCTGATTTTATGGCTTTAATTGTTACTTCTGCAAATGGCTTTGTTGTCTGAAGGCCTGTTTCAGACCGATCAGATAATTCAAGTTCAGGACTGGAATAATAAGGGACACTTGTAGAATGATCTGGCAGTTAACAAAAGGTAGTTTACTTAGCTATAGCATGGCAAATGAGCTCATCCAATAAACAGCATCAATTCAGACTATTGCCCTGAATTTTTACTGACCATGCTGGCATATTGTTCAGAAGGAGGAGTCAAGCCTATAGAATTCCTTGTAAGCTGCTATTTGGACTTAGGTGACCAGGAAGCTATAGCAATGCTTCAAATCTTACTTCCCTTGACCAATTAAGTCTCAGAGACTGTTTCAATACCACTTAAGGAAAAAACTAGCCTAAGTCTACATGGAACAGAAATTTCTTGAACAGCATACTACCACTTGGTGGCAAAGTCCTAAAGGCTTTCTAGAGGACCCTTCATCATTTAATGCTCTTGGAGCCATTACTAGACAACTTTAATCTTGGTGATGGGAGAAATCTGGCATAGGCAGAACTGGAAGAGGAGATTAGTAAAGATACAACAACAACAATAAATAATAATATTAAAAGATATCACAAATGACAACAAGAAATTTAATGGCTTCCTGAAAGAGTAAATAAATATGGAAGAGGATGAAGACTAAAAATTTCAGCCTTTTCCTCTTCCCTTCAGAAGGACTGAATCTGGGGCCTTTATAACGTGCTCCACATTCTGGGAAATTCATAGTTTGCCTCCAAATGTAAGCAGGAACAATATCAGGAATATCAGGACAACAGCTATGCCCTGAGCACTGGCTACAGCAATGATAAGAACTTTTAACGTTCTAGACCAAATAAGTTTTGTGAACATTTGAAAGCCTTTGGAAGAACAAATGCAGGTGGGGGTAGATGTGATTCCTGGGTAATTTATGCCACTGTCAATGTCTTCTGAGCTCCAGTTCTAGTATCCATCACAAAGTTATCAGGTCCAAAACTGACTTTGTCTTCTTTTCCCTTAAAACCTGCACTGTTTCCACATCAACATCCCAATCATTAAGACTTCCTTTTCCCTCCTCTCCTACACTTAATTGGCTGCTACTTCTGCTATGTTTCCTTTATCAATATATCCCGCATTCATCTTTTTTTTTTCACATTGTCATCATATTAGCTCGAACCCCGTCTTCCTCCTGCCCAGACTGCTGAAATAGCATCCCAACTGGTCTTGCTGCCTCCAATCTTCTCTCCATTCTATCCTTCAAATAGCTACCAAAATAAGTCTGCCAATGAACAGGTCTAATCATGCCACTCTCTGATGAAAAACCTCCCAATAGCTCCCCTGGCTAGTAGATAAACTATAATCCCAAACTCCTGTCATTTAAGGTCTTCCACAATCTAATTCCTTCTTAAACCTTTAGCCTTAGTTCACATTCTTCCTCTTTACATACTACATTCCAGCCAAACTCAATTACTACTGCTCCTTAGTCTCATTTTATTGCTCCCTACTTCTGCACATTCACCTAAGGTGACCCCCACACCTGGATTGCTCCCCTTCCACATTCTATCTCTTGAAATCTTTCTCTTCGTTCAAGATTCAACTCAGGTGTCAGGTCCCCATAAAGCCTTCTTTCACTTTCCTCCCAGGTAAAAACAATCTGTCCCTCCTCAATTTTTCTTATAGCCCTTAGTTAGGATTTTGAAATTCTGATTTGGGTTATACTTTTATTTTTTAAATTATTTTTATCATTATGAACTTGCTGAATATCAACTAACATGAATATTTCCCTATAAAAAGAAGAAACATCCACAATATTCCCTTATGAAGCTGTGATGAAACTATGACTATTCATTCCAAAGAACTTGATTTTCTTAGTGTGTTTAACATTTAGCATGGTAGTTTCAACACTGTCCTGGTTATCTATGTCTTCTTCTGAACTTTCTTCTCTCTTTTTTTTTAATGATTCACATTGTGATACCTATTTATTAATAATAATAATGATATTGATGATGATAGCTACCATTTCTAAAGCATGTAAAGGTTTGTAAAGTGCTTTAAAAATATTAATGTTATTCTCACAACAATGTTGGGAGGTAAGGAGTTATTATTATCCCCATTTAAAGATGAGAAAAGTGAGGTAGACAGAGGTCAAGGAATTTGCCCAGTGTCATACAACTAGTAAGTATCAGAGGCCAAATTTTAATTCATTTTTTCTAATTCTAGTTTTAGCACTCTATTTACTGTACAACCTAGCTACCTCTCTTCGTATATACATCTTCATTTGAGTATATGTATAATCAAACCACTAAACATCAACATCTGTGATTTTTCAGCTTTATAACCCTAGTACCCATGGTAATACCTTGCACACAGTAGTCATTTTAATAAATGTTTAATTGAATATTGTAGCTTAATAAATACAGGTTGGCATGTACTTATTTTCTTTTCCCAAATCATTTCATTGTTCTAGTTATTGGAATTGAAAAAAGATTTTATAAAGAAGAATACATGTATATCAATTAACTAATAAGGTCCTATTGAAAGTCCCTTAGATACTCAGCAAAGTGAGGGATACAGAAGAACAAAGAAATATTTCCTGCCATCAATCATTTTTGAAGAAGCAAGCCTAACACACGAAACAACAATAAATTATAAAAGACAACATATAATTAAATGTGAAATTCTGTGATACAGACTGTTGCTAGTGATAGAAGTTCAAAAGAAAAAGAAATCAGTGAAGACTGAGGAGGTCATGGAAGAGAGGGAAGTGGAGCTGGGCACTGGCAGATGATGCAGAGAGTCTGAATAAGCAGGTGGGAGAAAATAGGGCATCGGGGGAGGGGCCACAAAACAAGCAAGGGCAGAGGCAGGCATGATGAGCACTAGGTGTTGGGGACACAGTGTGGAGGGCAAGGCTGATGTGATTGGAGGTAAAGCATTCAGAGCTGATTAGGTGGAAAGATGAAATAAATATGAGAAATATTTAAAGGCAAAATCTACAGATCTTCATGAATAACTGAATATGAGAAATTATTAGCAAGGAAAACTAAATAAGGGTTGATTACCTCAGTTGACATTCATATACTGAAACCTGATCTTGGGAGTATACTAGTCCCACATATTAAACAGGGAAAAGCTTTGTCTTTGCCAAAGATAATGCGTTAAATGTCTACCTTTTGAAAATATTTCCAATTGCTTTTTAAATACACAACTATACTTTACATTGATTAGGCACCAGATGATTACCTTGTAGTACAACTACTTATGTACATATTCTACCCCCATTAGAATATAAGCTCCTTCTGTTTTGTTTTTGTCTTGGTATTACTAGCACCCAACTTGGTGTTCTGTCTCATTCTCTTATGTGGCATTTCAAATCAATGGGCAAACCTAGCCAATTCCACCTCCACAACATCTCTCACATCCAACTCCTCCTTTCTCTTCATAATTAGTTCAGAATCTCATCACCTTTTGCCCAGACACGTACGTAGCCTCCTAATTCGTTTCTCTGTTTCAAGTCCCTCCATACATCTGCCAAAATGCTTCCCTGCAAAAAACAAAACAAAACACCTCAATCTACTCTTTATAAATCCCACTCACTTTGTATTACTTCTTGTCATTCAATCATTGTCAATTGTCTCTCACTCTTCATGACCCCATTTTGGAATTTTCTTGGCAAAGAAAGATACTGGAGTGATTTGCCATTTCTTTGTCCAGTTGATTTTACAGATGAAGAAACTGAGACAAACAGGGTTAAATGACTTGCCCAAGGTCACACAGCTACTAAGTGTCTGAGGCTAAATTTGAAATCAGGAAAACAAGTCTTCTTGACTCCAGGCCTGGAGCTATCCACTGGATCACCTCTTTATTTGGCAATAAAAAAATATTCACAGTCTGGCTCTGACATACTTTTCCAGGGTTATTCAAAACCCAACACTACCCTTCATGCAGTCTTCTTACATAGCTATACTGGCCTTCTCACTGTTTTTTATATATGACACTCTTCCCATATTTATGTCTTTGAATTGGCTTTCCCCCAAGCCTGGAATGTTCTCTTTCCTTACCTTCACTTTTGAGAATTCTTAATTTCTTTAAAGACTTCACTCATCCATGACTTTCCACGTGCTGCCTTTTCTGATACCACTCCATGATGCAGTGTCTATTTTTTAAAATCTATTTTATAAATACTTACAGTAGTCCATAATTGTCTTTATCTTCTCTTATTAATGTAAACCCTTAAAGGCAGGGACTGTTTGGTTTTTCTCCTTGTATTCTCAATCCTAGCACTGTGCCTGTCACATAGGAGGGATTTAACAAATGTTTATTGATTGGCATACCATCTGGTACAGGATATCCAAGGGATGTATTGCATTTTTGTACTTTAGGAATATTTACTGAAATATCACTCATCTTTTCTTACTGAGTGGCAGTAAAACTGAGTATATGCAGATGATCAGGTGAATTTTCTGATGCTAAGACTAGGACCCTCACATTCAGCAGTGTGTTGTATCACTGACATTTTTGACTAAGACCTTCCATTTTCCCTTGTACCCACCTGCTCCAGGAAATTTGGTGACTTACACAGAAAATGTACATGAGGGAAATTACTGATACATATGAATGACAGTGTTATTGGGGTTCATTTATTACTGTAGAGAATAGAGTTATTTCTAGAGAATGCAATCTGCCCTTATTTTTATACATGATTTTACTTCTCCCAGAATCTTTCTCACTTATGAACCTTATATTGTAAATCTTTAAAGTATCTTTGTCCTCCCAGGAAAAGAGAAAAGACATTTTCTTACTTGCAGCAAATTCCATTTTACTCTTTTAAGTGCCCTATTTTTCAACATTGGTTTCCTGATTATGGATGATCAGTTGTGGGGCTGCTTTAATCTCTCATTTTACGCTCAGTGACTTTTCCTCAGAATAAAAGGCCATAGTGATTGATTGGCTGACTTTTGCTAAATCCCAAATAGTTTTATTAAAGAAGGCAATCACAGTGTGGCATAACAGAGAATATCAGCAGATATTTCAGTTTGGTCAGACTGGAGTTGGCCCCATTTGAGTCCCTCATAACTGATACTCAGAACCATCTAGGATACATATTGCAGGCTCAGAAAGGAAATGAGTTTGAACATAGGCACATCTTCCATCTTCTGCTTCTATGAAATAAACATAATTGCAACTCTTCAACAGAGCAAAAAAAAATTAGGTGCCTGTAATGATTTTCATTATTGTGTAATGATTTGATATAACCACAACAAGAATTTCATGAAAAAAAGAACAACCCATAGACTTAGAAAACTGTTAGCTCGGGAGACATTTTGAAGGTGTTAGGATAAGATAATATGCCAGAAAGGAAGCTACTTTTACGCTCTTTTTAAAGATGATGGACTCTCCTTGTCACAATGACTTATGGAAGTGAGAAAAGGAGAACAAGAATACAAAGCACATGATTTATCTCAATAGTCAAACTAGAATCCAAAATTGAAACCAGGAGATGCCAACCTTTTGCTAGTGGTGTCTCACATGCTCATTTTGGGTGGTTGTGAGGATCAAAGGAGAGAATTTACTGCTAAGTCTTGTGAATACTCCCTAGACAACATCTCCCACTCACATGGTCATCATTGTCATAGAGAACTTTATTATATCTAGCTTGGACTACAGCATCAGCCTTCTAATAGGACCCCTTGCTTCCAGTTTCAAACCTCTCTAATCCATCCGGCAGAGGCCAAAATCATCTTCCTACAGCATAAACCAACTGTGTCACTTTTCTGCACCAGAACCATCAGCAGTTTCCTATTGCTTCTAAGATATGATAAAATAAAAAGCCACCTCCCCGATTTGTATCCAGCATGTTTTTTTTTTCCAGCTTACTGCATGTTACTCCACCTTCACATATTCTGTTACAGACAGACCAATCTCTGAAATGCTCCTGAGCTTGTCATTCTAGTGTCTGACTCTATGGCTTGTACAGGTTGTCCTCCATTCTTGGATTGCACTCCATTTGAAATGGTTTCCTTCAAGGCTCAGTAGATGTGCTTCCTGTAGGAAGCCTTTCCTAATCACCCAAATTGTTAATTCTCATTTTCTCTCTCTCTGTCAGTCTCTCTGTCTCTCTGTTTCTGTCTGTCTGTCTGTCTGTCTGTCTGTCTCTCTCTCTCTCTCTCTCTCTCTCTCTCTCTCTGTCTCAAATTACTGTGTTCATGATTCTCTGTTTACATGCTAGCTCCCTCTGGTAGAATGTAAGCTCCATGAGGACAATAACTGATTTTCATTTTGCCTTTACACTCCCAGTACTTAACCCACTATGTGCTTGATGAATGCTTACTGGATTGGATTGGATATATATCAAAGTTGTTGGGTTTTTTTTATCTCAAAACACTACATTAATGTCACTTGTTAGTGTTCTAGTTAATTCATAATTTCTCTTCAACCTTCTTTTACAAGCACTGCTTGGCATATTTCCATTTAAACATTTCTAGAGAATTAAGGGAATTCTATAATAGCCCCAGAGAAAACTAGGGCCACCTGGGGCTGTAGGGTCAAACTAGCATTTGGAATTCATAAGCATGCTGCCCTATGTGTTTGTACTTTGGATTCAAATTGTATGCATTTCTATGAATAGGCAGAACCAGCAATACCTCAAGGTGGTCTTGTGGTCTGTGTGCTTCCACTGTGCTGATAACCCATCAGTGTTCCATCTTTCCTAAGCCTTAATTATGATTCCAATATCCTGAGCCTGCATTCTGCACCTTGTTGGCCATCATTTTAAGAACAATGAAAAAGGCAAACCTCATCCTCATAAAATGCCTCATTACACTTCCCAGCTGCCATCTATTACCACAGTGGTTTTCTGGGCCCTGCCTTCATGCCAGTTAACATATTCTATCCCTACCACTTCCTACCCAACCAATGATGTTGGCCAACTTTCCATACAGATTTTTTTTTTAATGCTTAACTCATTCTTTTGATGATGCATCTTAGGAAGATCAATGATAAGACCCTAAACAGGGCTACTTTATGTTAGTTGCCCAGTAAGAGATTTTTAAGATGTCTAGTTGACAGGTTAGCATGAATGATACATAGACATACAAATGAAAATAAATAATGTAAGAATTAGCATGCATCGATGGTCACTACAGCTGCAAGATAATTGCTTCTAATAGTCTAAATTCAACTCAATTTGACATTTATTAAGTGCCTACTATGGCACTTGCACTGGAATTTAAAACAGGATTTTTTGAGCACAGAAAAGGTTAAGATGTAAAAAGTATCTTGGTTTAATCTAGCAACTCTTTGCCTATTGCTATTTTGGGGTCATTTACATCTATTTTCAGTTGGGGGGGGTGGACTTCTAGTGTCAGTAGCTCAAGCTTTCACATCCTGAAATTTCATAGGGAAAATGTCCTTGGAAAACCACAATAGCCATTTTCTCTAAGAAGTGATGAGACTAATGCCACAGAAACAAACCCAGAGGATTTTCTGTTGCTGGTGATTCTCACCATCCATTTTTGCTGTTGCTGAATAATGCTTCTGTGCATAAAATTTCCCCATTCCAATGCCCAGCGATAAGCCTGAATATGTCTGTAAATTAGGTCTGTGCCTCATATCTAAGAAAGAAAATGGGGCTAAAGGGATGAAACAGACATATGGTCAGAGCTTATGTCAAGTTGCAGTCCTTCTGCTCTTAAGTTGTTCACTGTAGGGAAGGCTAGCATAGCCCTAGGTGTAATAATAACAAACTTGAATGTTGAGAACCTACAAAAAGGAGCCATTAGTCAAGATGAAAGAAGTAGGATGCAAAAACTTCCATTTTTAGGAGATCCTCTTCTTGAAAAGATTAGCATCTCTTCTGATTCAAAGTACTAACCAACCTTAAAAGAAGGCACCTAATGAATGAGAGATCCCTACCAATACCATGTCTCCACTTTCATTAACTAATTTATGACACACATGGGCTTTTCTAACCTTGTAACAAGTTTTGACTACTCATCTAGTCATTTAGCATTGCAATGAACGCTTTGTATTCTTTTGTCCCTTTATCCTGTCATTCATCATGCCTTGCCAAACCCCAACCTTGGATTACTCCTATTAACTACTATCTTCAGTCCTTTTAATATATTGCACAATGGAGATAGAGAAATCATGAACTGCCCTCCTACCTACTATTGTGGCTATTCCAAAATATTCCATCCATCCTCAAGTTTTCCATGGAATTCTTGTTCTCACCCACTCAGCTGAAAATGTTGCCCCATACTTTAGTTAAAAAAAAAAAGAGAGATCATTTGCAAAGGGTTCTTTCTCCTCCTTTTATCATCTCATATCACTCAGACGTCTTATCCCACCCTACCTCCCAGCAGCTATCTCCCACTTCACCCCTGTCTGTCATAAAGAGGTGGCCTCTCTTGCCAAAGGCAAAGCCCTCTATGTGCATCTTTGACTCCATCTCATCCTGTCTTTTGCAGCAGATTATGTCCTCTATCATTGTCATATTCTTTCTTCTTAACCTTCAATCTCTTGCAATTTCCCTGCTGCTGTTCTGCTGTCTACAAACATGCCCATATCTTCCCATCCCCAGCACAGTACCTGACACATAGTAAGTATGTGATAAATGCTTCTCGAGCATTTGTATGTGTGTATGTATACACATACTTGACTACATATATACATATACACACACACATATATATATATATATATAATAAATATTTATGTCCCAATCCTTACTATATATATAGTATATATGTATATATGTGTGTGTGTATGTGTGTGTGTGTGTGTGTGTATATATATATATATATATATATACAGAGAGAGAGAGAGAGAGAGAGAGAGAGAGAGAGACAATATTCTTGACTATACATGCTCTAATCCTGAAGCTACCTATAGCATATGGTTCCTTGCATGCCACCTTGACGATTCTGTTGTATGAGACCAATCTTGAACTATTCTAACCTTCAGCAATGCAGAAGAATATCTACATCCAAATTACTTATTTTTCTTGACATTCTCTTAAATTTTAATCAACTCATTTCCACTTAAATTATTTGTAAAGAAACAGATATTAAATATAAGGTTTTTATCTTTATGACAGTTCCTACAAAATGAATAATTTATAAGGTTTTGAAAAACATTGTTAGAATATTTACAAACAGGCCCTCATCATGGTACCATTTCCAATTTTGTTTTCCTTTAGTAGTTCTGACTTGAAAGGTGAACTCTCATATTTGGACAGTTTTAGTATTTTGAAAGATATACATCACTCAGTTTAATGAAGGGTATTCTATCCCCAATAAAATTCTGAGACACAATAATTCAGTGTACTTGGGGAAATAAAACTACTATAGCATTATATTTCAAACTATGCACATGATAGTGGCACTTCCCGAGCAAGCATGCAGTCAATTAAACCAAAGCCTGTGACTGATACTGTAGTTGAAATTCATAGATTGATAAAACATCGTTTTCATCTTAAGGAATCGAAAAGGGAATTAAGAATTGTGTAAAGGCTCAAATGCTTTTAGATTTGGAAGTCAGAAGGTAAAATTAGCAGTGAAATTAAGAAATTATGAATCAGAAAATCAAACACTATAGATATGTAGCATCTAAATAGAAGGATACTAAGGAGTTAAATTATAGAGTTCCTAGCCCACACCAAAATTATTTAAGTCAACTACATTGTAAATGCCCAGAAGTATTATCTTGATATCTTTTTTCCCTTTTCCTTCCCATCTCATCTCTGTTGAAATCCTTTCCCTTCTTCAAATTACAATTCAGATGCAGCTGAAACAGTTATTTATTAGTCTTCAAAGATGGTGAAATGATCTATGAAATATGTCTCTGTAATGAAACATTATCATTCTGAGTGAGATTTAATAGTCAAGCTGGTTAAACTTAAGTATGTAATTACTAGAGAATGGAAATATAAGCAAATAAAAGAATAAAGGACCTTAGAGAGCATCATTCTAGCCCAACTTCATCATTTAATCAATCAGCAACATTATATAACCAATAGACTATATAATACCCATACTGTTATATCTGTTCTTTCATGAGTAGCCTACTTGGCTTAATTCACAGCCCAATATTGCCTTGAAACACTATCATCATCAGTGATGTTCTTTCAACATTCTACCCGCTTACCACACTTGATCCTCTCAGGAAAAAAAAATTCTTATTCTGCCACATGATTCCCCTCTTTTTCATTTCATGTCATTTGACTATGATACAAATAGGTAAGTTGTACCCAGAACAAAACAGAATGAGAAGAGTGGTCTGATGGCTTTAGGAAATTTCAGGGTCTTTTATGATCCCTAACTTCTCCTTGAAACAAAAGTCCATCTTTCTGGGTCTTCTTACGCTTGACCCCCCCCCCCCCTGCACATACTTCATAATGCAGCAACATCTGCCTTCTTGCTGTCACTTGCACCTAACACTCTATCTCCTGACTCTATGTTTCTTCAGGGATGCCCTTCATGCCTGAAACAGGCTCTCTCCTCATTTCAACTCTCAGAATTCCTAGTTTCCTTTAAGATGAATCTAAAAATCTATAAGGCTTCTATTAGAAGCCTTCCCTGGTTTATTCTTTCACTGCTTTTCGTCCTACTAGTACCTTCCTTCTTATATTATCTTGCATCTAAGCTGTATCTTTCTTGTATACATGCAGTTATTTGAATGATGTCTTAACCATTCAAATATGAGCCCCTTGAGGGCAGGGACCATGTTGTAATATAAATGGTACTCAGTAAAATGCATGACATACAGTAAGCACTTAAATATTGACTGATCTATACTTTTAGAACCACTATTCTATCAGTATTACTTTATGGTTAAGAGACATGGAAAACAACATCATCTGATGTAAATGAATAGCAGAGAGCAGGGTAATGGCACATGGTAGATGTAAACAGGCTACCATATGTAATAAGGAGCTTCAAAGAAGGAAAAGATGTTAACAGGGAAAGGTATGATCAAAATAGAAGATAGACTGATTATGTATTGAGGATGAGGCACAGAGGATGAAAACCCCTCAGTGCTCTTCTCATAACCTTTGATGACAAGAGGAAGGAAGACCTACAGCAAAAAAAAAAAAAAAAAAAAAGGCCTGGAGCCTTTTTGACAAATATGGACACACATAGAAAAGAGGTGCATAGTACGGGCAGGCATAAATAGCTTGTAATTCATATCATCATGGTGTGACATTCAAACCAGTAGGATCACAGATCCCTTTGAATATCTGAGTATAAATATGGTGTAAGCCTCCTTTTGAGAATTCAGAGAGAGGCACAACATAAGTTTTAAAATATTGGTAAGGGATCCTCATGGCATCATTTCTATGTTAAGTAAGACACTTTAGCTCACCAGAGGACAAAAGCAAATGAACATTATTTAGGAATTTTCTCATTGCCAACAATATCCCCACTATATTGCCTTGCCTCTTTGACTCTGAATAATGAGGTAACAATTTGTTTTGTAATGCGATAGGTCCTACCATGATAAACATTATGTAAATAACTAATGGGATGGGAAATTTCTCTCAGTCCAAAGCTCTACTTCATATCCAGTGGAACATCCTAGAGCAAACTGTCTGGACTAAAATCTTCTATAGTTTAAGTTCATAAAGTTGTAGCCCAATAGTATCTTCTCACAGATTCCAGAGTCCCGGCTTTAGCATTACAATTTTTTTTTCTGCTAATGAAAAATGTATTAAGTATACCTCCCAGAACATATATTATTTATGAAGTATCCCAGGAAAAGAGAATCTATTGCAAAATCAGTGTTCCAAATGAATGGTCTCATGCCTAACTGATAACCCTGAAGTTTGTGGGTATTATTTACAACTAAGAACAATCTAAAAAGAATATGACTATTGCAAGTAAAAATGTAGACCACCTGAGACAGCTCTTCATTCATCACAGAATGAATCAGCATTTACTTGATGAGTTCTAGGCATGGACTCCATTCTCTCTTTTTTTTTTAGCCTTTCTGCCTTCCATTACAACTGAATCAAGGTTGAAGGCCACCAAAACCTTGGTAGAAGTATAAGATGGTAATTGTCACTGAATAAGCTTGATTAGAGAATAAAGGCAGGGATGGCTTCTTTAGAAATTAGTTTAAGGTTCTAATAAACCTCTAAAACTACTGAAACATATCATTGTGAATGGTACTTTTAGCCTCTAAGTTGGGTAACTTTAAACAAGGAACTATTGGAGAATGAGAAAGCTGTAAAATTCTTCACCTGTTAAATGAGAATAACAATAGTGTCTCTCTCACAGAATTGTTGTGAGGATCAAAGGTAAGATATTTTGCAAACCTGAAAGCGTTATATAAACATAAGATCTTAATTTTATTACTCTGGAAATATAACAGCCCATCACTGCAAATTATTTTAAATATTACATAAAATCTCTGTGCTGATAAAAGAAGACGTATTTATGTATACTGGGGGCTCAATAAATAGTCCTTTCATAAAGAGATAAATTAGGGGGAAAGCTATCACAATTTGTTTTGAATGCAAATATACTGTAGAATATTAATGGTGAACATGTAATAATTATAGCACACATATAAGGCATTTTATGCCATATGAAGTCCTGCTTTTTATTTATCTTGTGAAATAGAGATTTACCATACCTATTTTAAAGATAGGGAGAAAGACTATAGTATATTCAGAAGCAAGAAGACCTAGGTTTAATTCTCATTTTGGCACACACTGGCTGTAACTCTGGGAAAATAACGTGTCTGTTCTCTAGGCAACTTTCTGAGACTATACATTGCAGAGAAGCTACCAGTCTTCATTGTTAGAGGGAGTTTTCTTTTCCTATATCAATGAAATCACAAATCTACTCTCTATCCCTACCCCTGTTTTACAGAAGAAAGTAATGAATCTGGAGAAATTAAATGACTTGCTCAGTATTACATAGCTAGTATAAGTCAGAGCCAGGATTTTATCCCAAGATGTCTGATTTCAAATACTCTCTGAATAAAAAGTAGCTGCATAATACCAATGTGGATTGACTTTGCAAATAATTGACTTTGTAGATGCAACATTAAGTGACTACTGTATATGAGTGAGATTAGCATGCTGCTATTTAATGAAGAAAGCTCTAGAACAATAGAATCATGTGGAGACTTGTGCCAGGATGCAATATGTCAGGAGGAATGGACTAGAAAAGAAAAGGAAAAAAGAGATAATGAGACCACATTGCAAATAAATGAAGAGACTGCAGTAGTGAGTAGAGGTTAAAAAAAAAGCCAGTAGCAGGGTACAGTTGGAGTGGGGAGATGGGGGTGGGAACCATCTAAAATGGCATAGCTATGATGTTCTTATAGTTGAGTATCAGAAGAATCATCTGACCCAGAGCTGAACAGAGAGGTTACATAATATCATAGCCTGCAACCAGAGATTTTTGAAAAACATGATGCAGGCAATGCTGAATCCTAAGCTTTTAGCAATGGGCTATTGATTCAAAAGTCACACGTCCTCTTCTGATATGCTGGAAAATCAGTGAGTACAGGCAGAGTTGGGGGAAGTAGAGTAGTGGCTAGATTATGATGACTGTAATCTTTAAAAAGATGGCATTTCTGTATATGTGGGTAGTGAATGACTCTACTATTTATTTCTCTCTTGTTGTTTGACACATTTATGTCTTAATTAGATGCTTTTGCTATTGGATTTGTGGCTGGTAGGGTCTTTGAAGAAAAAGGATCACATTAGCTGGGGCTTATATTGTGATTTATTACAACAACAACAGCAACAGCTAATGTTTATATAGAGCTTACTATGTGCCAGGTACTGTGCTAAGAACTTTACAATTGTTATCTCATTTGATCCTCATAACAGCCCTGTGGGGTAGGTATCATTATTATCCCTATTTCATAGTTGAGGAAACTATGGTTTCACAAAGGTTAAGTGACTTGCCTAGTATGATACAACCAAGGCCATATTTAAACTCAGGTCCTTCTGACTATGCCACCTAAACTAAGTAACCCTAGGGAACCTGTATAAAGTAGCAACTCTCTCTAAAGCAAAAGTCCTCAGAGCTCTTAGCTGCCTGGTATTTTACTCATGTGGAGTGTAGTAATAATTACAGGTAGTTCAGCACTTCAAAAATACTACTCATCATATAAATTGTCACAGAACCACAATGTCAGAGCTGGAAGCTCCACAGAAATCAGCTAGCCCAAGCCTTGTCTATCTCTGTGTGTCTATGGACACACACACACACACATATTTAATATCTTTGCCAAGTGGTCATCCAGCCTGTACTCTAAGATCTCAAGTGATGCAGGACTCACCATCTCCTAAAGTAGCCTATTTCACATTAAGACAGTGCTATTTGCCCAGTTCCTTAAATAAAGGTAAAATATACCTCCTCTGGGGTCAAATCAACCAAATCTAACCTAGTTTAAATAAGACTGTATTTGTCATGCTTCATGATAGGTAATCATGTTCTCCCAAAATTTCTTTTTCTTAATGTTGAATATCCCCAGGATTTTCAATTAAACCTCAAATAGTATGATATCTCATTTTGGCCACTATCTCCTTTTTTCTATTGGACATTTATCAATTTATTTATCTTTAGTTTTCAACATTCACTTCCACAAGATTTTGAGTTCCAAATTTCCTCCCCATCTAGCTCCTCCCCCACCCCAAGATGGTATGCATTATGAATACCCCTTCCTCTAATCTGCCCACCCTTCTATCACCACTCCCCTTCTCTTATTCCCTTCCCCTTCTATTTTCCTGTAGGGCAGGATAGATTTCTATACCCCATTGCCTGTATATCTTATTTCCCAGTTGCACGTGCAATACGTGTAAACAATTTTAACGTTTGTTTTTAAAACTTTGGGTTCCATCCAACCATTTTGGAGAACAACTTGGAATTATGCCCAAAGGGCTACAAAAATGTGCATGCCCTTTGATCCAGCAATAGCACTTCTAGGGCTATATCCCAAAGAGATCAAACAAATGGGAAAAGGACCCACACATACAAAAATATTCATAGCAGCTCTTTTTGTGGTGGCAAAGAATTGGAAATTGAGAGGATGCCTATCAACTGGGGAATGGCTGAGCAAGTTGTGGTATATGAATGTAATGGAATACTATTGTGCTATAAGAAATGATGAACAGGCTGACTTCAGAAAAACCTGGAAAGAGTTAAATGGTCTGATGCTGAGTGAAGTGAGCAGAACCAAGAGGATTTTGTACACAATAACAGTCATGTTATGCAATGAATAATATTGTTAAACTGAACCCTTCTCAGCATTACAAGGATCTAAGACATCTCCAGAGGCCTTGGATTGGAAAATGCTGTCCACATCCAAAGAAAGAACTATGGAAGTCGAATCGCTATCACTTATTTTTATTTTCTGTTGAGTTTTGTTTCATCTTTTTGATGGTTCCTCCTATTGGTTTTAATTTTTACTGACAACTTCACTAATGTGAAAATATGTTTAATAGGAATGTAAATGTAAAGCCTATATCAGATTGTGCGCCGTCTTGGGGAGGGTGGGGTGGAGGAAGGGGGAGAAAAAATTTTCAACTCAAAAGCATATGGAAGTGATTGTTGATAAATCAAAATAAATTAATAAAATTTTTCAAAAAATAACAAAAAAATAAATAAAACTTTGGGTTCCAAATTTTCTCCCTTCCTCCCTCCCCACCCACCCTCATTGAGAAGGCAAGCAACTCAATACAGGTTATACATGTGCAGTCATGCAAAACACTTCCATAGTAGTCATGTTGTGAAAAGCAAACTATATTTCCCTTCATCCTATCCCATCCCCCATTTATTCTATTTTCTCTTTTAACCCTGTCCCTCCTAAGAAGTGTTTGTTTCTGATGACTCTCTCCCCCAATCTGCCCTCCCTTCTATCACCCTCCCTCCTCTCTTATCCCCTTTCCCCACTATTTTCCTACAGGGTAAGATGGATTTCCATACCCAATTGAGTGTGTATGTTATTCCCTCCTTAAGCCAAATCCTATTAGAATAAGATTCACATATTCCCTCTCACCTTCTCCCACTTCCACTCCACTGTAAAAGCTTTTTCTTGTCTGTTTTATGCGAGACACTATCTCCTTTTTAATGTAGTATGTGATTGCATGAACCACTTTACTCTTTGTATCACACCCTTTTAAGGGTATATGATTCTGCTAATTAGTTACTCCTATAAGGATACTGTCATATCACTAGGAAACCATTACTGACTGTAGCTATTACAATTATTGAGGTTAACTATGACATAACCTTATACATATGCATGTATTATTTATATATGTTTTTATACAGAATGCTGAAATTAGCCCTTAAATAGTAAAAATGCCTGGGGAAAATGAGTGAAAAGTTTGTGTGTGTGTATGCATACATTTATATGTGTATTTTACATCCCTGCTTTTTTTCATTATGAGGTCAAATGGAGCCTGTTTTTCATTCAATCCATGAATTTGTACTTTATCTCGATTACTTCCTGTAGTTCTCAACATCAAGTACAAATATCCTCCTAGATCCTATTAATCCAATTCAATAGTGCTACATAAAGTTTCAGTATGACTCCAAGAATGCACATTCAATTTCGTTTATAGGGGCTCTCTTCAGGGGACAATGGACTCTGAATACATTAGAATTTATGAAGCTGGTACAGCTCATTATTCCCATTGTCCTATTGTCACTGCTACACTGTGACTGTGATGGCATTTCATCACACATTAAATCCTGCTATGAACTTCTTTTTGATAATATCACCTCCTCTGCTCATTCACTTCCTTCATAAGGATGTCAAAACTAAACAATTTTCATAAGATTAAGACCTAGGTTCTAGTACCAGCTCTACTACTGATTGGTCATGTGATCTTGGCAAAGTCTGTAAACCATTTTGAACCTCAGTTTCCTTCTATTTCAAATGAGATGAAAGCTGGCATTGGAACCCTGATCTTCTAACTCCTACTCATTGTCCAATGATTCTTTGGGGGTAGTCAGACATAGAATGAACATATTATACATACACACAATACCACTATACATACATAATTACAGGATGTATACTATAAAGTATTTAAATGGTTAATGCATTTTTTGCTTTCAAGTATCTTCAGTCAGTTATTCATTCAAGGAGTATTTAAGCACTTACAATGTGTTGGGCACTGTGCTAATTCCTGTGGTACAAAGAAAGGTGAAAACGTTCTTTGCCCTGAAGAAAGTCACATTTTAATAGGGGGAGACATTTGCAAACATCTTATATTCAGTGTAAATGGGAGGTAATCTCAGAGGGAAGACAGTGGTTTTGGAGGGGACACCAGGAATGGCCTCTTCCAGAAGGTGGGATGTAAACTGAGTCTTGGAGGAAGCCAGAGCAGCTAGTAGGTACAGATGAGGAGAGAGAACATTATAGGCATGGAGAACAGACAATGAAAAGGGGGAGGGGGAGAGAGAGATTTGTTCATTGATAAAGAACAAAATAAAATTTTAAAAAATAAATGAAAAACAACCCAGAATTGTTACCATGAGAAATCAAATAAGCCACATATTTATTATTTTTTTAAAAAAATGCATGGAATCTAGAAGTGGAGCTTGTGTGAGGAAAAGTAGGCTGATGTCAGGAGACTATACAGTATTGGAAGGGAAGTACAGTGCAAGAACCCTAGAAAGTTGAGTGTAAAGCACTTCAGAGAATTTCATATTTGATTCTGGAAGTAACTGGGAGCTACTAGAATTTAATGAGTCTTTAATGAGCCATCTGATTATGGCTATCATCAGACCTGCATTTTAGACAGCTTTACACTATAGTAGAAGTTGGTGTTTGTTGATACAAGACAGGGACTACAAATTCTGGAGAGAAAGAGCATAGTCTAGGGACCTAAAAAGGATATGAAAGTCAATCATTAAGGCCCAACACCTTGCAGGGAGGTAGGCATTCCATAGTAAAGGTGTGTACAGGTACTTGTAATAAATACAGTGTGTTGGCAGCAAGACAGGCCTTATTCTTGAACCAACCTATTTTATTAGTCTGAAAGAGTGATTACTTTCTTGGGGGGGGGAGAGGGTGTGGGTGCATGCATACACACACACATGCATGTGTGCTAGAACCTATTTCCAAACCTAGTTAGACTTGGGCCTCCCCTGAACGTTAATAAGAGCCCCTGATTAGGACAGAAAGTGAGGAGGTAAACAGAATAACATTTCCTAGCTTCTCAAATTGGATACCCTTGGTGGAGTTTAGGCTAAAGAAAGCCAGACTACCTGAGGAAGCAGCAGTGCTCATTGAAATTTGAGAAAAAAACTTTGCTTGTTCTTAATTCTCCACATTATCCTGGTGATGACAGGAACCACAATTTGGAGTTATATCACACTTTATGGCCATAAAGTACTTTCACAGGCTGTCTCTCACTTGACCCTTACAGTTACTCTGTGAAGAAGGTGATACAAGAAATATTATCTGCACCGCACAGACTAAGAAACTGAAGCTTAGTGAGTTTTAGTGATTTGTCGATCGTCTGACAATTACTGAGTGGTAGCGTTGCTATAAAAACATAAAACTAACTTACTAACTCTAAGTTCAGTGCTCCTCCCAATCCACAGAATCACAGAATCTCTGAGTTGGAAGGAACTTCAGAGGCTCCTATTTTTATCTGAAAAATAATCCCTTCTAGACTTTTCTTCAAGTCCTCTATTAAGGCAAAACTCATAAGTTTCTGAGGCAACACATTCCATTTCTGAGTAGTTCTAGTAAGTTTTTCAATATATTGAGCCAAAATCTTTCTCAGCTTCTACCCATTAATGCTAGTTTTGACCTGGAGAGCTTCATCTACATTATAGCCCTTAAAATACTTAGTGATAGCTATCATTGCCCTCATCCCCTACACATCTTCTCATCTGCATACTAAACTTTTTCACTTCCATCAACAGATCTTCATATGGAAAGTTCTGAGGTCCTTTTATTACAAATTTGACAAATTCATGGTATCCTAACATCATTTTAAAGCTATTTTTTATTTAAGCTATCTATTTATTAAATCTTCTATTTTATTAAATATTTATTACATCAATTTTTATATATTTTATTTAATGTTTAATAACTAGTTAATTTAATAAATTACTTGATCTGATATTAAATCTCTTAATTTAATAAAAACTTAACATCACTATTAGATTTTATTATTTATTTATTTAATTAAATATTTCTTACTTAAATATTTAATAGCTTAAAACTGATTTAGGACCTTTGGCACAGCTATATAAGATTATAGAGGCATGAGTAGAGAATATATCAGGAGATGTTAATGGACTATAAGCTTCATATGAAGCAACTGAGTGATATGGTGGAGAAAAAAAAAGTTAACACAATTCCAAGCTGATTGAGAGATACATACTGTCCAGGACTAAGAGAACAATAGTCCCATTGTACTCAGCTCTGGCAAGACCACATGTAGAGATCAATGCCATTCCCTGACATTGAAATGAAAACAATAATCCACATGTGATCTTCCCAAGGTGAATTTCAGAAAGATTATCATTTCTTTTGTACTATATACCATATTTCTATATACCAGCTCTGAATGCTTTCATTCAGCCTAAGATTATATTAGCTTTTTTGGCTGCCATATTCCACTGTGGACTCAAATTGAGCTCAGAGCTAGATAGTATCCTTACATCTTTTCCACATAAACTGCTATCTAGCTATTATCACTCTTTTTATATTCACCACTTTATTTTTACCTAAGTGTAAAACTTTACATAGACTTTTATGTAATTTTACCTAATTAGATATAGTCAAGTGTTCTAAACTATCAAGGTCATTTGAGAGACTATCATGCAATGTGTTAGCTATCATCAGCTTTGTGTGCACATTACTGCTTCTTGTGAAACTCATAAAAATGAATAATCACTACCAACACAACTTATTTTGTACATTTGTAACTTTTTTATAGAGTATATTTCCACAGAAAGAGATATAATTATAGCATATTACACCACATAATGACTACCATTCTTGATTAATTAGCATAGACAGGAGAAGAAAATGTACTGTACTTGGGTAGGTTAGCAAAGTATTTCTATTACTTAGAAGAGGTAATCTTGAATCTCAGGACAGGAGATGGGGGGAAATAACATGTTCATAATAGCCTCTTTTTGGCAAATATTCCTTCTGATAAAAAATTCAATTCAATGATATGGCCTCTACTTTGGAATGGCATGTTTTTCTCTTACATTTGAATACAGAGACATAAAAAAATCAACATTAAAATTAGTGGTTCAGAGAACTACAGACCTCATTCGGTGGAGGTAGACATTTAAAAGACATTATAATGCATAATAAAAATAAAATTAACTTAACAAAATCAGGGTTAAATGAGAAATAATCATCAAATTAATCTTTTGGAATGAAGTTTAAATTTTTAATTAATGACATTCTGAAAAGGGAAATTTCAGCCTTTGATAGACAAAAGATTTGATCCAAAGGGAGGGCATAATGAGCAATAAAGAGGGAAATTTTTTAAGGAGAATGGTACATACTACAGATTGTTTAAAACACATACATATAGTGAGTAAATAGGATTTATGTGTAATAACGGAATGGGAAATAGAATAATAAAAAAATTAGAACTGGAAAGGACATTCAATATACTCAAGTAATACCCTTCCTTTTCATTCCCCCCAATATTTTACATATGAGGAAATTGAAGATCAGAGGAGAAGTGATTTGACAAAGGTCACATAAGTGATAAGCAGTAGAAGCAAGATTTGAAGCCATGTCTTCTGAATTAAAATCCAGAACTCTTTCAATGTCATAAAAATTTCAGGGAGATTGGATGCAATTAAGTGCCAAGCTAAAGATATATAGATAGATATAGATATAGATATAGATATAGATATAGATATATAGATGTAGATATAGATATATAGATATAGATATGTATAAATATATAGATATACTTATACATGGATATGTAGATATTAGATATATACACACATATTCCTTCTTAGGAAGACTATATTGGCAGCTAAATGAAGGATGAAATGGAGTGGATAGAGAATGAAGACACAGAAAAAATTTTAGAATAAGGTTATTATTGTAGACCATGTAAGAGATGTAGAGTGCCTGAATTAATGTAGAGAAAGCACAAATAGACAAGAGACAAAAGGTTAGGGATATCTCAATGAGTTATATTTGACTGAACTTGACAACTAATTTGGATGTTAGGATAGTTGTGAGAGAGAGGAGAGAGTTACAAAATTTTGAGTCAGGATGAAGCCAGGTATGGAAATGTGAAATTGGAATGAGGAGTCTTCTTTTTGAAGAAGTGTTCATGAATAGCTAGTAAGTATGGGTTGATATATTTCTCCAGCGGTAATATTTCTGAGGAAAAAATAAAAACATGGACAAAAAAAGCTATAATATAACCTGAAAACATGCAATTAGTCTCAACAATTCATATCGTCTGGGAAGATTTTTTTTATTGTCTGTGAACTTCAGTGAACATCTGTTTCTTCTGTCATTGAGGACTCACCAGGAAACAACACAGCTTCGAAGTCAAAGATTGTACATTCCATTTAAGAAAAAAGAAGATAAAATATTTTGATAGTATTACCATTTAATTAAAGTGATTTGCAATTAATTGAAGGTTTATCATCTTCCTAAATATTAGTAAATAACAATTGTTTATAGTACTAGAAAAGATTGTTACTGTCATGGGAGTTCACATCACTATAGAACAAGGGTACAATGGTAATCTTGCCTCTGAAGCTTTGTGATTTTTGGCATATCCCTTACCCTCCATGGTCTTAATTTTCCTCTTCTGAAAAATGAAAGAGTTTATGTGGAGGTGGAGCCAAGATGGCAGAGTGAAAGCAGTGACTTGCTTGAGCTCTTCCCCAAACCCCTCCAAATATCTATAAAAAATAGCTCTAAACAAATTCTAAAGCATCAGAACCCACAAAAAGACAGAATTAACCAAATTTCCAGCCCAAGACAAACTGGATGATTGATCAGAAAGGTATATTGCACAAGGAGGGGAGAAAAGCACAGTTTGGTGTGGGCGCACAGGCTGCAGCAAACTTGGAGCAGGCCTCAGAGGACTGAATCGCGGGCAGCTGTGGTGGTTTCCAGACTTCTCAACCTAAGAACGCCAAAGAGAACTTAGAAGGTCAGTGGGAAAAGTCTGTTTCTGCAGTGAGAGAGGAGCTAGGTCTTAGAGACAGTTGCAGAGCAAAGAGCACAGAGCACGGGTACCGAGGCAGTGGCTGCATCCTAAGCTTCCAGCCCACTGACTGAGGGGGAATCAAGTGGCTGATCAGAGGGGGATTGCAGGGATCTCTTTGCCAGTGCTAAGGCAGGAATCTCTTGTTTTGCCTGTGCTTGGATCTGGGTCACAGTTCTGGACTGCGGTCCTGGGGCAAGAAGGAGCGCTGGCATGGTGGAGCTTGTAGTGGCTGTAAAGAGGAAATCTTCTTCACAGTTCCAGGACAAAAAGGAGTGCTTGTGGTCACTAATAGACCAGAGCACAGGCCAGGAAAGGAGTAAACACCTGCCCCTTATCATACCACCTTGCAAGAACTGAAAATTTACAGGTCCCTACAAGTATCTCTGAAAACAGCTGTATAAACCCCTGAAGCTTGGGACAGTACATTCTCTACATTGAAAGCAGACTCTTACCTTAACAAAGAGTTTAAAACACAAATAATTGGCCAGGATCATAAGCAAGCAGCTCAGAAAGAGTCAGACTATATTATCTTACTTTGGTGACAAAGAAGATCAAAACATACAACCAGAAGAAGACAACAAAGTGAAAGCTCCTACATCCAAAGCCTCCAAGAAAAATATAAATCAGTCCCAGGCCTTGGAAGAGCTCAAGAGGGATTTTGAAAAGCAAATAAGAGAATTAGAGGAAAAACTGGGAATATAAGTGAGAGTGATGCAAGAAAATCATAAAAAAAGTCAACAGCTTGCTAAAGGAGACCCAAAAGAATACTGAAGAAAATAACACCTTAAAAAGTAGCCTAGGCAATTTCCGGGAGCCAAGATGGCAGAGTAAAAAGGTAGTCACTCTCACTCTCCCCTATCAACCTCTGAAAACCCAGAAAATATCACCCAAGGAAAAAAACCCTGGAATACCTGAACTAGAAGAAAGATGAGGAACAGCAGTGCAGCAGCCCAGCAAATGGGTCTCCCAGTGCCTCAGCAAACATAAGGGAGGCAGAACTACAAGGGGCCCCAGGCAGATAAGTACCCTGTGGCATTCATCTAAAAGAAAGCTAAAGAAAAGGAAAAGCAGGCAACCTAGAATTGCCTGAAAGTTCCAGCCTTGCTGATTCCAGCCCAACACAAGGTAAGTTGTTGCCAGAAACCTACAGCCTCCAATTCCCAGCATAAGAGGCCCCAGCACACAAAACCAGTGACCAAGACCTAGGCTCCCAACACAAGAAGCTTGGGTCACTACCCTCTGTTCCCCATCAGGAGAGCTCAATCTCTTTAAAGGCCAGGGAATAAAGAAACACCATGAGTAAAAAGAAATGTACCATAGATACATATTATGAAAAGAGTGAAGATCAAGACAGAAATTCTGAAGAGGACAACATTGTCAACAAACCCACATCTGCAAATACAAAAGGGAATATGAACTGGTCTGAAGCCCAAAAAGCCTTCTTAGAAGAGCTCAAGAAGGATTTTAATAGTCAAATGAGAGAGGTAGAGGAGTCCTTCAAAAATACAATTGGCCAATTGGAAAAAAAAATACACTGAAGGAAACAAGTCCCTAAAAAACACAATTGGCCAGTTGAAGAACCAAGTACAAAAACTAACAGAAGAAAACAATCTGTTAAAAACTAGAATTGGACAAATGGAAACTAATGTCTCTGTGAGAGAGCAAGAATCAGTCAAACAGAAACAAAAAAATGAAAAAATAGATGAAAATGTAAAATACCTCATCAGTAAAACAACTGACCTGGAAAATAGACTCAGGAGAGACAATTTAAAAATTATTGGACTACCTGAAAATCATGATGAAAAAAAGAGCCTAGACAGTATCTTTCAGGAAATCATAAAGGAAAACGGCCAGAAGTCCTAGAACCAGAAGGGAAAATAACCACAGAAAGAATACACTGATCACCACCTGAAAGAGATCCCAAATTGACAACGCCAAGGAATATAATAGCAAAATTCCAAAATTACCAGGTGAAAGAGAAGGTGCTGCAAGCAGCCATAAAGAAACAATTTAAATATCTTGGAACCACAGTCAAGATTACACAGGACCTTGCAGCTTCTACATTAAAAGACCGCAGGGTATGGAACATGATATCCGGTAAGGCAAAGGAGCTTGGAATGCAGCCAAGGATCAATTACCCAGCAAAAATGAGCATAATTTTTCAAGGGAGGAGGTGGATATTCAATGAAATAGGAGACTTCCAAACTTTCCTGATAAAAAGACCAGAGCTCAACAAAAAATTTGATCTTCAAGTACAGGACTCAAGAAGGACTTAAAAAGGTAAATGGGACAGAAAGATACAATATGTTGCTAATGGGGCGGGGGGCACATTTAAACCCCTACAAGGGAATATGAGACTTGCAACCCTTGAGAACTGCATTGTTATTATACCTTGTTAAAAGAGTAAACATAAGGAGGGTGGATAGTAGTTGACTTTGATGTAATGATAAAAAAAAATCTAATCAAGTGGGTTAAATGGATCCAAATAAGTGAATCAATCTGATCTTAGAAAATGTACTGAGAAAGGAGGAGGCAGACAAGGGTAAATTACATTATAGGAAAAGACACAAAATCCTATTACAGCAGAGGGAAAGAAGGGAGGGGGGAGCAGTGTTTGAACCTTACTCTCATCAGATTTGGCTGAAGAAGGGCATAATATAATCAGTTAGGTATAGAAATCTAACTTGCCCTATAGGCAGTAGGAGGGAAAAGGGGAAAGAAAAGGGAGGGGGGAAAGAAGGGAGGGAAGAAGCAGTAAAACTAAAGGGGAAGAAAAGGGAAAGGGGTAATAAAAGGGGGGAGGGACTGAAGGAGGCGGTGATCAAAAGCAAAACACTAGTAAAGGTGGGAAAGGAAAAAGGAGAAAGAAAAGCATAAATGGGGGGGAAAGGATGGAGAAAAAAGGATGTCTGCCTCCTCCTTTCTCAGTACATTTTCTAAGATCAGATTGATTCACTTATTTGGATCCATTTAACCCACTTGATTAGATTTGTTTTATCATTCCATCAAAGTCAAGTAATATCCACCCTCTTTATGTTTACTCCTTTAACAAGGTGTAATAACAATACAGTTCTCAAGGGTTGCATGTTTCATATTCCCTTGTAGGGTTTAAACAGCCCCCCCACCCCTTATTAACAACATATTGTATCTTTCTGTCCCATTTACCTTTTTAAGTCCTTCTTGAGTCCTGTTCTTGAAGATCAAATTTTTTGTTGAGCTCTGTGAATGTGAATGGGATGAACTCTCCCATAAAATGGAAACGGATTGCAGAATGGATTAAAAACCATAATCCTACAATATGTTGTTTACAGGAAACACATTTGAAAAAGAGTGACACAGGGTAAAGTTAAAAGGCTAGAGCAGAATATATTATGCAACAGCTGAAGTGAAAAAAGCAGGTGCAGCAATCCTGATCTCAGACAAAGAAAAAGCAAAAATAGATCTAATCAAAAGAGATAAGGAAGGAAACTACATCCTGCTAAAAGGCACCATAGACAACGAAGTAATATCATTACTAAACACATATGCACCAAATGGTATAGCATCCAAATTCTTACAGGAGAAGTTCAGGGAGTTACAGGAAGAAATAGCAAAGTTATACTGGTTGGGGGACCTGAACCTCCCCCTCTCGGCACTAGATAAATCTAACCACAAAATAAACAAGAAAAAAGTTAAGAAGGTGAATAGAACATTAGAAAAGTTAGGTATGATAGACCTCTGGAGAAAAGTGAATGGGGATAGAAAGGAATACACTTTTTTCTCAGAAGTACATAGCACATACACAAAAATTGACCATGTACTAGGGCATAAAACCCTCACAATCCAATGCAGAAAGGCAGAAATATTAAAAAAAGTAGCCCAACCCAAATGGCAAAAGAGGTCCAAAAACCCAATGAGGAGAAGAATGTTCTAAAAAGAAAAATTAGGCAAATGGAAAAGGAAGTCCAAAAGAATACTGAAAAAATATACTTCCTTAAAAATTAGAATAGAGCAATTGGAAGCCAGTGACTTTATGAGAAATCAAGACACCGTAAAATGAAATGGGAGAATTTAGACTTGATGACTTCTAAGGTCCTTTTCAGCTCAGAATCCATAATCCTAAAATCCTATCACATCTAGAGCTATAATCCTACTATCTCATCCCATAGTTATTACTATGGTAGCACATGCTACCTTGTGGAGTTAGTAATCTTTTTAAAGATACATTTTGTTGAACTATGCTATGTTGCTCAGTGTCAGAGTCAGTGGTTTTTACTCTCTAGTATATGCAGTGCCTAGCATATTAATGCTCTTTACATAGTAAGCTCTCAGAAAATGTTTGCTGTTGGTATGGATGATTAATAGGTCCATCTAATGGGAATGCTCCTTTTAGAAGTGAATATGAGTAGAACCTCAAAATCTCGAAACACATACATAAACCAGCAAAATGGCCAGCATGGAACTTGATGGGTTTCTGGGCCATTTATGTTTCAACTGAATTTTGTAAAGCAAAACATAGATAAATAGACTTCTCCTAGGAAATCTGTTCTCTCAAAACACAGAAAACACAGTGACTACAAAAAAGAAGAAACATGCATGTGACTGTTTACACCACATGCAGGTAGCTATATATACTATGTGAGAAATGGGAACAGGTGACAAAATAAAGTGATGAAGTAGAATAAAAATTCTTCAACTTTACCCTCTGCGAAACTTTCTAAGTACACCAGAAGGCATCTATCATCAAAATAACTAAAGAAGCCTGGAACTCTTTGCTCCATCTTTAATAGACCCTCATAAAGGCTATTACTAAAAGCTATTGCCACAAAGGCTGAGGCTGCATCTCTGTTAAACTGGCTACATCTGCTTGGCAGTTATACTTGTTTATTTTCCTGTCAGTGGAGTCTGAGTGTTTCAGGCTCTAGAAAGCATTTCCCTAAACCTGACGATTCAGGACCATAGACAGTACACCCAGCTGTCCATTCTATACTGGAAAACCTTGTTCAATGGAAACCCAAGAAACATTAGATGGCAAAATGGATATGAGAAACAGCCTCAGAAGGTTGAGCAGAACTAATCAGATCACAAAGGGAAAGGGGAAAATGCAGCTGAAAATGTGAAAAAGGGAAAATAAAAAAAAAAAGAAGCAAAGGAGATGGATCCTATCACAAAAAGTAAAATGTACAAATATCTTATATTCCTCTTAGGCTTAACACAAGATTAAGATGACATTTATGTGGAAAAATGTCAAAATTAAGTAGTAATAATGATAATTTTTTGAAAAGAGGACACCTTGATCTTAAGCAAGAAAATGCACTCACAGAGTAAAATAATCTCAGAAACCATTATTTCTCTTTGTATATTATTTTTCTGCCACAATTTGTTTTTTTATATATCTAGTAGGCACACAGATTTATATTGCACATAGACTATTATATCATATGCAACGAAATAGCAGTGCATGCTTTTTAACAAGTGTGATACCAGTTTACATATGTGGAGGCACAAAAATGTAACAAATATACACATATCCATCCATCTCTAAGTGTATTCATACCATCTTCTTTTGGAAAACTCTTCTCTATCATACAGACCTCAAATACAACAAATTGTGCATTAGAAATGCAGCAGTAGTACAATTTTCAATGAAAAGCACACAAAAAGAATGTGACAAAAAGTTCTCATGCTGAATCAGACCTCTCTACACTTTTCATTTGGGATGAAAAATATATGTCACTTAATCACCAAATCTTATTGTTTTAGATGCAAATTACTTGTCCGAGCTTAAGTCAGTTAAAAAATTACATGCACTAAAGAAACACAAGTTACTTGTGTTAAAAAGAATTTCCTATAAACAAGAAATAGAGAACTGAGCCTCTGCATCCCTGCATACTTTATTTTGCTATATATATTTAATTAGGAAATAGCAAGGTGTCTGATGGCAGCAGGTCTAAATACACTCATTTTCTATTGTACTGAATAAAAGCCAAATATAATTTTTGATGGATCAATTATGGCTTACAAATAGGCTGAATAGATAAGTGATATCATGTCCAAGTACCTCAGGCAAATCTTCAAGATCATATTTAACTATCATAAGAACTTTAAGAGAGGAGGACTGGAATAGTAAAAAGCACAAAGGATTGAAGATCAGGTCATTTTTCATTTCACCACTACTTCTAACTAGCTATGTGACTTCGGCAAGTCACTTTCTGAAAAGATACTGAGAGTCTTAAGCATGTCCTGAGAAGAGCATTATGGGTGGTTGAGGGGACCAGAAGCCATATCATAAAAAGATCTGTCAGTAGAATTGGGATACTTAGTCCGTATAAGGAAGGCTTAGGATATTAGGGATATAATATATATCTTCAAGAATGTGAAGGATTGGCTTCAGGAAGAGAGCTTTTTGCTGGTATTCTTGATCACTAGAGAAGAAAAAGGAACACAGGATTGAAATTACCAAGAGAGAGATATTGGATCAATATCAAGAACACCTCATCAAGTGTTTCAAAAGTGGAAAGTATTATTTTGAAAAGGAATGAGTTCCTACTTACTAGAGGTCTTCCATCTAGGGCTGGACGACCACCTATCAAGGATGGTGCAAGTTCCTTTTCTGTAAGAGATTGAACCACACCTCTAGTATAACGAGATTCCGTGACAATTTCTTTGGACCTGAATTTTCTCATATCGGAAATGCAGAAGTTGTGTTAGATAATTATTAAAGCTCCTTCCAGCACCAGAATTTTCAGATTTTAAATGTGGCTCATTAGGAACTATGAAAAAGATACAAGAATAACTAATAGAACAAAAATAACAACAGTATAAAAAGAAATAATTTTGGAAGCTGTAAGAGATATGATTACTATGGTGACCATTCAGAACACTACAAGAGGACATACTATTAATTATGGAAAATGACAGTAAAGTATAGACTGGTATATTATTTGTATTTGTGTATATATACGTATATGTATACAAATATAAAATATACATATTCATATATATATAGCCATTGAGGGAATTTATTTTGCTTGTCTACACATATTTGTAATTAGAGATATGCTTTTTTGTCATTGAGGTTGGGAAGGAGAGATAATAGTTCTCTATTCATGTTTTAAATAGAGAGATGGAGGTGCTACAGATGTAAAATATTATATTACTTTTAGATGAGGTCACTGTATTATTACTTTTACTTAACTGTTTTACTCTGTTACACAATATGACTCATGTAAAGGAAATAATCTGGAAATGTTTGTTATGTAAAAACAAAGCACATCAATAAAACTTAACAAAATAAAGTAAAATAGATTATTCTACAATTTCCCCTTTTCCCATACTGCATATTACCCTTTCTCTTTTATTTGTTTTTTTCTACTTTATTGTTTTGCATTTCTTTCAGTTAATTATCTTCTATAGACAGAAAAGTGAAGGTGAGGGTGGACTAGTAACAAGAAAAAAGAGAGAAAATAAAAATCATCTTTTTATATATACCTTAACCATTACTGGCTTTTCAGATTAAATATTTAAACTGGGTTTGAAAAAAATTTAACCCAGTCTGAGATACAAGCACATAAACAAGCAACCTACCTACAAATACACAGAAAATGAACAATAAACAGATTTAAGTAATGAGTTTACAAAACAAAATCTTTTACACATTTAGGGAAGAAAAATGACAGAATGCTAATTCTGGTAAGTTTATAATATTTCAAAGGATCTTTGATCTCACTAATGAGGGCATTTACCAGCTCATATTAAAATCCACCCATCTCTCTTTATCCTATGTAACTTTTATCCACGTTCTTCCATAAAGCCTCCACAGATAATCTATCCTACATCGAGTTGACCTTCTTTTAGGTATTTTAAGATTTCAGAGTTACCAGTCCGTCATTCAGACTATCTATTGGATCTTTTCTGATAATATATTTTCTCTATGATATCCCTTTTGTCATTTCTGTGTAAGATCATGACTGGAAATGTTAACACCTATTTATCCCTACAGCATCTCTTTCTAACAGCTTGTGGATCACCTGAATCCTCCATTCTCTTTGCAGACAGCAGTATTCATAATTCATAACCAAAAAGCATCACCAGAACAATGTTTACATTAAAAACAAGGGCTTTCAAAAGCCAGAAAGTAACATTTAATAATTAAATATGATAATGTCAATGTAAAAGTGGGTACTAAAGACAATGGCAAAAAAGCTGGTTGTAAAATATGATTTACATTTAAGAAAGAAAGAGGACAACTGATTGTAGATTGCTCAAGAAGCCTCTAATTTATATAGCTTTATTTAAAAGTGTGTTGGAAGACCCTCAGCATGAAGAACACTAAATAATTTCACCAAAAATGTAGATTAAATATTTCAAATATGAAATAGGTATGGAAGGACACATAACAAAATCAGCCATTTGTGTACCTAGTAGTTAGGCAGTTAGGTGGCACAGCAAATACAATGCCAGGCCTGGAGTTATGAATACTCATTCTTCTGAGTTCAAATCTGACCTCAGACACTTACTAGCTGTGGGAACCTAGGCAAGTCATTTAACCTTGTTTGTGTTAGTTTCCTTATCTGTAAAATAGCTGGAGAAGGAAAGAGCAAAACATTCCAGTATCCTTGCCAAGAAAACCTCAAATAGGGTCATGAAAAGTTGGACACTACTGAAAAATGGCTGAACATTATAGTCTCAAAATAAAAATCAACCTCAAATAAAAATACAAAATTATTATATTTCACTAAGTAGAATTACAACTTTTACTTTAATTGTTAAAAAGATATCAGTGCCAAAAATAGGAAATGGAAAAAACAAAGAAATATATTAAAGTCGATAGTCATCATCTCCCGAAAAATTTTAATTGATGTATAACATTCAACAAAAACAAGGAGGCCCCAAATGGCTATAAAATCCCCTATGCCAGGGGTGGGGAACCTGCAGCCTTGAGGCCACATGTGGCCTTCTTGATCCTTGGGTGAGGTCTTTTGACTGAGTCTAAGTTTTACAGAAAAAAAAAATATATTTTATTAAGGGAATTTGTTCTGTGAAGTTTGATTCATACAAGGGACCACACTTGAGGACCTAGAGGGCCACAAGTGGCCTCAAGGCTACAGGTTCCCCACTCCTGCCCAATACTACCACATATTGAGGTCCTTATGAGAAGAGAGAGGCATAAGTAAAGGACAATACCAATCTAGAATATAAATTCAATTAAAATAATATGAAAGATAACTGAATACTATAAAAAATAGTATTTCAAAATACTGAAAAGCAGTGAAACAAGACTGAATCTATGGAAAGATTCATGTGAGGCTAACTGACTCATATCAACCCAGGAGTATTGATACATGAAATCTGCAGGAAGATTAAAAAAGTAGATGGAATATAGAATGTATTTGCAAATGTTTCTAGTTTTGCTTTATTTCTCTTATCCATAACAGTGAAACTACTACCTGGCACCTCAGTTCCTTACATGCAATAAAATTACATTTATGAAGTAATCAGAAATGACAGCTCAATGAGACTAAATGGACCATAAGGGTAGTATTAAAGGGCCTGATACTTAAAGATATAAAGGAATCATTTTTATGAGTAATATCATTATTGTCATAATTCAATTTCTTACCATTCTCTGTTAGTACAGCAATATATCTAAACAGTAACATTCCTTCCCTTTCATTTTGCCTAATGGGCTGTTGTTATCTCTTCAGTAATTAAAATTCATATTATTGTAAGTCTGTTATCTATTTCCACATATCTAAGTATGTATATAAATTTACATACATGTGTGCACATAGATTTATAATGTTAAATATGTGCTAGTAGATATGTGCATATATTCATATATGTTGTTGTTGAGATTTAGTTTTTTGTTTGTTTTTTATGAAGGCCAGTGACATTATGGGTGAATTAGATTTATGTGAGGCAGAGTTACACAAAGTCATTAGCCCTACTCTCTCTTTCAGAGTCATTAAAGTCCAATGGCAAGGTAAAAGTTGAGATGATGGGCAATGACCCAGGGTTGCAGTGGATGACTTTGGCATCTTCAATATCTGCCCAAGTTCTAAGCTTCAGCCACCTTTGTGGCCGTTGGAACAAATTCTTCTCATCTGTCCATTTTGCCAAAGGAAGTGTTCACTTGCTTTGGGTAGACACCCCTACCCCTAACTCACCAACAGTTTTGAGGCCAGTCAGTTATCCTCAACCTAGTTTAGCCTGTCTGCTGAGATGGTTTTAATGGGGTATGGCCACTGTGCATGTTGCAACTTCTTGGAGAGTTGAGTGAGAGGAGGAAACCAAAGGTGGATGAGCTGGCCTGAAAAGCATTCTACAAGCCCTCATACCAGAAGTGGTAGTCCTCCTTGAATACTTCATACACTCCACACACACATTTAATTTCACTTTAGCTATGACAATATTTCATTGTTTTCTCCTTTAAGTTAACTTCTGTTACTTCCTAGGTCAACTACTTGCACTCTGAAATAAACCAACAAACTATTTTCTAATGTCATCAATGTTCTCAGTCAACATTAAAGTTGCTGAGAGTCTAATAATGGAGGATTCCCTATTTACAACTTCAATTCTATTTTAGAGAACTTCAAAGATAATATTATAGAAGCAAATCTTTAAAAAAAATCACCCCTCCAAATGTAATGGTTTTCTAATATGATAGCTACCATACTGACAAATGATAGGGTGGCTTTTACCCCTTCTTTTTGGCATTAGCAAAATAACATGAAGCCAAAAAAAATTAATCTTTTTTTTTCTCAGATATTCAGTGAGGCTGGGCAAAGTCTGAGATAACAGGGGCATATATACTCCATAACTAGATGCTGAATACTGTTTTGGTCTTCAGCTGGCCATGGATCTCAAATTGTTTTACTGAATTTTTTTCAAGTTTCACTATATAAATATTGGAGCTAATATGTCTGAAAGATAGCCAAGAGGATAAAAGTTCTAAAGCTAAAAATCTGGATGATCATTTGCCAAGTATGTTAGAGAGATGATTCCTATACTAAATAGGCTGTTGAACTGGATGACTTCTAAAACTCCATTCCAGCTTTGAAGATCTATGGAATAACTAGCCACAGTAGTGAGTGATTAGACAAAATAATAGCTTGTTATTTAGTCTTTCATGTTCAAAGAGATCTATTCAAGCACTTAATCTCTATATAACTAGGACAATGAATTACAACAGGGAAACTGAGGCAACACATTAATTCACGTGTAACTTTAATTAGCACCTAACATAGGGATTTGTGTATTGGAGGCACCTGATTAATATTACTTGTGTTGAATTGATTCAATGTTTTCCCTAAGTTTATTTCAAACACAGAATATTAAATAGCAGTTCTTGTGTCTTTGTTCACAAGCTGCCCGCACCCAACTCCCCAAACGCTTATTTAATGCATCTGTTTATATTCGGCTAATTGGCATGTCTCCATCAGGCATCTGGCTCCAGGGACTTTTGTAGTTGTTTTCAGCTCTTGTATTCATTCATCTACAGGGTACTGAGATTTGCTTTTTTTTGAATGGCTCTAATAGTTCATCTTCATTTGAACCATTGTTATGCCCTTCCTCCTCTTAAAACAGTCTCAGAATGCAAAGTAGTGCCTCTATGCTCTACCAGCTGCAAAAGAAGGGGGAGATATTTTATAAAGTCATTGCACATGGCTCCTGAACAAACCAAAAGGCTTAATCATAATATCGGCTAATTTCTCATAAATTTATTTATATCATTGTGTCAAGACTCCTACACACAAAGATGGCAGTATTTTAATTAAGAAAAATAGATGGAACAGATTTCTGAGAGCCTTTAATAGCTCATTTTCATTGTCTTTAAAGGAATATTTCAAGTCTGCTAATAAGCATCACATAAGCAAATGAGTTGGAGAATAATCTATGACAACAGAGGTGTTTCTGGAAATAATTGCCCATTATCTTGATGTCATGATCAGTTACTCATTGAAACAAGGCCAGGATCATTAGGGCATGTTTTTGCCAGAGAAAGCAAACTTATCCCTGAATATGACTTGGCCTTCATAAGCTTATCTTTCTAACTTATTTTGTACTTAAATTCCAAATTTAAATAGAAATTCCAAAATATATGTTGGGAATCCAGATGTAATCATATATATGCTATATTTTTCTGCAAATATTTTAAAAAATAAATTTCCAAACCCTCTTAAAGTGAAAACAAAAGGGGATTAAATGAAATGATTTTTCTTACTCAACTACATGACTTAGTAGAAAAAACACAAGATTTTGAGTCAGAGGACCCAGTTTAGAATCCTGGCTTTCTTGTAAATTTCATGTGTAACTCTGAGGTCAGAGAGACAGTAAGTAGCATAATCCTATAGTAAGTTACTTCATCTCCCTAAGACTCAGTTTTCTCATGAAATGAAAGGATTGGTGCTAATGCCCCTTCCAGCCCTAAATCTTATGAATTAGTACAGTACATGTCACCTATGTAGCTATTAAGTATGTATAAATACTTATCTTAGGTAAGGCCTTAAAGATGGATCTTTATAAGCCATCTAAATAATGAAGTCTGTACAACCTTGTGAAGAAAAGTACAAAGTAATTATTTGAAAAATGGATATCACCTTAGAATCTCAAATCATTCCCATCAGATTTTGCTCAACTCATTTAAAAATATACCTCTTATTTCCTTAAACATTCAGAGCCATCCTCATGAAGTTCAAGAATGGAAAGGAAGATATAGCACACTTCCCTTCACAACCCTCAACAGTATTTGTGTACACAGATGAATGGATAAAAGTTCTTGAATACTTCAAGGATGCCTGACAACATGAATGTAGGCACTTCCCCCACAACACTGATCAAAGATCCTCCATCCAGGTCTTCAAGATGGCTTCATGAGTTGCTGCGGCCTAACAGGTGTGTTTCCTGTTAGTCAATCCTCTGATAAAGATGAGTCCCTGTATAGGTAGCCAGCTTCTGGTGTAATCAAATAAAAATGGATATTAAAGGTAGTTTTGGTGGGGAAAATGTGTTCAAATCATTCACCATTACAGGAATATGTCAAAGAAGAAGACAGTGCTATCTGTTCTGCAAAGAATTTTATGGGCTATTTGTATTAGACTCAGTTTTTTTAAGTACCACTTGATGTTGGCCCCTTCATCCTCCCCAGTCTCCAACCACAGTAAAATGTCACCTCATTCGTATTTTTTTCATATCTGAATGTCCACTCTGCTACTAGTTATGAAGGGGAATTCCAATTGTACTGTAGCAGATACTAAATGGAACTGAGGATGTTGAGTATGGAGAAAAGAAGACTTGGGGGAGAAGCAAAGACATTTTATTGGTCTTCAGTCTGAAGGGTTGTCACAAAGAGGAGTGATTAGATTTGTTATAATTCTTGTTTTCTGTTTTTCTTTTTGGTTTTGGTTTTTTTTGGGGGGAGGGCGGCTAGGCAATGGAGTTATGTGACTTGCCCAGGGTCACACAGTTAGTAAGTGTTATGTGTCTGAGGTCGGATTTGAACTCAGGTCCTCCTGACTCCAAGAGCTGGTGCTCTATCCACTGCGTCACCCAGCTGCCTCAATTTATTATAATTCTTCCAGCAGACCAAAGAGCAAGAGTCAAAATTTTAAAGACAAATATACACTTGGCATCATAAAAATCTTCATAATAATTAGCATTAGCCAAAAGTGGAATAGTTTTTTTTTTATAATAATTCCTCCAAACTGGAGGTTATTAAGAAAAAGGCTGAATGTCCACTTAAAAGTTTGATGTAGAGTGTATCCTTGTTCAGGTATAGTTTAGATCAGATGGCTATCTGAAATTCTGTGATTCTGGAAAGGAGAAAGGAGGTTCAGGCAATGCAGAGGTCTTAAGGTATTTTCATTAATACCTGTTGAAAACCCTTCCATCCTAGTCATGAATATCTTCTTGACCTTATCCCAATGAGGAGGCAACCCTCACTTTAAGAAACAATTCACTACACAAATATCATCATTAACTCATGCTGATTTATCTACAGAAACAGTTTTACATAATGCTTTAAAATATTTAAATGTTAATATAATTTAAAATCTTGAGCATGATCAAATTATTATCATTTTTCATATTTCACAAGCATAACATATGACTTTCAGAATGTCAGTCCTGGAAAAAATGTGAAATTAATATTCATTCTTTATTGGACAGAGAGAAAATAATGAACAGCTTTTCCACAATGAAAAGTGGGGAAAATGTTATAAAAACTAAGGGAGACTATTAAATTTTAACAGTTGGTAAAAATTGTGTATGGAAAATTTGCTTGACACTTAAAATGCCAATTCTCTTTCCATTTGAGAATCTTCTCTCCTAACAGCTCAGAACACCCTGGATATGCCAATGTCTTAATTCTACTTGGAAGAATGAGGCATGCTGTGATGTGCCTTCTTCCAGTCAAGCTGCCTAACTCGGTAGAGCTAATACAGTCTGGGAATCATGCTGATGTCAAAATGGAGCAGTCACTTTAGAGTTTCTGATCAAAACTGTTTTTGAAACCCACCTTATAACAGAAGCAACAATGTTTTCAGGAGCTTAACCTAATTTTTGGTAAATGGTCCAGTAATCCAGAGGTTATACTTGCATAGGCTCTGAGTTAATGGAGGCTAGGGGGGCAAGGGATATTTTTGTGACCTTAGCAAACATGACACAACAGCACCAATAACCATTTCAGGTCTTACTTCCCTTTGGGAGATAACTGAGAAACCATTTTGAGATGCTTTGGAAATAGTAATAAGCAGAATCTGTGATCTTATTGGTACAGAAAACTTCTGAGGGAGGAAACTTCCTCTACTGAAGCAGTAGCACTTGCTCTGAGTTTCCTAGAGCACCAAGGTGACAGAGCCAGTATATATTTGAGGTGGAACTTGAACTCATGTGCTTCAGGATCCTTGGACGGCACTTCATCTTCTGGGGATAATTATGGGAAACTTGTAGTCCATCCAAAATAATTTATATAATAAATAGATTCACTGGCTTCCAGAGTATGGATTCAAAGGGTTAAAAGATTTTCACCTTTGAGATACAACTGATTTGTTTAGTACTTATGTCTCAACTCAAGAAAGACAAACTAGTGATTTTTTTAAGACTTTAATCATAGTTATGCTCTCTGCAGTTTAATTTGAATACTTGGCAGTTTAGTTCAAGGAAGGACCTCAGTGTCTGGTACCATACCTTATATTGCCAGGTAATCTTCAGAATCCTCCTAAAACAATTCAAATGGAAGCAGTTCCGTTTCATGGCATGGTGCTGGTATACTGTCCAGGTTTCACAGGCATACAACGATGAGGTCAGCACAATGGCTCTGTAGACCTTCAGTTTGGTAGGCAGTCTAATACCTCTTCTCTCTCACACTTTATTTTTCAGAGCCTCCCAAACACTGAGCTAGCTCTGGCATTGTGTGTGTCAACCTCATCATCTAGGTGGACATCCCTGGAAAGTATTCTGCCAAGGTAAGTGAACTTATCCCCATTGCAATGTGTGTGATTCTTGCCAAGTCACTTATCTTCTTTGGTTCACAGTTGAACTAGATGATCTTTGAGGTCCCTTACAGCTTTAGAACTATAACTGACCAAATCCATAACAGGGAAATGTACATAGTACTGGGCACATAGTAGATGCTCAATAAATACTTATGGAATTACTGATTCATGACTATCATTATTCAAGCTTTTACCCTACCCTTCCTGACTCTCTATGTTCTCTCTTGTAGTTTACTCTATTGTGCATTTAAGGGGGAAAATGCCCTTTTTTTTGCCTGAAAAAAATATATAGTTTTTTCACAAGTGAATTACGATGAAATCTTACAAAAGAATGAAAGAAAAACCCAGAATCACCATTTATTAAATTATTTTGGACCTGCTGACTGATTATTTTTGAATTACAATGCTTCACTTAGCCCTGGCCCAGAGCATGTAAGCATGGGATAATTTGCTTTGTTGAGTCTTTGATGAGCTCATTAAGGGGCATTCAGCAATAAAGGCCATCTCAGAACATGAAAAAAGCTTCAGATATCAACAATTAAATTGGGCACTCACTAGTGGAAAATAAGAAGAAGTAATTTTTAGGGGTAGGGGAAGCTTTCAGAAATATGCAAATAATAAAATTAATTTCCATTATTTTGCATAATTCTGGGAAGGTTTTTTCTACTGATTATTAAAGGTTAGTGAAAAGGATGCACATAGATAATGGCCACTCAGTTTACTCAGGCTGAACCCTTACTGACCCAGAGATATATTTCAAGTAAAAAATCCATACATTACAATATGATAAACTATGGAAGCTTGGGGTTTTGTGTTTTGTTTTGTTTTGCCAAGGCAATAGGGACTAAGTGACTTGTTCAGGGTTTCAAGCTTGTTTTCTATGTAAATATCGCTCAATTTGAGTACATATAGAATATATGATAAAAGCTACCTTGTATTCTGACAAACGCATTTTTAAGGAAAATTGTTCTCTTAATCAATTTCCCCCTTTCCCTCCTTTCTGTCTACTTACCATCTCACAACTTCACATTTGAAACTGCTAGCAAAATTTAATGAGTCACTTGCAAAATCAACTGGATACTAAAGGTTGGCTTTAAATCAAACAACCTACCCATACACTCAACTTAAAAAAAAAGAAACAACTTATTTTCAAAATAATAAAGAAATTCACCATCTCTAAAAAAAAAAAATTTGCTTCCTATAAAAAATTTCTGGCATTATGAAATTTGCATTAAAAGATAAATATGGCAAAAGAATAATACACTTTTAATGATAGCAACTAACACCACTCTTAAAATGTATCACAAATATAATGAAATAATCCACAATTAAAAAAAGAAATATGTAATAAGAATGACAGTTTTGTTCTATCTGGTAAAGCAGAACAATAGCTGTACTTGGTATCCAAGGAGAAAACTAAAAAAGCCAAAGGTAGAACTTTCTTTCAAATATGGGGCACAGTGGGCAAAAGAGATTCTAATGCATCACAATGCAAATATTCCCCAGGCCCTCTATGTGCAATCTCTACTGCATGATTAATAAAGTGGCAGAGAGGAAGGTAAAGGCATTCTGGCTCTGAATTTAAAACTCTCTTCATGTCTTCAAGATGTGTTTTTTACATGTAGGAAATGAAAGCATTTTCTTAATCTCATAGTCTAGCAAATAGGTGAAATCATCATGCGATTGTTCCCTCCAGTGAAGAAGACTCTGTCTTATTCATGTACACCCATTCTGTGTGATTTTTTTCACCATCTTATCCCTGAAGTTCACCACAGGGGAAGGCACCCTACATGTAGTTAAGGCAGCCAATGGAGCAATGAGATTTTCAATTGGTTATTCCCCAATTCCTCATCACGAGAACAGACTAGCTCATCTTGTCACTTATGTATGTCTTTGATGATATTTTTATATCACTTCTTCATAATTCAATGTTTATTTTTTAATATATTTTATTTCCTTAAATATTCCTCAATTTACATTTAAAGTTTTAATATTTTTTTTAAATCTAGAGTTCCAAATTTTCTCCCTCCTTTCCAATCCTTTACCTTCTTTGAAAAGGCAGGCAATTTTATATAGATTATACATGTGAGATCATGCAAAACCTGTTGAATAAGAAAAAAAAAAGGAAAAAGTAAAACAAAAAAATAAAGTTTTTAAGAAGTATGCTTTAATCTGCATTCAGAGGTAATTAATTCTCTTTCTGGAGGTGGGCAGCTTGTTTTATCATGTATCGTTTGAAATTATCTTGGATCACTGTCTTGATCAAAGTCTTTCATCTTTACAATATTGCTGTTACTGTGTACAATGTTCTTCTGGTTCTGCTCAGTTCACTCTGCATGAGTTCATATAAGTCTTCCCAGGTTATTCTGACACCATCCTGTTCATCATTTCTTAAAGCACTATAGTATTCCATCACAAACATATACCACAGGGCATTCATCCACTCCCCAATCAATGTACATCCTCTTGAGTTCCACTTCTTTGCCACTACAAAAAGAGCTGCTACAAATATTTTTACACAAATACATCATTTCCCCCTTTTCTTTTACCTTTCTGGTGTAAAGATATGGTTATTGGTGTTTCAATGGGTATGCACTTTTTTTTTTGATAACTTTTTGGTTGTGGTTCCAAAATGTTCTTCAGAATGGTTATACAACTCTTCAAAGAGTGCATTAGTGTCTCAATTTTTCCACATCCCCTACAACATCTGTCATTTTCCTTTTCTGTCATGTTAGCCAATCTGATTGGTATGAAGTTATTTTAATTTGTATTCCTCTAATCGATAGTGATTTTGAGGGGTTTTTTTTAATTTGACTACTTATAACATTTATTTATTCTAAAAATACCTGTTCATATTCTTTCCATTTATCAATTGGAGAATGGCTCTTATTTTTATAAATTTGCCTTAGTTTCCTATATGTTTGAAAAATGAGGCCTTTATCAGAGAAACCTGCTATAATTCTCCACAGTTTTCAGTTTTCCTTCTAATTTAGGCTGCATTAGTTTTGTTTGTGTAAAAGCTTTTCAATGTCATGCAATCAAAATTCTCTATTTTACTTCCCATAATGCTCTCTATCTCTAATATTACATGCTCCTCTAATTGTTTATGATATTGCCCTTTATGCCAAAATTATGTACTCATTAAACCATGTAGCCCACGTAGGCTTCTGTTTAGCTTCCCCGCTCATGTCACAAGTTGTCTTGGGCAAGAAAAAAAATGTCTTTCTCTGACCTTAAGTTGCCTCTGCCATTCCAGATTTTAATTTGGTGCACTATTTTAAAGTTGTAGGAAGGGGAATTTTGGGATATCTCAGCTTAGTGTTTTCTCTACTCCAACCTCTTGGTTCCATCCATAATTCCTGTAATGTGAGGAGACCTCATCATACCCACCTAGCATCTTTTCATTATCATCCATTTAAAAAAAAATAAAATCTCCCCAATTAGCTTCAACAACATGAGGCTCCCACAGGAGATGCTGAAGCAGCATGTGAAATTATAAAATATGAATCATTATGAAAACAGTATTTTGAAACATAAAGAAAAGTCATTTCAGTTTGGAAACAATTATATTTCTCTCTAGTATACTGAATTCAGTTAGTGACATTTAAAAGACAGCACATTTAAATTTTCTGTATGGTTGCAGGCTTTATGGGTTTACATGTGGTTCCTAAATGCTAACTATAATCTCTTTCTACACTTTCCTTTTCAATCATACTCTTTTTCATAGCTTCATTAGCTATTATTTGGAAGTGGCTATGTGCCTTTGGGCTTATGTACTATCCGTATTCATAAAGCTGTATCATGGGTCATCATGATCTCAGGAAAGGATGTGGTCATTACCTAATTTGTCTGTGCTAAGACCTGCATTCATGTGTGAGCCAGAAGGCAGCTATTTAGTTAGAAAATTATTCAAGTGGGAACATTAAATACCTGTCCTGGCTATCAACAAGTTTGGGATTATAAACTGCGCAAATGAATATTGTCCAGGGCCCTAACAAGGCTAACCCCAATATAGTCTAGGAGGAGGTATACATTCATAAAATACATATACATACATAAAAGATCATGTAGGATTTAGACTAGTAGCTTCTAGAGCCTATGGAATCATGGCGAGTTAGGTAGTTAGGAAAGTTTAGCCTAGAAAATGCATAATTGGTGGTGGGTAGAATTCTCTTAGAGAGATCTCTATTACCTGAATCTCATTATTGATATTTCCATAAATCTTCTTTTTTCCTTTTAAATAAATGCCCACAGAAAAGCCACTCACAGACTGGGGTTAATTGCAAAGAGTCAAAGAAAGAAAGAGGAAATTAGGTGTTACATAGAAATAATGGTGGCAAGGGTAGCTAGGTGGCTCAGTGGATAGAGCACCAGCCCTGAAATCAGGAGGAGCTGAGTTCAAATCCAACCTCAGACCAAACACTTGACACGTACTAGCTGTGTGACTCTGGGCAAGTCATTTAACCCCAGCTACCAAAAGGGAAAAAGAAAAAAAAAATTAATGGCAGTAATTATTTTTGGAGCTAGTGGTGAGGAGATGACAACATTAAATTGCAGGCCAAATATTGAGCATCAGTTGGTTCATGTGGCCAAAATAAGGTTCACCTAAGTCTGGAAACATCAGACCTATCTTCTGTCATTCCTTCAGGGAATCAGAGGTTTACAACCAAGCCCAATCCTAACTTATTCTTTCTAGGATTCATTCCTATCCTCTAGTAGGTGACTGTCAGTATTAACCTCTCTTCAAGCTCTAGTTTCCATTTTCTAAGCACACATATATTCCTCTTCCTTTTCAGTCTCCATGTAACAAAATATAACTCCTTTCTTCACCTATACTACCAATCCTCCAGATACTTCCTCGTCCTGATTTGCCCACCTGCGCTTATAGCACCGCCATTTTCTCTGTCAATCAAATTCCTCACCTTAAACATCCAACTGTGTCTCTTGTTTTTCATATCCGTCTCCTTTTTCATTCCCATTGCAACCACTTCAATTCAGGTCTTCATATTATTTTGCCTGTGCTATTTCTAATACCTGCATTCCAATTATGTGCTCTACCACTTCCAGGTTAATCTTCTTAAAGTGCAGATATGTTTTTGTGATCCCCTTTTCAATATCTTCCTAAACTTGCCTACTTATTTATTGAATAAAGTCCAAACTTAAAAGATTGCAAGTCAAGGCCTTCCATAATGGCCTACCTACCTTTCTAGCCTTATCTAATAACATGTCCCCTGTATATACTTTGGCAAAGAGTATAAACATGACATAGAGGATAAGGGGACTAGACTGAGCTATAAAGAGTTGGATCAAATGCGACCTCTGACACATATTAGCCACGTGACCCTGGCAAGTCATTTAAGCATTCAATATCCCAAGCACTAAGATTATAAATTACAAAGGAGTTATTGTTGCACATCCAAGTCAAAGCTTACACTTAGGGAATTATCCACATCAATGAAAGCAAAGGTATGGACTCTCCAACATTCTACATGTGTCTGATTCTCCTCTAGTCAACCTGAATTACTTAGTGTGCTCAGAACCATATCTTGTGCTCTTTCAGTTACATATTTTTCTAATGCCTTTCCCTCTACCTGGAATATTCATCCTATGAGCCTATCAGAATCTTACTCATCCTTTGAAGTTGAAAGAACTTCAGCCAGAACTTAATCTTCTGCTTCTCTGAAACCCTAAAACCATTCCGACATTGCCTCCCTTAGGCATTTAACAAATTGATCCTTCTATTATAATTATTTGTGTACATTTTATTACCCTGACTAGGAACTGCATGTTGGTATCTTTGAACTGCCATACTCCTTTGCACACAGCAGGCAAATATTTATGGAATGAGTGCATGTGGAGATACTTATAGATCGTGCAGGGTTACCCTGAGTTCTCATAATCATTTCTGTGATAATTATATTGCAGTACTCTAGCAGGAAAAAGCCTGCATTTTCCAAACAAGCAAAACAAAACAAAACAAATTACAGAATTCCAAAATACAGAGGAACTTTATAGGGCATATATCCCAAACCCCTAATTTTATAAGTGAGGACAATGGGATGCAAAGAGGTTAAGTGACTTGCCCAATGTCCCACAGGCAATTAATGGCAGAAAAATGGACCCATATATTTATAACTACAAATCTAGAATTCTTCCTATGAGTCTAATATGTCAAAATGGCTTTTATGATAATTTTTTTCAAACAAAAATACAATTTCCATTAAGAGATTAGTAAATAAGATCATTTTGGAAGCCACAACTAACTTCAGCATACCTGAAAAAAATGCAACTAATGCATATAGCCATTGGCATCTCACTCCAATCTAAAAACTGAGAGAGCCTAATAATCAGTCACAAATTGTATCTTCTTTTCTGCAAAACAGCATAAGATGAGATACAAAGTTATTTTTAAATAAATCATTCATGCAAATTGGGACTCTCGCCCGACAGTAGAGTCATGCAATCTCATATATCTCCATGGTTTATATGAAACTCATTCAAACCTCTTCAATAGGTGTTTTGCTCTTGGGAAATGAGAGCAGAGAAATGGTAATAATCTTCACCATGGCAATTCTAAAGAAGACTTATTAAAACAGAGTGTTAAGTGCTCAGGCAGATTAAATCAATCTATTGTTTTTTCTTCTATGCACAGAAAGAATGCAATTGCAAAGAGAGATGGACACTGCAAACAAATCAATCAAGAGGAATGCTTCTTTCAACACATTCTGTGGCTGTTTAATTGGGTTTAGAAGAATCTGACTGGCAGTGAATTTTAAATTGAAACTCTACAAACATACAATACCCAAGATATTAGATGATAGTTTCCCTTTAAACTGCAAGAGGAGATTTATTTTGAGTGGTGAAAACCATCCTTTTGAAAAGACAGAAACGGCATTAGAAACACACATGTTTTATGTTCAACACCATACTTAGATCCCTGGCATAGGAGAGAAAAACTTACTGTGCAACAAATAATAAAAAGAAAGGTGATTGTCATATCAGGATATCCTATCAGAAAGCTACCTTCTGGTACTTTTGCCTCAAAATTGTTCAAAAAATATTTTCTGCAATCAAGTTTTGTTGTTGTTGCTGTTGTTTCCTAAGAAAAATTAGATAGCAAAGGGTTTGGTGTTTTCATAAAATAATGAAAAATTACTGCAAAAGAATATCAAATAAAAACTGAGTTCTTGCAAACTATTAACCTTTTATCTGTGGTATATTATATATGACAGAGTTTGTATTTTTATTTCATTAGGTTTCTGTCATTTCCCTAAATATACAGCCAGGGGCTCCATTTTCACGTATCTTTTCTTAGGGAACAGTGAGAAAGGGGGCTGTCTTAATTTTCCCTTTCTGTTTTTACTCCATCTAATCCTAGAAACCACCAAAAAAAAGTCATTTTAACTTCAAAGGAAATGGATAATTTAGTTTTCTTGAAGGAACCATTCAGATACCCTGAAGAATGACTCTCCCAGGAAAACTAACCAGAGAATAGACATATCTACCTTTTAAAACTATTGTTTTCTTTCGATTAAAGGAATATTTATTTGTTCTCGATCCCACCTCACCTCCACTGGGGAAAAAAGAAAAAAAAATCCTTTCTCTGATATATCTCTGTGAATGAGCATACTGATAATGTATTCCCTAGACAGCCCAGAAAGACAAGCAAGGAACAGCTCACTAGTAGAAGAAGGAACAGACAATCTGGAGCAGCACCCACTGCCAGAGATCTCTCCAGCTTCTCCAGTATACAGCCTCGTGTGGAAGGTGTTTATCATATTGTACAGGTTCAAAGATCTCTGTCTGAAATTTGTGCTCAACATCTGCTTTAGTCAATGCTAACTTGATCTATCATTCTATGAAGATTAAAATGGAAACTGATCACATAAAGGAAAATCAAAGCCTAACAATATTTTGTCATTATCAATATTCCACTATTTTCTTATTATTATTATTAATAACAACAACATGTTATTATTATAGTAGCAAGGACCAGGACTTTGAAAGTATGAATATTGGACATTATTGATAAAAATACCATATGAGAATAAATACAATATTTGGATAACAAAGTAACATTACTTGGGTACTGGCAATGGAAATTTCTGTATTCTGTGGGCTTGGGAGGGGCAGGGATGGAAATGACTCAAATTGGCCATAATCAAACATTTCAAAGACAAATCAATATGTTGTATCAAAGAGGAATTTGTTGCAAATATGGTTTTATCTAAGCACACACATTTGCTGTATTTGATCTTGTAAATGAGAAAGAATGGGAAAGGAAAAAAAATCTAATTGGCTAACTACATTTGTACTGGAAGATATCAGTCATTTATGATGCTAGGACAAAATTTAAAAAAATGGTTTCCCAAACTGGACCTGCCTGGGGTAGGCAGGTCCAGTTTGGGAAACTATTTTTCATCTCCAAAACTCAATAATATTAGTGACTAATTATGGATGAAGGACATCATTAAAAGACAACCACAAATGTCAGCCACTCATATGGAGGGGGAAATGACTTATCTGTTCAAGATTTTTCAAGATACAAAACAAATCCTTCCAATTCTTTCAGCTATTGGATTTACTTCCCTTTCACTAATTTGTCAATCAAATCAAGGCAGCAGGAAAAAAAAAAGCAATCCATTAGCTTTAATCACATGCAGTTCAAATCACATTTGACTTTTCAAATGAAGAAACATCATTGCAAAATTGGTTCCAGATATGCAAAATAGAAACAACAGTAAAATTGAGGCACAAACACTATGACAGCACACTCCTCAAATATTTAGATGAAATGTAAATATTTAAGCACATAGTGAAAATAATCTCTGGCTATTAATCCAACTTTTATGGAATGATTTTCTTTTGATCAAATCTTTTCCACATTTTATCACTTTAAAGAAATATATATGCTGAATCCTTCAATAAACTGAGGTCAAATGTAAAAACATATATTTGACTATGTGTGTATATATTTGATAAATTGCCTTAGTAACATTAATTGAAAATAGATCATTGCTACCATCTCAAATTTGAAATAATCAGAAAGATTGTCAAAATGCATGAGATTTTTTTATTACTATATTATATCAATGAAATAAAGAATTTAAAAATCACTGAAACAAAAAATCTTTCAATAAGTCACTTGGCCTAAGGATAACTATGGGTGAGGAAACATTTTCTTAAAACTTTCTATATATTCAGACATAAGTTTCCCAAAAAATGAAAGTATAACACAAAAGTCATTAAAGTTCATGATGAATATGAGCAGGCAGTAATAATTAACCGAAGTGGAACTTTGGGGAAGATCAGGGGGGAAAAATGTCATTAGGGAAATGTATGATAGGAATAATAAACAAGCTGTTCACATAGCAAGAATAAGGATGATAGTTAGATGGCATGAATGCTGGGATCCTCATATTAAGAGGAAGCAAGGAAGGCCTCCAGTGTAATGTTACCTGTTATTCTAATTTATATCTACTCTTACATATGATGCTACAGTGAACTTAGAGAAAGACAGATATCTAGACAAAAGTTTAACACAAATCAAATTTAAATTTCTTTTGCAGCAGAATAATGTGAATAAAGCTACAACCAGTATAATCAAAGCAGGCAGAGGAAATTAGCCAGTTAAGCAAAGATGTGGTCTTTCAAGAGGCCATGCTATTAGAAATCTGGCTTTCCTTTCAGACGGAATGGTTAATAAATGAGATCCAGAGAATATGAACATGAACCAGAATCAAAGAATACAGACAGAGCAGAATTAATTAGTTACAGTACTGCCAACTCAATATGTATGGCCAACCTTTCTTGGTTTGCAAAGTAGGCTTAAGCACAAGAGTCAGCCCTGCCTATTGACAGCTCTGCTGGTCCTCTGAACTTGTACTGGCAAAGAGTCTGGACATCTTTATTAACTCACATTGCTAAATATATTGCTTTCTTTGCATTTATTTACTAGTAATTGACATACCCACTGCAGTTAAGAGATCTAGTCCAATGCCTCTATTTTGTAAATGAATAATTTAAGAACTAGAAAAGTTCACTGTGCTTCTAAGATGATAGTTTAAAAATACCAACTGCATTTTTATTGACTTCTGGGTGATAGAACTATGAGGTTTCTGGAGGAAGACTACTCGCTTGTTACTTTCATCATCACCTGCAAAACCCTGTCCTCTGCTAGAAATAATATCCTAGCCACCCAGTACTGGGAATGCTACCTTTAATATTGACTCCTAATTAGAATTTTTTTCCCCAGTTTACACAATGAAAACTGGAAATCACAACAATCACTTAGAAGCAAGATTGTTATGTATTTGTCCTCTTAATCATCAATGATTGTATTAGGTTCAGGATATTCTTAGTCCCTAGTCCCTGGAAAAGAGGCTGCAGGATGATCTGTGCAAGAAATGACATAAAAAGGAAGAAAGATGGTAGAGAGTCTAGAGTACTTGACTAGGGAGTCAAGACCTTGTTAGCATAAATGCCACCTCCAACACCGACTAGCTGTGGGATTGTAGGAAATCCCTTGACCTTCAACTTCAGTTTCTTCATCCATAAAAATTCAAAGAATAGCAGCACCTGCCTTACAGAGTTGGAAGGATCAAATAAGCTAACAGACCTTAAAAGCTTTACAAACCTTAAATTGTCATGTAAATGTGAGCTACAAAAATATAATCCCAAGGGCACATGTGTCCAGAAAAGACAGTGGTCCAGTCTTGTAGGAAAACTGTGTGAGAACAGATGGAAAGTCCAAATACCACACTGAACTCCCAAAGTATTTTTAAAATCATACAAAGCCCTCTAGTACATCAAGTAGGTACTTTATGGAGGATTTCCGTAAAGATATGGGCAAGAATCACATATGAGAAGATAATGATGTACTGTTATCTATCTATAATGCCAAATAAAAGAAAAGAGGGTATACTGTTCCAATGAGACTGCAGATCTCTCTTTCTGTCTTCATATACACACATACGTACATATGTGAGTATATGTGTGCATATACATACATACACATGCACAAATATATAGATATATGTGTATATATACACACAAATATGTATGTATACATACATTATATATGTGTGTATGTGTGTATATACACATGTATATATTTGTGTGTGTGTATATATATATATATATATATATTTACTGATACAAATTTATTATAATCTCATTCTTAGAACACTATATTCTCAGTCCTTTTTGGAAAAAATAGGAATCTACTTGGATAGCAGTAAGACATAGAAATGCCATCAGAGTTTTCCAAGTAGTGTGCATGCTTTATTCTTGTGTAAAAGCATATTAATTTATTTTCTATGTTCAACCTAAAACCATTTTCCTTAGACCCCTATATTTTCATTGTTGACAAGACTCATTTCTTCAGTGTAGGGAGCTGCTGGTGAGAAATTTTATGTACCCACAAAAGATAGTACCTATTTTTCCATTTACGACCTTAGAGAGTGCTTGGAGGTACTGGGAACTGAAATGATTTCTCACGGGTCACACACCAGTATGTGTGAGAGGCAAAACTTAAACTAAGTTCTTCCTACCTCAGATGCCACCTTGGTATCAACTATGCCATTCTATCTCTCATCCCTGATAATTTGCCATAAATATGTGCACCTAATTACATGGTTTGTAAATTGTTTTGCTTTTGTTACAAAAAAAAAATCTGATAACCACATAGTATAAGCTACTCTAGAGAATTAGCCTTTACAGTTTTCCTACCTTAAACACTACAATGGAGTATTTTCATGGCTGTCACAGCAAATTCCTTATCATTTAAATGGGTACTTAAAAATGTAGAGCAATTGCATGATCCTGCCAGTGGGATAAATTATCTTTGGGGTCGTTTACATATATTTGGAGGTAGAGTGATATTTTTAGGCCACTTGGCTATTATTTAATGAATTGTTCTTCCACTGTATCCAGAGGAAATGAAAGAATATTTGGGCCTGATTCAAGGAGTAGCTGACCAACTTAGTTTTACCCAGAATATTTCTATAAGCCCATTGTCAGAAAGAACCAATGTATGTTTTCTTTTTCCATGAAGAAATTAAAAGATGCACAGATACTGACATCAACTTCAAATATTAAGGACAAGCATCACAGAAAACTTATGATTTATTAATGTTTAAAGTCACATTCACACATCCCTCTCCCAGATAGCCTTTCCTTGTAACAACGACTTTGAAAAAAAGATGAAAAAAAAAGTTCAACAGAAACAAATATATTAATTGCATCTGGCAGTATGTGCAATAGTCCATATTTATACTAGCTAAAGGAATTAGGAAGGGCCTCATAAAAACTATGATGCTTGAGTTGATTTTTGAAGGCAAATTAGGGATTGTGAGAAGTAGAGGTGAAAAAATGATTCATAGAATATAATCTTTCCAAAGACATAGAGAGAGGAGATGGGGTGTCATATGTTAGAATGCTACTTTTGCTGGACTCTGGATTACATGAAGGGAAATGGTATAAAATACAGCTGGAGAGGCAGGTTGAAAAAAAAGGTTGTGAATGGCTTTACATGTCAAAGAGAAGAGTTTATAAATGACCTTAGAAGTGAATATGAAGTTTTATACTTAGGTTTAAAAAATGAGTATTATTTAAGGAATTGTAGCAGTTTTGTGTGTATATATATACACTCTCTCTCTGTCTCTCTCTCAGACACACACATACATACACACACACACGCACACACACACACACACACTATATACAGGGAATCAGTAGTCCAGGAGAATTTTTTTTTTTAATTTGAGAAGGAAAGGGATGGTGAGTACAGCGATTAGGAGAGCTTGGAAGAATGTATAGATTTATTGTGTTTGTCCCTAGAAAGAAAAAAAAAAAGAAGAGACAACAGATAGAAAGAGAACTGATGATGTGAATTGGAATCCTGCCTTGCTATTTACTACCTGGGTGATCTTGGGCAAATCACTTAACCTCCCTGAGTGTCAGTTTCCCCATCTGTAAAATGAGGGGTTTGGGATGGATGCTTTAGTTCTTTCTAGCTCTAAATTTATCATTCTATGAAAATAGTACAGGGAATCACATTTCAAATTAATAGGATTTTTTTCCTAATAATGACAGCTGCCCCCAAATGGAATGGTCTGCTTAAAAGGCAATGATTTACCTGTCGCTAGTGGTTCAAATAATGACTAGATCACCATCTGCTCAACACGTTATAGAGAGGGGAGAAACGTCAAATTCTAATTTTCCATAATTTATGTATTGTTTGTTTACCTAATTCTCCTCAGGTAATTTTATAATTAATTTTATCGAGTATATTTTTAGGTGTGTAAAAGACATGCCTTATTAAAGCCTGGTTTTTGTTGTTTGGTTGTGTCTGACTCATCATGACCCCATTTGGGATTACATTGGCAAACATACTGGAGTGATTTGCCATTTCTTTCTCCAGCTCATTTTACAGATAAAGAAACTGAGGCAAACAAGATTAAGTTTGTCCAGGGTCACACAACTAAGAAGTGTCTGAGGCCAGATTTGAACTCAGGAAGATGAGTCTTGCAGTCTCCAGGACAAGCACTCTGTGCACTATGGCGCCACCTACCTGCCCTTATTTATGCCTGCTATTCTTGCCATACAATATTTTTCTTTGATCTCAACTTGTAAAGTTGGACATAACTTTGTATTTTATGGCTGACTCAATTGCTGGGAATTTGTTGCATATCCATCTGTAAAGGGAAAGATTTATGACCTCTGAAAGTGAATGAGCAAAAGCAATTTAAAAGTGGATGAAGGCCATATTTTATCAGTCAGAGTGCTTACACCAACTTTTCAGTTACAAAAAATGGACCAATTCAAAGTGTTAGGTTCCCCGCCTCCATTCCATCCTGAGGCCAATTTAAACCTATTCTTTCTGTGCTCTGGGCAGATAATATGTAGAGTCAATCTTCAACTTTCATGGGGGTAATGTTCCTAGAAAATGGTATGTAAGTCTAAAATTGTGAATGTTGATATGTTGAACCTCAGAAAAAGGGTTTAGCTTCCCATGACTATCAAAACCTATAATCTTTCACTAGAGATCGCTGAAAACAGACTTTTCTGCATACAATTCTTTATAACAAAAACAGTAATTCTGAAAATATGCACTTTTCCTAACACAGTAACCAAGAAATAAACTATAAAATGCAGGAGAGAGGAGAGGCAATGCCAGACAGGATGGAGGGACAGGGGCACGATGTCAGAAGAACCCCAAGATAACAAAGGAAAAGAGGGGAGCTGCCATTTCTAATCTCCCTTTCAGCTGTGTAGTTGAAGTACATGCCTTGGGGTGAGTCCCTGGTCTTTTTCTGAGCTCAGGTCTCGACAAGGTAGGCCATGCTGTTCCATTCACCTGGATGCTTTGTGAGAGGGCAGAGGTGACCACCATCTTCTTTACCCACAAACTTCACCATTTTTCCACTTTTTTTTTCCAATTCCTTCATTTCACAATTGAGAGTTTACATTAGCACTTTCTTTAGAACAGATTCAAAAATACTTTTTATGAATGCTTTACTCCTGTGTGGATATAAACTTGCATCAGGCCTCTCATTTCTTTCTCTTCTGTGCATAGCCACAAATGTGCACAGTTGTCAATGAGAAAGTGTCAATGTGTTTACTAATAAAATTGAGGGAAGACATGAAGTCATCAAAGTTAAGCATGCAAATATTGAGGATTGACTATAGTATACCTAATCCTGATAGGGCAATAGAAATGAAATTATAACATTGCCCTCTATTGACCAAAATAGAATTTTGATCCTTCTTCCCCTTCTCACAGTCTCTATGTGGTAACTGTCAAGTTAGGATACTTGGCAATGAGATTTTACTTATCAGGATTAGGCATACTATAGTCATTTTGGAGGTAGCTCAATTCTACAAAATTATGATATTTTCCAAAAAGTACCACTTTGTGTTTTTTTTAATCTAGTACCAAGTTTAACACATACTATGCACTTAAAAATGATTGAATATTCACTGATTAATCTTTCACAGACAAAATATTAATATTCAATAAGAAAGTAAAACTTCACATTTATCCATTAAACAAACACATGCACAGCTTATGACATTATTTTCTCTTGGTCAAATATCTATTACTCGAATAAATCCAAATGACCTGTGAGAATGGCTAAACCTACCCAGGACATTAAGATAAGTGAAAGAGTATTTGAAAACAAAAATGAAAGAAAAGGCTAATCAGCATGGGAAGGTAGAAAGGGGTCAAATGTGTGCTAGGACAAGAGAGTCTAAGTTAACATACTCTGATTCAAGATGATTAGATTTGAGAAATCTGGCACTAAGAAGACGCTGGTTTCCCAGGGGGAAAACCAGACCTTGGTTAAGATTAAGAGACAGATGGGATGCTATATCCAGACAGCTACAAAGCTAGAGTACACAGTACATGTACCTGGAAATTTTGACAAACACAGATTTTCTGTAATTAGCAATTTTCCCTCTTCCTAATACTAGCTCTGAACTTGGCCAAGGTTAAATTCAATAAGTAGCTACAGAATTAGAAGAGTGAAAAAAAGGTTAGAAAAGACCAGTAACTGCTTATTCATGCATGCAGTATGAAAGGAATTACTGATAAAGGCTAGGTAAGAAATGAGGCAAAGAATGGCCTCTTTTACCTAGTCATTTTTTTTAAAAAAAAGCTTTAATCACTGAATGGATATTGCCTCAGTCAAACCAAGACCTGGGAAAGACCTCAAGTTAACATGGCCAAGGATTCCTACTGCATCCAGGGCCATCTCCAGTCATCTTGATCTACATATTACCACTGGACCCAGATGGCTCCAAAGGAGAGAGTGAGGCTGTTGGCTTTGAACAATCCTGCCTCTCACTTAACTACAATTTACTTGCAAGTCATGGCATCACCTTCCTGATGTCATGGTCCTCTTCCAGAATAATGGGAAAACAACAACAACAATAATGGAAAGAATAATAAAAGATATCCTAATGGGGCAGCTAGGTGGCACAGTGGATAGAATGTCAGGCCTGGATTCAGGAAGACTGATCTTTCTGAGTTTAAACCTGGTCTCAAACATTTACTAGCTGTGTAACCCTAGGCAAGTCACTTAAGCCTGTAAAATAAGCTGGAGAAGGAAATGGCAAACTGCTCTAGTATATTTGCCAAGAAAACCCCAAATGGGGTCATGAAGAGTTGGACATGAATGAAACAACTGCATAGCCACAACTCTAATGGATATTCTCAGTGGAGGTGGTACAGGAATTATGAAATGTAGATAGAAAATGGCATTTGACAGACATTGTGGAACAGCATTTCATAATTCTCCAATTGAAGGAACAGGTCTATCATCTAGTGGTCAAATAACAGTTCCCATTTATATCAGCCATAGAGGTTTGCAAAACACTGTCCTTACAATAATTATGTGAAGAAATTGCTCAAGTACCATTTTAAGAAAGGGAAAATGGAAGCTCAAAGAAAGTACATGACTTGCTCTGGATCATATAGCTGTTCAGGTTTCAGAAATGGTACTTGAATCCAAGTCATCCGACCCTTTCAGTTATACCATAAGGCCTCTCCAGGCACCATATTATGTCATCTGTGAGGACTCCAGTGGCTGATGAAAAACAAAAAGGCTATGACTAGGTGTCACATCCCTGATGAAACATAAGCCCTTAGAGAGTAAGAACTGTTTTGTTTTGTTTTATTTTTGTCATTATACTCTCAGTACTAACGACAATGGCTGACACTTAGCAGGCAATTAATAAATGCATGGTGACTGATACATCTTAAAGCTGTCACATTAGCATCAACTATGAATTACAATTCATGAAGCATCTCAATACCAAAGATCCCCACAAGGTTGTGGAGCACTGTCAACTAACCCCTATTGATGCAATGCCAGACCAGACATATTTGGAGGATTCACAACTACATGAAAATTAAGCAGCTACTATACAGTTAACATAAGCAGGATTATGGTACATGGGGTCAGGAAAAAAATAATTGAAGAATTTGATTAAATATGGCATAATCACTTTTTTTCTGGGAAGCAAAAACAAAGAAACTAATCCAGCATAAAATTTATTACAAAATACAACACATGATTTAATCATCTTTCTAAGGGAAGGTATAGAGCCACAATTATTCATGTGAGGTTACGGTCCCTCTCCTAGGGACTGCAGTAAATCACAAGTGTGAGTGAAAATAGTATAGAGCAGGCTAATGTTCATGAATTAGTCACTGACCAAAATTTCTCTTGCTTCATGTACAAACAAACTGACAGTCTCCTGTTCTAATATGTATGTGGGTATGTGCTGAGCTGGTCCAAAAAATATATATACTTACTCTATATGAGTGAATGCACAAGTAGCATGCACTTGAATATTCACACATGCCTTTTATGTGTGTGTAGATCCACACACATCTTTTGTATATCCTTGATGGATATCCTTACATGCTTTTTGATCTGTGGTTTTTCAGATATGCTTTTTGTAATGGTTATGATCATATATTCCTTTTGTAAATGTGTTTATATCCACATGTGCTCACTGTATAGAAATAAACATATATACAGATGGAATCAAACAATTGGTTCCACCTTCCTAAACTTTCTATTACTTGACTCAGGAGCATTGGACTTCCACTTTGGCCCTAGTCAAAGACTGAGTTTGCCATCCATCTCACTAGAGAATGAACTATGGTTTCACTTAGAAGTCAAGTTTATTTCTCCCTGTATTTCAACACCACCATGATGTTCCATTACCACAGAGTGCTCAGACAAATGTGAACTCCACCGACACTGTAATATTCCTGATTCTTCCCTGTGACCTTTATCCATCCAGTCTTGTCAACTTCACCTCTGTAACATTTCTGGCATCCAGGTCCTCATCTTCACTCCCACAACCACCACCCTAACACATACCATCATAACGCTTCACTTCAACTAATGAAGTAACTATTGATCCTTTTTTCAAGGTTCCTCATGTCTTCAACCCATATTTCATTTAACTGTCAAAATAATCTTCATAAACCTCAGGCCTAACCATGTTATACCCCTAGCAAAAAAAAAAAAATCTCCCTTGCTTCTCTATTATGACTCATATGAAAATGCAAACTCCTCAGACTATCATTGAAAGCTCTAAATAATTGGGCTCCAACCTACATTTCGAGCTTATTTCATATTGCTCCTCTTCAAACATTCTACACCCAGCCAAAATGTCCAGTTTCCTATGTTCCTTGTCCTTTGCATTCAATCTCCTGCCTTTACAAAGATGGCCCATCACTCCTAGAACGTATATTCCTTCTTCCTCCAACATTTTAGAATCTTTAGCTTCCAGGCTCTGCTCAGGCTCTACCTCCTTTGCAAATTTTTTTTTTATGATTCCCCTAATTTTTCAAGTTCTCTTCCCCTTCAGTTTATCTTGTACAGTTATCCCTTCCACATTGTGACTCTCCCCATTGCATTTTCAATAAATCATGGGTCGGCATAAGAAATTAAATGGGAATTTTGTGGGAGTTTTGCAGAAGCCTCAGATGACACAGATAAAATTCAGAAACTCAGAAACATATAATATATATGTATAGTATTGTATAATATCAACTCAAATTTTACAATAAGGCACTGTAAAAACCCCAAAAAGGAAAAATTTTAAAAATCAGATTTCTTCTCTGGTACAAAGGAAAGGCCAAAAATATTACATGGATTTTCCAGATCATGAGGGTGCTGTGCCCCTAACCCTGATGATGTAGGAGGGATAAATGTACTTCCTTATCTAATTATGTGTCATAAGTAAATAGTAAAATAGTTGCTACTTAAAGGGGTTGGCTTTTTTTTTTCACTTTTGTCTCTGTATGCCCAATGATTTCACACAGTAGGGGTTAATATATGCTGGGTGAACTGACCTGAATGTTTTTCATATCAAAAGCAACTCTCTGTTTACTTTAGGAGTTGAGTTTTCTGAATGAATCAGTCATAAAATATTAATGAGGTATGAACCAATCCTTAATCATTTGGGGAGAAGTAAAGCGCTGAGATCAGTGACTAAAGAAAAATCATGCCACACAGGAAATACCTTGTGATTGGATGAAACAATCCAACACAATTGCATGCCCACATATGTCCCAGAAAGACAGTTTAGAATCACACATTCCAGCAGCAAGTCAAATGAGCAATGAGGGACAATTTGGTGAATGATGACTGAGAAGGTAATTCCCTTTGGGGGATGGGGAGAGAATCAGGTTTCTCACCTTCCCTCCTCCCCACTGACCAGGTAACAACTTCGAGAATTTTGAAAGAGAAGATCTGGAATTCCCCATGAGTGCTGACAGCAAGATCCACTAGAGACCAGAGCAGCAAGAACTATTGTCAGTGTCTACATCAGGAGCTGAGACACACACACGTACCCAGGAAAGGCAACTTCAGACACCAAACCTAGTAGCTCCGCAAAAAGTTCTAGCTTAAGGGAACTCCATGTAAAAGACCTTTAGGAAAAAAGACTTTCAGTTAACCAGGAAATGAGCTTATCTTTCAGACAAATACCCTCTAGGTTTGATCCCATTCTCCCTAAAAACTTTGTGTTCTGGGGAATATTTCTGTTACAACTAGGCTTGTTATACCTACTGAACAGATACCTCTTTTTTTCCCCTAAAAGCTAATTATCTCCAGTTGGTTATTAAAAGAGAGTACATTGGTCAAGTCTTACCTAGAACTCTGAGCAGAATAGTCGTTATCTGATGTATAAAGTATGGCCCACCAATGAGAGTAGGAGTTGAGGAAGCGGCCCTGGCGAGTATGAGACACATATCACATACCAACTATATAAAAAACACTAAGGTTTTAAAAAGCAAAGCAAAATAGTAGGATAGAATTCAATTAAGAACTGGAAATCACTAAAATGTATCATATTCCAGAAGAGTCACTGAAAATTGCAAGCAGCAGCTTCTTAACTCAGTTCAGAATTGTGAGTAATCAAGTTCCTATGAAGAATTCAATGTTACCAAGAGATATTGGGGCAGCCTGGTGGGGCAGGGACAAAGTGCTGGACCTGGAGTCAGGAAGACCTGAATTCAAATCTGGTCTCAGACATTTATTAGCTGTGTGAAACTGGGCAAGTCACTTAACCCTGTTTGCCTTAGTTTCCTCATCTGTAAAATGAGCTGAAGAAGGAAAGGCAAATCACTCCAGTATCTTTGCCAAGAAAACCTTAAATGGGGTCACAAAGAGTTGGACATGACTGAAAGAAATGAACAACAACAGAGATATTAGGAGGCCTCTATTCTGATCCACTTGGATGTCATAGCCTATGAAATTTAACTCTCAACCAAATTAAGTTTGAAGTTCTTTTAAGCATTTAGATTCACATGCTGGGCTGAAGAGCTATTTGTAGTAATCCCTAAGATTATAGATTATCTATTTCAATAAGCATACTTTACATAGAAGGAAACTGAGGCCCAAGAGAGGGTAAGTATTCCCAAGATCACAAAGATAATGAGAAGACTTGGAATTTGAACCTTTGATACCAAATCTAGTGCTTTTCCCACTAAGCCACATCATTACTAAAATAATTTTTCACTCCATGCAATGATTTATACTTTCCACAGTGCTTTCTGATTTGTGACCTCATTTCATCTTCTTGATACCCCTGTGAAGTAAAATATACTGCTGTATTTGACAAATGAGGAAATTAAGGCCCAGAGAAAAATAATATTTTGACCCAGGCCCTAGAGTCTGTCTACACACTAAACTTTCTATGGAAAGTGAGATACAGCCAATTCACTGTTGAAGTGAGATCTTAGGCTCCCCATCACCATGGTAAGCCATGGAATCCTGGGATTTGAGCAACTGAGTTGGAAGTGACTAGCTAGCAAGAGCATTTCGACTTGGACCATTTTAACAACTGTTTACTTAGAGGCTGATGTGAGGCTTAAAGTATCCAGTTAGTAATGGACATTAGACAATTCAGCAAGGAAAAGCAAGGACAATGATCCCAGGAAAGTGGTAAAATCCATATTTTTATAAATAACTTCAAATGACATTTCTCAAATATTTTTTAAAATCTTATTAATTTTATATGTGCCCATGACTTAGTTAAATATTTAGAAAAAGTCCTTATGAGGAACAAGATGCTTTAATGGTACACCCAACCTTAACTTAGAGCAAACAGATAACATACTGATTCTGAAAGCTTACCAACCTCTGGGAAGGAGATTTGGCTGACTCTGCACTAACCTTTTGACATACCCTGGAAGCTATTTCTTCCAAATACAATCCTGATCTCAATTTGCTGTCTTGCCATGTGGCTTTTTTTTTTTTTGTATTTAAGTATCACAGAATCAAAGACTAAAGCCGGATGGGACCATTAGAGTTCAGAATGTATAACTCCAGAAATTATGTCCAAAGTTCCTACCATTAGAAAGCTGAATTAAATAATTTGTCTTCTGTCTTGCTATTAAACTAGTTATTTGACTTTTCTCCTAGATAGATGCAATATGTTTTATGATCAAAAATCAAAGTGTTTTGGAAATCTTAAGATAACCACAAAAAGTTTGGCTATCTTTATTATTATTTCTATGGTTAATATTATTTCCTATCTGTGGGAAAAGGCCCCTCACATATTGTCTGTCTCCTTATTTGAACAGCTCAGGATGAGGTTATTGGGTGCTTTTGCTATCACATTTTTCTGTGCTCCATGATAAAAATGAAGGTCTCCAAAGCCTACCCTGTTGTTTCTTCCAGGAATTTGGGCTATCAGCATTGACGTGCTCAGCAGAGCAAAAGGTCAGGTTAGGCTTCATGCTGGGCTCTCACTCACATAATAAAATTCCACACATTACAATGCAGATTTATTCCAAAGCATGATGGCAGAATTAACCATGTTAGCAGGGAATAAATACATTCAGGAAAAGAAAGACTGGCCATATGTGCCAGTGGCTGCTTGCCACCATGAAGTGCATCATTCTTCCATATAAAGTCTGCAGCCCAAGGCCAAGAACTAATCATGACCACCTGCTTACTATGTCCCGTCAACACCCATAAAATAAAGAGTCACACAGCAAAGCCAGCAACCAACCAACGACCCTGAAGAATCAAAGATGGGAGAGACGGACAGGGGTGAAGCTGCCTCTCACTCATTCAGCATCCTTGAGAAGAAAAGGTGCCCCATATATGCTGAGTTATTTGGGCAACTGAAATTTGCGTTCTTTACGCATCAACATTTTTTAAAATTTTAAATATTGTGACAAACTGTTTTTTCCAAAGTGCATTACACACTTCCCTGAATTCTTAGGCTTATACAATTTGAACTGAAAGAGAGCTTAGAGATTATCTTCTCTGAACCTCTCATTAAACAAATGAAGAAACTGAGGCCTCAAGATGCCAAATTATTGTCCAAGGCCATACAGGCAGAAAACAGAGATTAGAAAAAAAAGGTTTTTTTAATTTTATATATGTATGTATGTATGTACATGTATATATGTATATGTATATAGTATTATTTCTTAAAAATCAGGTGCTAGATGCAATATAACCTTTTTTTCACTGAATGACCCAAAGTCATCATGATAATTATTTATTGTACTAGGCTACAACAGGGAGCTGTGTTTGGCTTTCTGATCACCCAACCCTGGATTGGTCCTAGATTTCCATTCCTCTTTAAATTTCTTGTCTTTTTTTTTTTAAATAAAGAGTTTCTTTGTCTTATACATTCATGCCAGCATTCCCTGGCTCTAGCAAATTCTTGTCTAAACGCTGCCTTCTAATTTAACTTTGTGAGTTAAGAAAAGCAGATAACTATGCTTGCTAAAATTGTGATTAAGAGACAAATAAAAAGGATTTCACGGGATTCTCCTATGAGGAATATGCATGGTGGCACAAAGACTGTTCTGGATTGTCCCCAAGTTCTTGACTGCCTTCTAAGAACTGAAATTACTATATCTGTGAACTCTCGACATAAGGTGTCATTTTCCTTTACTAAGTTTGTTGCAAATTAAATAACGATAAGCCACACGGAACCATGTAGCTAGAATGCCAGCAATAATTATTGTTTTAATTTTAGATCTGATGTGTTGTCCTTGCCTCATACTATGAACAGTAAAGAAAGGTTGAGATATATTACTTTATTATATGTATCAGCTGATTTTAGTTTCAACTCAACACTGAATTTCTCATAGAGAAAATAGAAAAGTGCAGCTCAGCTTGTTAATCAGTTGAAATTTCTTGATTAATTAATGCTTACAGGGAATTGGACTATGAATACTCAGAGTACATAATGATAATCATTCCAAACTAATGGATTCTTTCCTTACCTTAGGATCTCTCACATGTCACATAGGATTAATGGATGGATGTGGACAAAAATTGTACCGCATAAGGAGTGGATGCATAATACTCTGGACGAGAGGACGGGATACTCTCTTGTTTGCTTATCACTGACTATGATTTGCCAAAGTCCAGCTTTGGAGCTTTGGATTTATTCCACTATCTAGTGCCCTTACCCATATTCAACATATTACTGAATGAAGCTGAAGGGAATCATGAAACTTTGATGATTGGGACTGCTAGAAATTTATTACATAATCTCAGCTGGGCCCTCACTGCCGCAAAGCAATCTTTTTTTTTTTGTATAACTCCCTAATTAATTTATCTCATTATCCAAAAACTAATTTAAATTTTCCATCCCTTATCCAACTGTGGCCTCCCACTACATCTCTCCCACAACAGCCTCTCAGCTGAGGGTCTTCCCTCATATTTCACTGGGGAAAGAAAGAATCCATTCCCATAGAGCTCTCTATTGTTCTCTCTTCATTTCATGTCACTCAGACATACTCATCTGGTATCTCTCCCTTCACTCTGGTCTCAATCAAAGAAGCGGACCTTCTTTTTTGCCAAGGCAAATCCCTCCACATGCACCCTTAATCCTATCACCTCCCATATTCTCCAGTAGGTTGCCTTTACTATAATCTTCAATCCCTCCCCATATATTCTGATGTCTATAAACTCCCACATCTTTCAAAAAATTGATCTGACCATATCCATCAATTATTACAATAGTCTTCTGATGAGTCTGCCTTTCTCAAGTCTCTCCTCACTCCAATCTATTCTCCATTCAGCCAGCAAAGTATTTTTTTTTTAATTTTCACATTAGACATGTTGTAAAGAAGGATTAGAAACAATGGGAGAAACCACGAGAAACAAGGGAAAAAAGAAGAGAGAGAGCAAATAGTATGCTTCAATCTGCATTCAGATTCCAAAGTTCTTTCTCTGGATGTAGATAGCATTTTCCATCATGAGTCTTTTGGAGTTGCCTTGGAGCCTTGCATTGCTAAGAAGTGATAAGTCTATCAAAGTTAGTCATCACATAATGTGGCTGTTACCGTGTATCATGTTCTTCTGCTTCTGCTCACTTCACTAAGCATCAGTTCACATAAGTCTTTGCAGGTTTTTCTGAAGTCTACCTGCTCATCATTTCTTATGGAACAATAGTATTCTATTACATTCATATAATACAACTTTTGCAGTCATTCCCCAATTGATGTGTACCCCCTCAATTTCCAATTCTTGGCCACCACACAAAGAGCTGCTATAAATGTGTTTGTTCATATGGGTCTTTTTCCCATTTTTATGGTCTCTTTGGCATATAGACCTAGAAGTAGTATTGCTGGGTATGCATAGTTTTATAGCCCTTTAGGCATAGTTTCAAATCACTCTCCAGAATGGTTGGATCTGTTCACAACTCCACCAACAATGCATTAGTGTTCCAATTTTCCCACATCTTCTCCAACATTTTTAACCTTCCTGTTTTGTCATGTTAGTCAATTTGATAGGTATGATGTGTTATCTCAGAGTTGTTTTAATTTGCATTCTCTAATCAGTAGTGATTTAGAGGATTTTTCTCATATAATTTAGATAGCTTAACTATCTATCCTTTGACCATTTATCAATTGGGGAATGACTTGTATTCAGTAAAATGATTTTTCAAAAAGAGTAACTTTGACTCTGTCAATCTTCCTACTCAAAACACTTCAGTGACTCACTATCACCACCAGTATTAAATATAAAATCTTCCATTTGGCATTTAAAGCCCTTCATAACCTAGCCCCATTTTACCTTTCCAGTCTCCTTCACTTTATACCATGTACTCTACAATCCAGGGCCACTGGTTTCCTTGACAGACCTTAAACAACATACTCCATCTCTTGGCTCCAGGCATTTTCTCTGGCTGTCCCCCATGCCTGGAATGCTCTTCCTCCTTATCTCCTTCTACTGGCTTCTCTAGGCTCCTTTAAGTCCAATTAAAATTTCATTTCCTATAGGAGGCCATTCCCAATCCCTCTCAGTTCTAATGCCTTCCTTTCAATTATTTCCTATTTAATCTTGCGTTTTTCAGTATTTGTCCTGTTATTCGAAAATATTTGTTTGCTTGTCATCTCTCCTATTAGATTGTAAGTTCGTTGAGTGCAGGGACTGTTTTTTGATTCTTTTTGTATTCTCAGTGCTTAGCATAGTGCCCGGCACATAGTAGTTTTGAAAAAAATGTTTGCTATTGACTGACTATATACCTCAATGGCCATTAAAGGAATTACTGATACTATCCTGTCCAGTAGATAAATTGCTGCTACTGTGATGCCTGAGTCATTAAGAAAAGATGAAATATTGTTGAGTGTGCTCTAAGATAGGAAGATATGATATCTTTGAGAAATATTTCCATTAAGTTTCATTAAAGTAATAAAGATTTGACAATTAAAGAGTTAACCATCACTTAACTACTGGGGATTTGATATAATGGAAATGTTTTCATAAGTTATATTTCTGTACCCTCTTAAACTTTCCAAAGTATAAAAATGGATTTCAACAAAGCAAATTTTATTTGGCCTGGTTTAGGGATTAAGGAAATTTTATTGCATATCTTCATAAAAATTTTCAATTTATTCATTTATAGGCTAACTTGGTAAATTCACAAAAAGTCATAATTAATCAGAATAACCCATTCTTCGATGATAGCTGAAAAAAAAAGTTAGGGGTTTTTTTAGGAATTTTATACAAGAATTCTTTTAAAAACTTGATATAATAGCATTGTATGCGAGGAAGTAATCACTTAAAACTGCAAACTATAATGGATTTTTATTTATATATCCTTCTGAAGGCTAGAGTCCTAGGCTTATGATCAGAAAAACCTGAGTTCAAATTCTTCCATTGTTCCTTACTTACTAGCTTTGAGTCTTAAGTAGCTAAAACTATAAGCTACAAAACATTTCATTGGTGGATGAAAGTTCAATATCATTTCTCACACCAACCACTCCTATCTGCCTCCTTCCTTTTTGTCCCACCCTGGGAACCTAGTCCAGATTCTTAAGAGAAAGAGACTAGTCAGGAAAGCTATTGCAAAAGTTTTTAATTACGACCAGTAATTAAAATTTTGCTATCAGTCTTCCTACTCTTTAACCCATTGGGTATACTACCATCAGAATAATCTTCCTAATGCATATTTCTGATTATGTCTCTGACCTATATAAGCAAATGTTTATGATTTCCCATCATCTAAACTGCTTGTCTTGGCATCTGGCATTCAACAACCTTACAACTGGGCCTTGACATTCCTTTAAAGTGAGTTTGGTTGGAGCATAGAGTAAATTAGATAAAGCTAAAAAAGTAGACTATGAAAGGTACTAAACTAAAAAGCACTAAATTTTCCAAAAGGTTTCATCATGCCAACTTAAGAAATTTGGACTGTATTAAGTATCATAGGAAGGATTAAAGCCTTGGAGGCAAGGGACTAAAATTTAAAATAGAATCCCATGAACTTCAGTATGCCTACCTATCCATCCATACACACATGAATTTTCTTAGGAGGAATAAGACATAAGGGTGGTCTCAAGGGCCCAGATGGAGGTGCTGGGAATAAATCTGATGGATCCTACTCTCAGTAAATACTGGCATGTCACAAGTAAAACCCAGCAGGACCAAGAGTTACTTCTGCTCACTTTGGCAGGCGGCGGGAGTTGTAAGATGCGGAGATTTGTCTTCATTCTGAGTTCCTGAAACTCTAGCTTATCAAATGCTACACCAGCAAAGTGTGCTTTCTTCAGAGATTTTGTTCCCTTTCCCTACCTGATTTTCCTCATAAAAATATACTTTTAACATTTTGGCTCCCAGTAAATGACTCAACCAAAGACTACCATATATCCCAAAGATGTCCTTAAGTCCAGGATAAAAAGGAGCAGGATAGAGTTGCAAGAATGCTGAGCAGATGTGTGGAAGCTTATATTTCCCATTAAAAAAGAAAAAACAAAAATAAACAAAAACCCCCAATTTGTCAGGATCTGAATAAGGTCAGAAGGAGGCAGCACAACTTTTTAACTTTAAGAATGTCTTCCAATCTTCATGTAACTGATGACACGCACATGGTAAACTGACAGCCCCTTAAAAGGAGCACTGTGAGCCTGGAGATCCTTTTCAGGAAGGTGTTGGAGCCTCGTGTCACTCAGTTTATTTCAAGGATCATCAGTCCTTTCAGAGACTGTTTCTCATATTTTAAACATCCCGTCAAATTCATCCTGTTGCATAAAGGAATGAAAAGCAGATGAAGGAAAGCCCAGCAGTATCTGTCCTCTTATAATACTTTTAAGCTTCTACATAGGTTCAACATTGTGTTCCGTATTACATGAGTGTGTGCTTATGAGTGTGTGTGTGAGAAAAACCTTTTCCAGCTCTGAGAAGGAAATTTAAAGTTTACTTGAATCCACAAATATGAGAGGAGAAATGTGATTTCTAAAATCATATGCTTTCCTACCTGGACACGCATCTGAAATACTTGTTATTCTTTTACTGGAGAGTAAAGTCAAAGTTGACCAGAGTCCAGAATAGATAACTGCAAATTGATGTTGTCAAAAGAATCAGGAAAATGGCTGACATAATATGTAAGATTACATAATCCACCTGGAATCCTAATCATAGAACAAAAAGAACATTAATCAGGGGCTCTAAATTTAGTTGAGCTTTCTACATAACATCTTCTTGGGTCAGTTTAGTTGTACGGTCTGCCATCCTCATTTTTGCATGTGAAGGACTTGAACCACATCAGCTATACTAAACCCTTTCAGCATCATTTTTTTCTGATTTATTAGTCATATTCCCCCCTCATATGCACCCCTACATATTTTTAAACAACATAGACATTTGATTTATTAAGATGCATACCAGACCTACTGCTTTCTCATTTATAGCTTCCTTTATTTAAGCTTTCAAGTTCCAACTGAACTTGACTTCATAGGTATTGATGATGTTTACCTAGCATCAGTAGGATATGAACATGGTTTAGCTATTGTATCCATAGACCCTTGCTTTATTACTGAGGTCCTGGTGGTTGGCTGGGATGAGATGAGTTTGTAGGCCTAGAGATAGAGAAGCTGTTATTATGTAATACTTCTGAAAAGGTTATGAGTTTATATCATAATTGAACCTCAGTTTGAGATATCATCACCATTATCTATAATAACAACTAACATTTACACAATTCTTTAAAGTTTGCAAAGCAATTTATAAATATGAACTCATTCTATCCTCACAACCATCCTAGAGGTAGGCACTATCAGATGAAGTGAATTACCCAAGGTCACATAGCTAGTAAGTGCATGATGCTGTATTTAAACTCAGGTTTTGTGCCTCATAAAAATAAGATTCTAACCCACAGTGTTAAACACATCATTAAGATAATTTCACAGAATCATAGCATTTAAAAGTCTGAAAGAGGGCAGAATCAAGATGGTGAGGTAGAAGCTGGAACTCACTTGAACTCTTCCAAATTCCTTTCCAAACAATTTTAAAATAATGCCTCAAATTGGGTTCTGGAATGATAGAACCAATAAAAGGTAGGGGCAAAATTATTTTCCAGCCAAAAACAACTTAGGAGGTCAGCAAGAAAAGTCTATGACACCAGAGTGGTGGTAGGGCCTAGAGAGTAGCAATGCCAGCAGCAGAACTTGGAGATGGTTGCAGCAGCAGCAGCACCTTCAGAAGCTCTCAGTCCAAAGATGATGAGGGGATCTTACCACTGCTAAGAAGGAGACTAAGGAAACTACAGGGGACCCTTTGCTGGTGCTGGGTTCAGGATTCTGTTGCACTGCCCATACACAGTCCTGGGTCACAGTTCCAGAGTAAAGAACACATGTGGTCACTCACAAGGGTTCAGGGTCCCTGGTCTCAGTTCCAAGGCAGAAAGGAAAACTAGTGCTTGCAGCTGCAGGACAGCAGGGGACCGATTTACAATTCCAGGGTCAAGAGGAGCACTAGTAAGTGTGGATACAGGATTACAATATCTCTTCCTTGGTAAATACATAGGCCAGGAAAGCAGTGACCACAACTCTTTTTAGTTCATATCAACCAGGAAGAACTAAAAACTTATAGAACCACAGAAATAGCTCTGAAAAGAGCAGAAAAAAAATCAGAAGCTTGAGACAGTGCCTACTTCACCCTTGAAGCAGAGCCCAAATTTAACATAAAATTAAAAGTCAACAAATAGGAATTTGATCATAAAAAAGGGAAGATCAAGTCACAAAAGAAGACAATGGTGTCACAACAGATATAAGCAAAGTCTCAAAGGAAAAAAATGTGAATTCATCACAAACGCAATAAAAAAATGCCTAGAAGAACCTAAAAAAATTTAAAAACAGAATTAGAGATGTACAGGAAAAATTAGGAGAAAAATGTGAATGACACAAGAAAATTATGAAAATTGAGTCAAAATGTTGGTAAAAGAGGCACCAAAAATACTGAAGAAAACAACACTTTAAAAAGAGAATTAACCAAATGTTAGAGGCAGAAAAACTGATTGAAGAGAAGAACTCCTTAAAAAGTAAAACTGGGCCAAATGGAAAATGAAGTACGAAAGCTACCTGAGGAAAATAATTCCTTAAAAATAAGTGGAAGTTAATGACTCCATGAGATTTCAAGAAAAAATAAAATGAAATTAAAAGAAGAAAAAAGAAGAGAATGTGAAATATGTTATTAGAAAATCAACTGATTGAAAACAGTTCAAGGAGAGATAATTTAAGCAATATTGTCTATCTAAAGCCATGATAAAAAAGAAGAAGAAGCCTAGCTATGATATTTCAACAAATTATCTAGGAAAACTGCCCCAAGATCCTAGAATCAGAATATACAATAAAAATTGTCAGAATTCATCCATCAACTCCTAAAAGAGATCCCAAAATGAAAAGTCCCAGGAATATTGTAGCCAAATTCCAGACCTCCCAGATCAAGGAGAAACTACTGCAAGCAGCCAAGAAAAAAAAAATCAAATGTCACAGTCAGGATAACATAAGATTTAACAGCTACAATATCATAGGATTAGATAATATGTTATTCCATATAGAAAAGGAGTCAGGATTACAAGCAAAAGTCATCTACACAGGAAAACTGGGTATAATCATTTAGGGAGGAAAATGGGTTCTTAATGAAATAGCGGACTTTCAAGAATTCCTGATGAAAAGACCAAAGCTGAATAGAAAATTTGACTTTCAAATAAATACAAGACTCAAGAGAAGCATGAAAAAGGTAAACAGGAAAGACAAACAGAAGGGATTCAATAAAGTTAAACTATTTATATTCTTATATGGGAAGATCATGCTTATAACTCCTAAGATCTGTGTCATTATTAGGACAATTAGAAGGAGTCCACATAGACAGAGGGCATGAGTGTGAGTTCAGTTGCACAGAATGATTCTAAAAATAAGGGGTGAGAAAGAGGTATGTAGTAGGAAAAGGGGGAGGAAGAATAAGAGAAAGTATCTCATATAATTATAAAAGGAATGAAAGGAAGGTTTTTACAGTGGAGGAGAAAATGGCAGATGGGGTGGCAGGCAATGCTTGAACCTTACTCTGATTGGAATTGGATCAAAGATGGAATAGGATAATTCTCCTTTGGATATATAAATCTATCTTGGCCTACAGGCAAATAGGAGGGGAAGGAAAGAAGAGAGGAGAGGTGTTGTTAGAAGGGAGGGTGGATTAAGGGAGGTAGTAGTAAGAAGCAAAACAGACTTTTGAGGAGAGAGAGAGAAAGAGGGGGAGGGAGGAGGGGAGAGACAGACAGAGAGAGAGAGAGAGAGAGAGAGAGAGAGAGAGAGAGAGAGAGAGAGAGAGAGAGAGAGAGAGAGAGAAAATTGGAGAAAGAGAAATATAGCTATTAATCCTGACTGTGAATGGGATGAACTTACCCATAAAATGGAAAAGGATAGCAGAATGGATTAAAAACAAGAATCCAACAATATATTGTTTATAAGAAATACATTTGAAACAGAGAGACACACACAAAGTAAAAATAAGGGGATGGAGAAAAATCTAGTATACTTCTGTGGGCATAATAAAAATCAGAGGTATCAATAATGATCTCAGACAAAGCAAAACAAAAATAGACCCAATTGAAAAACATAAGCAAAGAAACTACATCTTGCTAAAAGGTACCATAGACAATGAAGTAATATCAATATTAAACATACATGCACCAAATAACATGACATCAATTCTTAAAGGAAAAGTTAAGTGAATTATAGGAGGGAATAGTAAAACTATACTAGTAGAGGGCCTCAACTTCCCCTTCTCAGAAATAAAAAAATCTAACCCAAATAATAAAAAAGAAAGATGCTAAGGAGATGAATGAATAAAATTACAGAAAAGTTGGATATGACAGACCTCTAGAGAAAATTAAATGGAAATAGGAAGGAATATATATTTTATCAGCTGTACAAGACACCTTCACAAAAAATTGACCATGTATTGGAATATAAAAACTTCACATGCAAATAAAGAAAAACAGAAATATTAAATGCATCCTTTTCAGACCATAATGCAATAAAATCATGTTCAGTAAAGGACCGTGGAAACAGAGATTAAGAATTAATTGGAAACTAAATGATCTAATCCTAAATAATAAGGGGGTCAAAGGCCAAATCATAGAAACCATCAATAATTTCATTAAAGTGAATAACAACAATGAGACAACACACCAAAATTTGTGGGATGCAGCCAAAACAGTACTTATGGGAAAATTTATATCTCCAACTTTGTATATCAATAAAAGAAAGAATGAATTAATGAATTGGGGATACAAAAAAAAAACACTACAAAAAGAACAAATTTTAAATCCCCAATTAAACATCAAATAGAAAATCCTCTAAATCAAAGAAGAAATTAAATTGCCCAGATTAATATAAGAATAAATAGAATACTTAAATAACCCTGCTGAGAAAAATAAATTGAACAGAAACTAGGCATAGACCAAAATCTCACACTGTATACCAAGATAATGTCAAAATGGGGACATGATTTAGACATGAAAGGTTATATCATAATCAAATTTGGAGTGCATGAAATATCTTACCTGTCAGATTAATGGACAAGTGAACAATTTATGACAAAATAAGAGCTAGAGAGTTTTTTAGTATGTAAAGTGGATAATTTTGATTACATTAAATTTAAAAGGTTTTGCAAAAGAAAACCAATGCAAACAAGATTAGAAAGAAAGTATAAAATTGAGAACAAATTTTACTTCAAATTTCTCTGATAACAGTCTCATTTCTCAAATATATAGAGAACAGAGTTAGATTAATAAGAATATGAGCTGTTCCCTAATTGATAAATGGTAAGATTATATGAACAGGCATTTTTCAGAAGAAGAAACCAAAACTAGTCTTATGAAAAATGCTCTAAATCACTGTTGACTAGAGAAATGTAAATTAAAACAACTCTGAGGTACCACCTCAAACCTATCAGATTAGATAATATGACAGAAAAGGATAATGACAAATATTGGAGGGGCTGTGGGAAAATTGGGATACTAATGCACTGCAGGAGGAGTTGTGAACTGATTCAACCATTTTAGAGTGGAACTACACTCAAAGAGGTATAAAACTGTGATGCACACTGAATAAATGAATTCATTCATCTTTAGTGCACATAGTAAAACGAAATGAGTCCTGTATTCAATGTAATTAATAGGTAGATGACCTTGGTATGCCACTTCTACACTCAGGAACTTAGTTTCCTCATCTTTAAAATGCAAGTTTGGATTAGATGGTCTCTTAAGTGCATTCCAAACTTTTGAACCTATAAAATAATTTTGGCAACTATCAGTGGAGTTGTGAACTGATCCCAACAATTTGAGAAGAAATTTAGATCTGTGTCTAAAAAGTCACTAAACTGAGCATACCCTTTAACGCAATGATACCATGAATAGGCATATATCCTAATGAGATTAAGCAAAGAGAAAAAGAAACCCATATGGAAAAAAAAAGTTTGGAGCAACTGATTCTGGAAACTTGGGGATTCCTACCTATTAGAGAATGGCAAAACAAATGATGATATATAAATATAATATTATATTATCGTGCCTTCAAGTAGCTCCTTGGTGCGATACATTTCTGAGGGTCTATCAGCCTGGGCAAGGATCACAGGGAGTGGAGGATGCAGGAGATAGGTCAGTAATGAGGCAACCAACCACACTGTGCTTGAGGCATGTCTTAGGATATAACATGTGAAATCATGGGTAGAGAAATACTCAATGGCTTTTATCCCCTTCTTTCAAAAGTCAGCAAAAGCTTCCACTTGACTCAGTGAGATTTTTAAGAGACATTGTCTGATGATTTGTCTTCACTCTTCTTTTTAACTATATTGAATTTCTGCACACACACACCCCCACAAATGCTAGAAAGGAGGGGATGTGAGATGTCTGTACATAGATAGAAACCATCAGAGCTGGGAGCCCTGCAAATAAAGCTGGGAAATAGTTATATTTTTCTGTCCTCAACCTCTGCCAATTAATGGATAGAAAAGCCATAAGAGAGTAGAATGTACTTTTGAAAGTTAATCTGTGTAGGAGGGGGGAAATGTTGTCAGGAAGAACTGCAGAGTTCTGAAATCTAATTCTTAAATGTAATTGCAAACTCCAAGTAAAAGCCCGGGAAAAAAGTTAAGGATGCAGTTGTTAATGCTTTTTCTCTTACTGTTCCCTCCCTGTCCCATTTTTTAAGGACATGCAGACATTCTTTGCACAATGTGACAATATTTCTATCGGAAAAAAGTCAAACTCTAGTCACTAAGAGTAACTACAGACCGAGAAATTGGAAAGAGTTTAACTAAATGAGATGAAATGAAAAGATATTTCCCTCATTGAAATAGCCTTCTTTACCCCAGAATCTTCTGAATTGTTAAACAAGGATCCATAAATAAATACATTTCATCAGTCCCCTTTTATCAATGAATATATTACCAATTCGGCCAAGTAGCTCCAACAACTTGTGTATCCAAACATAACATGTAATTTATCAGGGATCTGTGCAATGTCTGCCCTGGACAAGGAAGAAATTGTGCCAGGTGACTGGGATGTAAAAAGAAAACCAACCCAGTTCCTACCCTGAGTCCAAGTGCTCACTTTGTTTGACTACCTTCTTATACTTGGTTGTAGTTATAGGGAATGCAAGTTGATTTACATATTAGGATAAGCCCCTAATTGCAAGGAAGCTAACTATGACTGTGCCAAAAAACAAACAAAACACCTCAACTGAACCCCAAGCCAGATCAAATTTCCTTGGATCATTATGTGCTATTTGTACACTTACACCGCAGTATGAATACTCATTGTATAAATGTCTGAACAAAAGGTTCTTTTTTCCAAGCACTTCTTGCTGCCAAAATAGGGGCTTTTTAACCTTTAAATGGAATACATAAAAATAAAATTGGACTCTCTAGGCTCTGTTACTTTTTAAGACAGGAATATAATGTATTTGCCAAGCCAATACCATCTCTGTCTGATTCAGGAGGAACAGCAGGATAAGATATACAGAACTTTGCCTCTAAAAACTTGTTTTCCTTTTGCCATCAATTGAGCTGAGTCGTTACCACATTAAAACCTTCCCAGATGCATAACAGCAACAGATCATCTCAGTGCATTACTGTATCCATTATCTATAGAACAAGTTGATCCAATTTTCCCTGCAGTTCATAAGAAAACAAAACAACACAAAACAAAATTCCTTCCCCATATATCAATATGATTTATGCCAGCAGTAAAGACCACAGAATTTGTGTTTACTTTCCTCTTTCTGTATCTTTAATACAGGAAAATGTGCATTATTCTATATTTGTTTCTTTTTTCAGCTTTATTTTTTTCCATAATCACATAAATATTTTCTTTCCTTCCAACCTCCCCACTCCCAATTGATTAAAAGAAAAACAAAGACCTTGTTACAGATATTCTTAATCAAGAAATACAAATTCCCTCATTGGACATGTCTAAAGATGTATCACTCTGTGGTCTTGAGTTCATAATATTCTGAGAAACTCTACTCTGATCTTCCATGACTTGAGGCGATTCAAAAATCTAAAAAGCTGTCATGTAATATATGGACTGTATGCAAAAATATCATGTAATGTTAAATTCTATAAGTCATGGTTGGAGTCCTTTTTTCATTTATTAAATCTAAAATATTTTACTTTAGCTTTTTGGTAAATTTTTGGTATTTTTTTCTTCTAAATAAAAGGAAAAATAATCACTTTCCTTCCTCTACACCCCAACACAGATTTGTATTCACATAGTTATTTTCATGTTATCTCTTTCATTAGATTTTGAGCTCCTTGAAGGCAGAATCTCTACTTTGCCTTTCTTTGCATGCCCAGAGCAGGGTGTCATCCAGGTAAGTTCATCCAATATTTAGCACAATGCCTGGCACAAAGTAGGCATGTAAAAAATGTGTATTGATCGATACACAGTAATATACACAGAGAATCAAATGCTGTATTTTCTAAATAATATGCTTGTACAATAGAGCTTAGTGGGGCAGTCTGGGCATAAGGACCTTACATGTTTCTTTTCTTCTTTACCCTCTTTCTTTGCCTTGCCTGAGAGCATGCTGGCAAATGTTTAACAATTGGCTTTTAGGAGGAAAAATACACATACAACACACTTTTAAGTAGATTTGCAATTTCAAGGGCAATCATCTTTTTTTTTTAATATTATGTTATGGAAATGCTTGTTATATTCCATAAATTAAAAATACATAAAGAAAATTTTAAAAATAAGTTTACTCAGCATTAACATTTCCCCCATCATCTTCTTAGGTCTAGACCAAGGGTGGGGAGCCTGCAGTCCTGAAACTTCACTTCATGTGAAGTTTGGATTCAATCAAAGGGTCAAACTTAAGGACCTAAAGGGCCACATGTGGCCTCAAGGTTGCAGCTTCACCACTCCTGGTAGACAAACAACAAAACCTGAAATCAAATCCTCCTTTTCAGCATCTGTTGATTTTCAGATGTAAATGCTTAAACTGAAAATTAAGCCATCAGCTTCCCAAAGCAAGTCAAAGCTGGTTCCAGCCCACACCTGCCAACCTTGAGGGCCCCAAACACCAACAGGGAAACCAGAGAAAGAAGTGAAGAGGGTGAGCACACACAGAGCTAACTAAGACAGGCAAGAGAATGATAAGGGGGCGGGGGGGGGGGGAGTGAGAAGAGAGAGAAAGAGAGAGAGAGAGAGAGAGAGAGAGAGAGAGAGAGAGAGAGAGAGAGAGAGAGAGAGAGAGAGAGAGAGAGAGAGAGAGTTAATGTAAATGATACTGAGACATAACTCTGAGTTTCACAAAAGTGGAAAGAAATTAAAACTCCCTCCCCAAAACAAGAAACAAAACAAAACAAGTTAATTCAATGTATTCCTTGCTCCTATCTGTGTGTGGTTTATTACCTTGTAGACAAAGAAGGATTGAAAGAGAAGCCTAAGGATGTGATGCCAGGTTAGAAGGGCAGCAGAGACATGAGGAGAAACATTTTAGCTCCAGGGAGACGATAGTGATGTCTTCTTTAAGCTTAGAGCTAAATCTTCCTCTCAACTTTTATTTGTCAAGGATCTAAGAAGTTTGCTTTAGCAGAGTTCTGGGCTTTAAGTCAGAAAGACAGGGGTTCAAATCCTTCCTCTGACACTAATTATTTGTATGAACCTCATCAAGTTTCTTGAGTTCCATGTGTCTCTGGCAACTCCTAGACGTCTTTATTAAATCTCAGTGCTGTGATCTGCTGTGGCAGAGAAAGTTCCCTATCTAAAGTCACCTACATTTATAAAAGCATTAAAAGACACTTTTTAAAAAATATTAGCCAAAAACAAGAGTCAGAGTTAATACAATACTCCTTTTTTTCCTTTATTTTGTTTTGTTTTGTTTTCAGATTAAAGTCCCTTACTATTACACTACTATTATCTATCTCCACTTGTAATTCAATTAACTTTTCTTTTAAAAAATTACATGCTATAGTATTTAGGGCATAAAGTTTCAGAATTGATATTGCTTCATTGTCTATGGCACCTTTTATCAAAATGTAGTTACCCTGCTTATCTCTTTTAATTAAATCTATTTTAGCCTTAACTTTGTCTGACATCATAATTGCTACTCCTGTCTTTGTTTCATCACTGAAGCATCATAAATTCTACTCCAATCTTCTATTTTAACTCTGTGTGTATACTTCCTTTTTGAAAGGTTCAGTTTATATAGTCTATCTGGCCACAATTATCTAATAAGTACCCACTTAAATACTAGACTTAAGTATAAACAGCTCAACTTCAAGAGAATTAGATCTGATAACTTCTTTTTACCCTAGAAAATGAATTAGTTGACTGCTATCTTTCCAAAAGATATTTGCATGTTAAAAGAATTAAGTCAAATGAATAAATCTCCATTTGGCTACAACACCACTGATAAGGGGCAATCACCTGGGAAAAAGCCAGACAATAGATTGTTGCTAGGGGAGAGTCTTAAAAGCTACAATAAAGAGTTTACATCCTATTTTGAGACCAAGTCATGCAAGCAGTTTCAACAGGGAAGTAAGATGATCACATCTGTATAATAAATAGTGGAATTTAAACACTTCATGCTAATATTTAATTTACCTGATCATCTACCATCAGTAAGTCACATCTTAGATGCTCTAATGAGCTTCTTCTGTTGTTATTTATCCCCAAGAACAGAGATACTTTAAAAAGGACAGAAATTTGCAAAGAGAGATATATCCATCTTTGGAGAAATTTTCTTATACTTGGTTCAAGAAAAAATATATGAAGCCTTGCAGGTAAATAAAACACAAATCAGTATCAAAACAACTCTTAAAAACTATCTGTATGTACGTATTTATATCTATATCTATATATGCTGCAATAGTATTAGTTTTCTAGGGCTGAAACAGAGAGTATATCAATAATTTCAGGGTTTATTTTTCAAAGTCAAGTAAGTTCATTGTTGTTATTCAGTCATTTCAGTCATGTATGACTCTTTGTAATCCCACTCGCAGTTTTCTTGGCAAAGATACTGGAGTGATTTGCCATTTCCTTCCTCAGCTCATTTTACAGATGAGGAAACGAGGTAAACAGGGTCACACAGCTAGTACATGTCTGAGGCCAGATTTGAACTCACGAAGATGAGTCCTTCTGATTCTTCGCCTGGCACTTTATCCCCTGTACCAACTAGCCGCCAACAGTTATTCCATTATAGTCCTTTCAATACCTTAGCCTCTAAATGATTCAGGCATCCAAAATGTGAGATGTCAACTAAGGACGTTTAACTTAATTTTTCATAGGTAACTGAAAGAGAATATTTTTTACTTCGATATTCTTAATTTAAAATCTTGAAGTCCTAATTGTGTGCCTCGTTGTGGTATGGAGATCACCATTAATTCTTGATGGCAATCAATCAATCAATAAGCATTTATTAATCACTACCTATGTACCAGCAATCTACTAAGTGAAGGGCACATAAAGACATAAATGAAACAATCTCTGCCCTCAAGAAGCTTGTATTCTATGGGGGGTGAGGGGAAACAATATGTGCATAAGCAATAGAATGTGAGTAAAATAAATATGAGGCAGTTTTAGGAAGGAGGGCATTATGAGCTGGGCGAATCAACAAAAGCCTCTTGGTACCTGCAATGAATCCTGAAGGAAATTTATCAAAGTTAGAATAAGGGCACTTCCTGTGGATCTCTGCATTTGTTTTGACACATTTTTTTTGTGGATCATTTTGGCTTAGTACTTCAGTCCTCTTAACTAAAGTGGCCACAACGATGATTGGCAAAGGGTCACAAAGTCCTCCATCCTTCATTAGGCCATAAAGAGACAAATAGAAGTGCTCTAACCAAGCTTTGGAGGGCTTGTGAAAAAGGGGGTGGATCCTTTAAACAGAGCTTGAAACAAATTGAAGGAATAGCTCTTCCTGGCTCATTAGCCAAACATCTAGCACTCTATCAACTGAACAACCTAGCTGCATAACAGTAAAATCATTTCTACTCATCAAAACTTCCCCACTCCTACCATCACTGCCATTTTACATTGTATCACAATTAGGCATTAACCTAACTTATCCTCAAGAGAATTCAAAAATTCACTAAAAATGGAATGAACCTGTCAGAGGCCAATTGTCAGAAAGAGAAATGCCATAAAATGGGTAAAATATATTGAAATTCCTTGAAACTTAATAAGTTGGATTTTTATTTACTTTATTTAATCATATTTTTTCCCTTTAAATGGAAAACCTAGACCCCAAGTACCTTTCTTCAATGTCACTTTGGATCTACTCTCAAATACGGCAAATTTTACGCAGGTCATATTCATATGCGGCTGAACACCATAAATGTTAAACAGTGTTTGGTTTTAATCTCATGCCCCATAAAAGTGATTTAGAGAGCTGAAAATGTGTCACTGAAATGTTGGGCCATGAACACAGACAGGCCTGATTCAATTTCCAAAACCAACCAAGTATAGTTGATGGCAGAGGCAAACAAATACACTTCCAAGTATAAGCAAAATCTGTCACCTTTCTGCAATACTTCAGTGGGTTTGTACAACTCAAAAGGATTCAGAGCATCACAGGCCAATTTTTGTTTGCCTGCAGTCTATTTATTGGAAAACTACTCATTCTGGACACCCAAATATAATTCTCATCCCACTATAAAATGGTTTGAAAATAGTACTGCAATACAGGTTGAGTGAATTTTCAGAAATGTTTCCACTTGTTGGCGCAGGTTTACAATTACTTTCGACTAGAACAACCTCCTCACACATCCTGGCTTCACAGAATCTTCATCACATTTCAACTGTCAGCAGGACCTGTTTTTTTTCCCTTGGCTATATTTCATCATTCCTCTTGTGATTAACGAATCTTTATGATTTATAGAGCCCATTCTGCAAGTGGCTGATTCTCAGAATCCTGGGGAGCAATTCTATTTTCGGAGCACAAGACTTGAGTAGCAACTATAATCATTTGCAATGACTTAGGTACTTGGAGAGAATTAAATCTGATTGGCTTGAGAGAATTAGTATTCTTCCTCAAGTACTAATTACTAGGGTTGGGGTGGAGAAGGGGGGGATCTCAAGACTCATTCTAAATTCAATTACACTCTAGTAATACTTTCATACAGCTTGACCTAGTATCACAAGTTAATATATTTTAAACTTGGAAGAACCTAACAGGTCATATCATTTGCCTCACCTAAAATTTAGATCTAGAAGGGATCTCAGACATAAATGATGCAATCTTTTTATTTTACTGATGTAGAAACCAAGGCCCAGAAATGATAAGTGGTTTGCTCAAAGTCACACAGTAAATGGTAGAGTAGGCATCTGAACTGAGTTCTCTGATTCCAACTCCAGAACTCTTTCCATTGCTACCTAAACTCAAAAAATATTTCTGGGCCCATCAAATGGCTTCCATAAAGTCTCTGCCCCAATGCCAAGAACTAAGAGCTTCATTCAGAGCTTTATTATCATTTCTTATTTAATATATTGTGCCTAACAATCATGGCTGTCTGGTTTCCTAGTTCACAGCAGATGAGAAACAGCAAAGGAGGGGGGGAAAGGAAGAGAATGAACATTCATATGGCATCTATGATGTGCTAGGTACTGTGATGAAAGTATTTTATAAATATTATTTCATTTGATCCAGAAAATATGAAAGGTTATGGGAAGGGTTGTTGAAGGTGCATCAAGCATAACAAAGCAATTAATTAACCTGATGTACAAGGAAGGAGGGAAGTAATAATAGAACCTATTTATAGGCCATCTTACAAAGACCATTTCCTTTCCTTAGGTCTGTGATTTCAGTAATATTATTTTCCACATTTTGTAGAAGAGGAACTTGAGGCTCTCAAGGGATGAAATAACTTTTCGATGATCAAAGGATGACTTGAACATGAATCTTCTGATTCTCAAGTCTAGGGCTTTTTCTACTATATCAAGTTGTCAATCAGCATGGTTTAATGGAAAGAATGTTGTTCATGGAATTAGAAAGAAAAACTGAATACAAATTCAGCCTCTGATATTTATTAGCATTGTGCCCTTGGACAAGCGTCACACATTCTGGGGGTTTCACAGGGTTGTTCTTTATCAAAGGAGATAACATATGTCAAGCCCTTTGGAAACCTAAAAGCCTATATTCCCTATATTATAACATGATGGTGTTTCGTACTAATGACCAAATTAGATAATGTTCATGAAGTGTTTTGCCAACCTAGATGTCCTGCATAAAAACGACCTGTGATTAAAGTAAGAATAACCCTAAGTTAAAAATGAAAATATCAAGTTATGTTTCTGTTTTAAGAAACTATGAATTAGTAAATTCTTATAATAACTTAAAAAAATACTCAATCCCCAGAAATGGCAAAGAAAGGTGGCATCACCTTGTACTGAAATCCAAATTTGATTAAATCAATGACCCATAATCATGCCAATAATGCAAACTTTGAGAACTATTTCTAGCAAAATCTCTGATTTATAGCAAAATCAGATAGTAGAAAGAAATTTGGTAAGGAAGATAGCTTCTTAGAGAGGCAAACAAAGTTGGATTCCAGTCCCCAACTACCTACCTTGATGCTGTTGATCAAACTCTTGATTTCACTAATGGTTAAATATGAATAATAATTTCCCCTTAGTTATAGAGATATTAAACTCATCCAATTAGAAGGTAATAATACAAATCAGACATTGTGAACATTACAAAGAGGCAAGGAAAGAGAAGATGCCTCTTTAGCAGTAGACTTTAAGTGCTAGCTTTCAACTCTCACTTTCTAAAGGCTAAAAACACACATGAAAAACAGAACCAAAGAAAAGAACTTTTGGGGTAGGCTGGGGAAAGGTGAACAACTGATGGTACATGCAACTCAGAGAGCACACTCAGATTTATCTTCTTAATCCCAGGCCGACTATAATAATATGCAATCCATGTTGAACTCACAAATGATGATAGCTAATTATGCTACCGTGTTGTTACAATGAAATTGCCAATTTCCAACTAAGAGTCATAATGACTTCCAGAAGAAGTACAAAGTAGTAATAGATTTTTTTTAATCAAGTCTATCATTTCTACTTTATTGCATTTTACTCAGTGATACTGGTCTACCTTAGCAACATCCATCCTTGTCATCTGCCCTGCCATAGCACCCTCTAGACCTCCAGGGATTCTGCCCTAAAGCAGATGTGTCAAAAGTAAATAGAAATAGACTCTTATGAGCATATTGATTTAAATAACCACAAATTAACATTACCAGTGCTGTATTTTTGTTTATTTTGTTAAATATTTGCCAATTACATTTTAATCTGACTTTGCCCACTCGGAAGTTGTGGCTCCCTTGTAGACCATGAGTTTGACAACTCTGACCAAAAGGACTTAATCCATTCATCTTTGAAAATTATACCCTTGGGCCAACCTATACAAATGTATAAATATTTACAAAATATATATACAATTATTAGATTAATAAAACATTAAATAACTTACATAAACATCTCAGAAAGAGAAATTGAATAAATAACAAATTAACACCCAATGAGGGGAAAAAAACAAAAGCAAAAACCAGCAATTAGCAAGTTTTACAAGAAAATTCTATCAAACTTTCAAAAAATAATTGATTTCAATATTATATTTTTTGGGGGAAGAAAATGAGGGAGTTCTACCAGATTCCCTCTATTAAATAAATGTAGTCTTGATAACCTAAGGCAGAGAGAGTCAAAACAAAGAAAAGTGTAGACCAATATCCCTAATTTTAAGTAAATGTTAGCAAGGAGACTAAAGCAACAAAACACATAGATTGTACACTATGACTAGGTCGAATTTATATCAAGAATGCAGAGTTTGTTCAACACTGGGAAATATATCAACATAAGAGATAATTAATAAGAACAAAAATCATTATTATATAAACAAGGAAAAAAATTTTACAATATTTAAAACTCATTCCTGTTTATTCTTTTAATCACTAGAATATATAGGGATAAACTGCCTTACAGATGATCTTATTTGGAAAAGCTTCTAGTTTATTCCTATTGCATATATATTAGTTCTTAATTTCACATAAATACTACTTATCGCATGAGGAAAGCTCAATTTATCCCTATATTTTCTGTGCGTGCCCTTTGTCCTAGCAAGACTTTGACTAGGTAGACGAAGGAGACCAAGAGGGGGAAAAAAAACTATGTGTACAAAAAATATTTATAGCAGCAGGTTTTCTGGTGGCAAACAGCTGAAAACTATGGGGAGGCCCATTAATTGCTGAATAGCTAGACAAATTAAGGTTCACAAATATAGTGAAATACTCTTGTTTGGTAAGAAATGGAAGGGAGAACTTCAGAGACAACTGGGAAATCTTTGAAGAGAGCAGAACCAGGAAAATAACTTTAAAGACAAGCAACTTGTAAAACTTAAGAATTCTGATTGACATAATGTCCAGTCGTGGTTCCAGAAGATTCATGAAACATGCCACCCACCTCCTGACAGAAGGGTGGACTCAGTGTGCAGATCAAGCCAAATGCATGTTTTTGAGATGATCAATGTGAGAAATTAGCTTTGCTTGACCATGAAGGTTTGCTACAAGGGTTTTCTTTTTCTTGTTTCATGTTTGGAGGAGGGTGGTGAATGAGAATGAGAGAAAATGGGTCTTTGCTCATTAAAATAATAGTAATTTAATTGTAAGAAAGGAGAGGTATAGTCACTGTTTCCTTCCACTCAACATCCCTTAACTATCCAAATGAAAATACTCTTCTCTGTCTACCACTTTATTGTAATAGGTTGTTGATCCTAATATAGTATTTCTTAACCTGGGATCACTGGTAGATTTGGGGGGATTCAGAAACTTGAATAGGAAAAAAATATTTATTTTCACTATCACCTGAAGTTTATTTTTTTTCTTAAATTATTAATTTGAAAATATGCTATTCTCAGAATGTTTCTGTGGGCTTCAAAAGGGGTCCATGACACAAAAAGCATTAAGAATTCCTGTTCCATTATAAGTCCCTTGAATTTAAGGTCTGCCTAGCTTTTTTAGCTACATCCCTAGAGCTTAAAATAGTGCTTGAAGTATAATAAACGCTTAATGTTTTTAATTCTTTCAAACTCATTAATGAATTGCATCCATGATCTAGCAACTATTATGCTATACTGGATATAGTAGGAGCTTAATAAATGCTGAATGGAGATTTATACCTATGCAACCTGTCCAGGAAATTGCTCATTGTATGACTCCCGTTCAAAGAATAGTCAGATATTATAGAGTCATAGGGCTTGAGTTAGAAGAAACCTTAAAGATCATATGGTCCAAATCTTATCATTTTGAATATAAGGAAGCTGAAACATGAAGGTGCTGACTTATCCAAAGTCACACAGTTAAGTGTTAGAGGCAGGACTTATACTACAAATAAAGTTCCCTAACACCATCATGTAGATAATATTTTTAAGTTAATGTGAATTAAGGCAGCTAGGAAACACAGTAGATGAAATGCTGAACCTGGGGTCAGAAAGACTGATGATGACCTGATCTACCAAGTCATTTCCTGGCTGTGTGACCCAAGGTCTTTTAACCTATGTCTGCTTTAGTTTCCTCATTCATAAAATGGGGATAATAATAGCATCCCAGTGTTGTTACAAGGATGAGAGATTAGTAAAGTATATAACACAGTGCCTGGCATATTGTTAAGTGCTTGATAAAACCTACATTCCTTCCCTCCTTCCTTCCTTTCCTACCTTTCTTCCTTCTTTCTTTCCTACAATTAGTTATTACTTCAGCTTTAAACTCAGGAATTGAGGAATAAAAATTCAAACAGTGAATCAGGTTTTGACTGCAGAGTAAGGATAGCTTGTCAGAAAAGTTAAAATGAGATGATAGTTATTGACTACTCTGTGCTCCAGTCTTTGCATTAGACATTGGTTTCAATCTTTGTGTAACTTAATAATCAAAACACCAAATGAAGAAGGATCACTGAAATCTGATTTTTTTTTCCTCAAGAATTTGCACTGTAGGGGATGGAGGAGTGTGCACTTTTCTCATGCTTAGACTCTGCGGTGGGAGAATTTCTGTATATTCTAATCCTCAGTTAAATTTTTATCCTCTGTAAAGCCAAGTTAGAACTTTATCCTTCTGAATAGGGATTGAGTATTATTTTAAGAAGTTAAGGTTTTAGGATGTCGATTTCCTGGAAATTCTGTACCTAATGACCTACAAGGAGTAGGTAGAATTCTTCTAGTGTTTTGATGATTATCTTATCTTGAAGATTAGCCTTTTTGCTTGTGTTCATATAGCTAACAGTGAATTGTACCACAGGGCTACTCTCTTTATACTTCACTACCATTCAAAACTTTTCTAATACAAAAAGTCTCACTCAAATCAGGAGTGGGTAAAATGGGGAAATTTGTCTCAGTCAGCAGCTAAGGAGAGTCATTCACATCAACCTCTTGGTGAAATGATTTAGGAATGAGATTTTTTAATGGTGGTTGTTGTCATTTCTGGCAAGAAGATCTAACAGTAATGAATGTTGGTACTGAATTAATGATCATATTTAGTCAAAAGAGAAACCAAGGTGGCATGGAGATGGCAATGGTCAGGTGGATTAAAGATTTCCCTGAGGAAAGCCATTAGGGAAACTTCATGAAGCTAAGTGACTTAGAGCCAAGTGGAAAGAAGCAGGTTGTGTATCAGGTGTGTAAAAGAAATGCGTCAGGGGCAGCTAGGTGGCACTGTGGGTAGAGTACTGGCCCTGAAGTCAGGAGAACCTGAGTTCAAATCCAGCCTCAGACCAAACCCTTGATACTTACTAGTTGTGTGACCCTGAGCAAGTCACTTAACCCCAATTGCCTAAAAACCAAACAAACAAACAAAAATTAGATGTGTCAGTAAAGCTAGGGATTCTAGATACAAATTTGGCTCCTGACAAAACTTTTCTGCACCATGACTTTTTCAAGAGCAACAAACAAGCTTTTGACAGAGTGGGAAGACGCAAGTGGTTGAAGGCTGTGCTATTTATTCTGGCATCTGAGTGATATTGTTTCTTGTTGCTTTATTATTTATTTCTACCCCAAATTAACGCCTTGGTTTTTATTGCTGTTCCTTGTATGTGTCTGTTACTATGGCCAGCAACAAAATACTAACGTTTTAATTAAATTAACAAACTCCCAATTCTCTAACTTTATTGGAGCAATTGAACTAGACAGGTAAATTATAATTAAAGTTATATCTATACCTATGATTTAAACCCAACACCAATAGCACATTGGTGATGGAACCTATACTTTACATTTAAAGCCATGGATGAATCCCTCCATTATACCAATAGTTCTTGAATATTTCCTTTTTTTCCCTCACAACAAAATATTTTCTATGCAATTACGAGTTAAAGTTCCATAAAATAAATAGAAGACAATCTTGCATGTGACTGATAAGTGTCAGTTCCACCAGTCAAATCTGATAGAAATTCAGTGTCAAAAATACTCTTGGAGAACAGCTTCAATGTAAATTGTGACCTTTTTCTTCTTGTCCTTATTAAATCTAAAGTTTTAAAGCTAAAAATTTTAGTTACTTTTTCTATTTCCTCCATTAAATTAGTGGTGGGGTTGGGAGATCCACAAATGGATTTCTGGGGGTTGGGGGGGGTCCTGTAAATTTAAAGGCAAAAATTTACATCTTTCTTTTCACTAACTTCCAACTAAAATGTAGCATTTCTATCAAATATGAATGTAGGCAAGAATCATTCTGAGAAGTAAATGACACAAATAAGGATAATGAGCTCTATAGTTCTTTTCAAGTCTGTGGCTTCTCTAATTCATACAAAATATCAGTTTGAAAGCGTTACTAATCTCTAAACTAGATTACTACTTCTACTAGATCAAAGCAGATAATTTAGTTTAAATGTTCTGTTGAGACAGCAATGTAAGGAGTGGCAGAGAAGCATGTCAATAAAGAACTTTATCACTCAATCTGCTTAATGTCAATAAGAATTGTAAGCAAGACTTGTAAGAATAAATTACAATTGAGAAATCTATTTCAAATCATCAGTTAACTTCTGATCAGAAGTTAAATATACTGTCTTAGATCAAATGGTTCAAAATAAATTATTAGGTAAATACTCCCTTTTTTTAAAGGGCAGCTAGGTGGTAAAGTGGATACAGGGCCAGGCCTGGAGTCAGGAAGTGTCGTCTTTAGTGATTCATCTTTCAGAGTTCAAATCTGGCCTCAGACACTTACTAGCTGTGTGACATCAGGCAACTAACTTAACACTGTTTGCCTCAGTTTCTTCATCTGCAAAATGAGCTGGAGAAGGAAATGGCAAACTACTCTGTTTTCTTTGTCAAGAAAACCTAAAATGGAGTCACAGAGTCAGACATGAATGAAAAATGACTTGAATAGCGACAACCCTTTTTAAAATCAAGAATGATTATGTCTAGGTCAGGGGTTCTTACCTTTTCTGTGTCATTGAGTGCTTTGGTAATCTGGAGAAGCCTATGAATTCCTTCACAGAATAATGTTTTCAAATGTATAAAATAAAATACATAAGATAACAAAGATACTCAATCATATTGAACTATACTTATTAAATTTTTTTTTTAAATTACTTCATGGAACACGTTAATAACCTAAGTCTAAGTAATCAAGAAATATACCATTTTGTTCTCACCATTTCAGTAGATTACTTCACAATTCTTTAGTTAGTACAGCTTTGGGATCAATTTTTTTTTCACTAAGATTTTGCAACTAGGAATGTACATGAAAGGAAATATACATATATATGTACACACACACATCCATATATATATATATATATACACATATGTATGTATGTATATTTATGTACATGTGTATATGTGTGTGTATTTCATTAAGTAACACAATTATTATAATATAACAGTCCAAATATTGTTTCCCTGAACTAGAATTTCCCACTCTTTCATGGTCTCAGTTCCTGTACACATTAGCTTTCAGGAAGTCTTCCTATACACTGCATTTAATATGAAATGAAATACATTCCATGGTTTCCATGCACACATATATAAGAATAAAGAGATAAATAAATTTCAATAGCATAATATAGTAATTCATCAAAATTTCCAATATTTTTTGACAAGCTTCACATACCTCAGGTGAGGAACCTGAGTATTAAAAAAAAAAGTTACAGATTTTCTGTTTAATGTCTGTTGTAAATTTGCAATACCCTTGGCAGTTTTTGTTGGTTACAATCCATTTACATAAGTACTACTGGAAAATAGTTTGCATTTGCAGAGAGAGTGTGCAGAAAGCTTAAGGTAGAAATTAAAAACAAATTGGAATACTTCTGGTCATAAGTTATAAATTATTATCACTTTGTATTTCTCAATGTCCTCATATTTTGTAGGGACATAAACACTGGTGGCTATCGTTAGTCAATTAATATTTGTATCATCCTTTGCAACTTTAATGAACTCCTTGGATCTACTTTCCAATAGCCTTTCTTTGTATTATAGATAAGACAGAATTAAACCCATTTTCCTGTCCAAACTTTCAAAGTCTATATTCCAAGAAAGAATAGTATTAAAATACTCTAGCAAAGGATGGCAGTCTTCAGAAATATGTTGGAACTATATTTAAGAATTCAGATTTTTAAAATACTTGGAGAAAAAAAATCTCAAAAAATTGTGTAAACATTTCAAAAATAAACATTTCTATCCATCTAAGAACACTTATCAAATAAAAAGGTACTTTACTTTGCAAAAGCAAAAACAAACATTTAAAAAACCCTTAAATGATTGTAAGCTGCTTTAGGGCAAAGGCTCTTTTGTTTCTCTGCCTTCCCAGTACTCAGCACAGTGCTTGGCACAGGCACTTAATAAAAGTCTGTTGATTGATGGATGCTAGACTTGTCTCTCATTGTTTTCTTCCAAATCATTTACTGGAAGGAGTAAACTGCTATTGGTATCAAGCCTACATAACTTCAAGAGTGTTATTTAATTGGATAAGGACATAATTAGAATACTAGTATTTTATCACTTGAGATATTTTTAAAATTCTGTTTTAAAACTGCTATGTAACCACAGAAGTTTCTTTAATGACAGAAAACTGGAAAGCTGTTCAACATTAAAAATAATGCAGACTGATTTTAAAATAGAAATGTCAACAGCATTCAAAAGGTAGAAAATAGCATGCACCAGGAATGATCTCTTCCCTATAACAGAGTTTTGTTTGCTTTGCCTTCTTATTGAGGCCACTGAAGGTTCTTTTCTGCTTCTTTTATTTGTTGTCTAATCTACAAGTTTGCAGCTTTTGAGTTAGAATTATAACTCTATTTTCATTGTAAAAAATATGATAGGATGCTTACTTTTAGCTTTCTAGCTGCAATGTAAATTTTCAAAAACAAATAATAAAATAGAGCAAATAACTTTGCCTTCCATCAAGAAAAAATTCATAATTTTATTCACTTTGTTTTCCTCACTTTTTTTTTTTGCCACATGGGTAATACAGAAATGTTTTGCATGACTTCATGTGTACAAATGATATCATATTGCTTGCCCTCTCGATATATGGGGGAGGAGTTGGTGGGAGGGAGAGAGTTCAGAACTCAAAAAAATTAATGAATGTTAAAAATCAATAAATAATATTTTTATTTAAAAAGAAAAGAGTTTTATTAACACCCATATTCATCATCTATTAAAAGCTATTCAGTTATGGTATGTAACTATATTTGTGCCCAGGGAAAAGTGAATACAGAACTTCTTCGTTTTGACTTTTTGATATCAATTATTTTATTTTATTTTCTTTGTTAACTTGGGAGGGGGAAATCTATGTAACCTAGAACTGACAGATTACGGAATTCTTCATTGCTTTGGGGGAAAAAAAGGAAAAATAATAGTTTCTCCCTAGCCACTATAAAAGTTCTAAATCCTACTCCAGAGAAAGCCCACACAGTTTAGTGACTCCTCAATTATACTGTATGGTCTTGAGTTAGAGGAAAGAGATTCCATGGGGGTATATGGGGTTAAATGTGTACAGTTAAAGAATTTACTGCCATTAATCGGTCCTCACTTTCTTTGACTATTACCATTCTTCTCCAACAAAGATGTTCTGGAACTGTTCTAGACCTACCGAATAAATGAATTTACTTTTTTCCATGTTCAGCTCAATGATCATTTTTCAAGTACCATATACAAAGTACACTGATAAGTGTTGGGGATATGTAGACAGAAAACATTAACTTCTTGCCTTGAAATTTAAAAGCTAAAAAGGGTTGGGAAATTTCTATATGTATGAGGTGTTGTCTCTTTACATATTTTTTTAAATATTTTGATGAAAATCTTTCTTGAATGTACTTCTTATTTAAATACTTTAAAAAAAGAATATAATTGTACTGTATTGTAGACTGGAGGGTCAAACTCACTGCCCACTTACCACCTGCCAAACTCCAAGAATGCTGCTAGAAAAGACTAAAAGGGAGTGGGGAAGTGTTTAATAAAAATAAATGAAAATACAATATGACTTAGATAATATTAATTTGTGGTTTTCTAAGTCAATATGCAACCTGCAGGGATACATTTCTATTTGAGTTTTACACCACTGCTGTAGACAGCTGTAAATGCTCATAACATGGAAAACATTTCCTCTCCCCTTTTGACTACTATTATCATTCTTCCTCCCTCCCCTACTCCCATTATAAAGCTGTTCTATGAGTAATGTGCATTTAGCTGGGGATCCCACTTCCCTTCTAGGCTATTTAAAGTTAGCTAAGTAGACTGGTCAGACTACAGGACTATTTTCCATGCTGTTGTTTTGTCATTTCTTCTCCACGTCAGGTTATTTGCTATTAGCCCCTAATCATATCTGTATTTCCCCACTCATGTTTCTGTCCCTACTTGACCTCTCCATGATCACCCTCATCCCTTTGTTCTCCACTTTATTTTATTCCTGAGCCTTTCTAACTGCTTCATTGAGACTGGCTGGTTATTTCTCAACTTAACCAACCACACCCCACCCACCCCCAGCCCCCTTTCCTTCTGAGCAATCACAGTGTGTAGAGCATCATCTTTACATTTTTGGCTCATCTCTGCTATTTTTGTCTCAATTCATTCTGTGTTTAGTAAGATTCCAGATGTTTGAGGTTGCTGGAATTCTGCTTGCAAGACCGAGAATGTGTTGTTGTGCATTTAAAAAAGTAGGTACAATGAATGGAAAACCTAGGCAATCAATCATTCCCTTTCATTATCCTAATATATCATTATCACCACTAAATGGGCCGCCAGGTGATGAATTCTTTTGGCCACAACAGCTCATGAAAGAAGCTGCTAAAAGGCAAGCAAATTTGCAGTGTTCAATACAGGAAGGAGTACCTATGCCAACAAAATCAAGTCTTTGAAGGTGAAGGTTAACAAATGCACAGCAAAGGGGAAGGTCCCATCAATTAAGATAGGCTGTATGTGTCTACACAGATAATAGAAGTCATCCTCTTAAGTGTGCTTTAATCTCACTTCTCCAGCCACAATATAATAGAATTGTCTAGTCTGACATCACTTTGTTGGGACTTATCTTATTTTCTATTTCCTATCCTTGAACCTATTGTATGACCTTGGAAAAAAAATGCAATCCCTCCAAGCTTAGAATTTCCATCTCTACAATGGGAGGCTTTCCATTTGGCAAGGTCACTAGGGTTAGGGAATGGGAAATGAAGTTTCTCACTATTTCACATTTCTCTTTTTATGAGGTGTTACAATATGTATGTTTCCATTATAATGATAATATAGATTGACTGTTTGGCTCAGGGGCTTATAACATGGTTAGGAAGTTGAGGGGTTGCAAAGGGCTATGAAGTCAGTTCTATAAAAAGCTTTTAGTATTTTAAAGATCAGTTTTATGCTGTGTCTACTAAACCATCCCAAGGGAGACTACATCGCCAACTGCCGGGCAAGTAACCAAAAAAAAAAAAAATTCAAATTCCCCATCAGTAATCTATGCAATCTCTAAATATAAATAAAATCTTTGGGTGCTGAAATACTCAAAGAATATCTGTATATAACATGAGATGCCTGTAAAAAAAAATCATACGATACCTTGTCTTTAAAAATTAAGCTTTAATATGGCCTCTAGTTCCCATCTGACTAAACAATTATGCCAGGGCATAAAGGAACAAGTTATAGAAGCTTTAGACTTGGTGGTTCTTTACAGACTAATGCCCCAAATTTTTGATTTAGGAAATGAAAATATACAGAAGTGAAATAATTTGCTTTAGGTAACACAAATGAGTATATTTTTAAATGATGATTTCAATTTGGACATGCCAAATATATTATAATTTAATTAATCATGTCATTGTCTGGGCCTTTCCTAAATAAAGTTGCATGAGTTTCTTTTAAAGAAAATATACAATTAGAAATAGCATCAATCCCTAGTGATTAGGTTGGGAGATGCAGAATGGAGTTGATGAGAGATGAATTAAGAAAGACTAAAATTGAATGAGAACCATTACCTGAAGGATACCCAAATAACAAATCTCCAGACACTGCTACAGAACTGGAACAAGAACTGGACAAACGGGCTTCCATCAATTTTGTCCCCATTAAACCACAAGTCTCTAAAATTATGAGAGCCTAAAATCAATAGATACTTATTAAGTCAAGAAAAAAAAATTATATAGTAGAAGGAATACTGGGTTTTCATGTTATTGGGCTGGGGATCAAATCTTAGTTGTTTCATTTATAAGCTTCAGTATCCTGGTGAAATTATTTAACTTATCTGATCCTTAGTTTCCTCTAATATAAAAATTAGGACATTAGACTAAATGATTTCTAAGGTTCCTTCCATCTCTAAACCTATTACCTATATAGACAGGACTACATTAAACTACAACCAAATGAAAACTGTCCCTTGCCTTCATTCCCACCCTCTAAAAAAAAAAAATGAAAAAAAAAAGCAAGCTGACAATGAAATTAAAAGTATATGGAATTAACCAATCATATCAGAGTCTGTTATGGGCCTATTAAATGCTGTGGAAGTTAAAGAATGAGAAGGATGTTATCACTGGTCTCATAGTCTACTCCAGAGAAAAGCTTTACAGAATTGAATGAAACAATTAGAAAATAATTTAGGGCAGTGGTGAGCTAACCAATTCAAAAGTTGTTTTTTGTATGTTTAATAGGAATGTATATGTATAGCCTATATCAGATTGTGCACCTTCTTGGGGAGGAAGAGGGAGAAAAATTTAAAACTCAAAAGCTTATGGAAGTGATCACTGATAAATCAAAATAAATTAAGAAGTTTTTTTTTGTAGGCATTCAAAGAAAGAAAAGGTAAGCATGGACTGGATTAGTGAGTGAAAATTCAAGTAATGCAAAAGGTGGAAATTCTGCTGGACCCTAAAAGACAAAATCCCCATAATGCTTTGCTATATGGACAATCCTTCTTCAGCTTTGGAGCTCAAGTGGGTATTAGTAATTTTTTCGAGGGTTGGTGAAACTAGCTACCTGGCAGCAAATGTCATCCTAGCTCCTTAACAAGACTTCCTCCATTCCATGAGAATATCGCTATTTTCTGTCATTTCCTTAGCTCATTACTTCTTTTTCTTCTCAGCAGTGCTCCAATATTTACCCCTTCAAGGGGGATACTTCTAGAACATGTGTTTCTTAATCTGGAGTCCATGAACTTTTAGATGTATACGAAACACACAGACATATGTATATGTGTGCATATAAACATAGACTATATACATGTATACAATAAACATATGTATGAGGTATGTATTGCTATGCATATTGTGTATATATAGATACATATATGTATGTGTGTATATATACATATGTGTATATACACACATATATACATATATGTGCATATACATATATGTATAATATACTTTTATATGTGTATGTATATATATATAGTTTCCTTTATAATTCTGTGTGCATGTTTTTCTTTTTTCTTTTAATGCATTTGAAAGCAGGATAGCCTTCACCAACCTACCAAAGAGATACATGACCCAGAAAAAAGTGTGTCAGTTCTAAGGGATTATTACCTCTCCTACCTCTATTTTACTCACTAGTCTTCTTAAGTTTAACAAATCAATTCAGCAAACATTTCTTGGGTGCCTGTTGTGCTGGGAATATGGAATTCCTGCCCTCGGGAGCTTACAGTTCACTGGGGGAAGAGGAGAATAACACACCTGCACAGATATGTATGTTACAAGGTAGAGTTGAGTTAAGGGCAAAGGAGAGATCTAAGGAGGGGAAAAGCACTCTAGGAAGAGTTGGGGAGAAAAATGACACCCTACTAGGTTCATCAAAAAGGTTTCATGAGAAACTGCCAGAACTGAACTGTGAAGGAAGAAAATGTTTTTCCTTGTGGAGACAGAACATTTTCCTGGCATTGCAGAGATGAGGCAGGAGATGGTAGACTGAGAGCTGGGAATATTAAAACATAGTAAATGGGAGCTAATCATATTCTCTACTTATGAAAAACTTGAAAATCATACCATATTAATCTTACTGCCAAAGATGATGTCATGGTGGAGGAAGCAGGGTTTGGGGGCAGGGAGTGTCATAGAATATATGATAGAGAAAAGTTTGCATTCATTTCTATCACTGAGTGACCTTGAAAGAGCACTGCATAATTCCTGCTAAGTTGTTTGTGCACACTAGGCATAATATTGTTGAAGGCCAGTGACCCTGAAATATGGGAGGGTGAGTACTGGGTGCTACCACCAATCATCTGTGGTACTTTGAACAAGTCATTTCAACTCTCTGGACCTCAGTTTTCCATCTCTAAATAAGAAGAGAAAATCACAAGAACTGGATTTGGAGTCACAGATCTGGGTTCAGATAGCAGACAGTAGAATAGTTTTATTGTTTGGTTTGCATTTTTTTCTTTTTAGCAAATAACCTTGTAGCCTCTGAAGTCATCCCATGCTCACTAATGGACTTATGTCTTGGTTGAAGGAGAAGACATGGCTGAGGGCAAAAGAGAAATTATACATTTTGCCTGATCTTTCTTTTTCCCCAGGTTGTTATCCTTACACCTTAAATTCATAGATTCCATGAGATTACAACTCCATCCTCACTATGCCTTCTTCCCTTGCGTAACATGGTGGTCATACTTTTTAACCCCTACTACTTCTTTAAACCTTACAGCACTATGGACAGCAGAAGGCAGTTCAAAGGTTTGGAGGTAATTGTTCAAATGCTCCTGAGAAAGCAGAAGAGAGAATTTGAAGGAAGTACATGGTTGGATTAAAGGGAATCTCATTAGAAGACAGAAGAACCCCAACTTTGGGAATATAAATACAGGAAGTTTGTCCGTTAATGTGTAAGATAATCAAGGAATGTTGATGGCATCAGAGAAAGTAGATAACATTGATGCTTCTGACAGTGTGAAGCATTACTGAAATAAGCAGAAAAGACGAGCACACATTTAGGTTTGGCTGTGCAAAAGAAATCACAACTACAGCAATTTATATGTACTGCTTATCATTAAACCCAATTATCATACAGCATAATAATTACATATATCATTAAATATGTGAGGTTAACTTCAGTTATAAGTTTTATTTTACAGCAAATTTTATACAAGCACTCTATGCTGCTTACGGAGTATGACTGTTCACAAATAAAAAAAATAAGAGGAACTGTGGCTATAGTGTATGGGAATGTGCACTAAATTGGAATCAGAGTTCCTTGGGTTTAAATTCCACCTCTGCTATTTATGAGCTGTGTAACCTTGGACAAGTCATTTAACTTATCTTGTCCTCACTTTGCTCATCTGCAAAACAAAGGGATTGAACTAGATCTATAAGTTTCTCTTTCAGCTGTATTATATCCCATTTCCTTCAATAGAGCATGTCTTGAGACATCTACATCAGAAGAGAAAGATGTGTACTCTAGCAACTAGCGTAGTGTCTTATACATCTGGGGTCTGTTAATAAATGTTTATAGAATTTTATAATTTCCAACAGAATACTTTGTATTTTTAGGTACTTAATTTTAACTCAAGCCAAACAAAAAAATCTGTGGTTCAATTTGTTTAGTCTATTAAAGCATATGCCAGTCCAATCCAATAAGGCCAAAGCTGAAGGTTTTATCCTCATAAATTTTGGTTAATTTTGATCGAGACTTTACCTTGGACCCTGTCCCACTATCCCACAGGCATCTCCCATTGATTGAAAGCAGAGCCAGATACAAGTATAAATGAATGCTTACAGGGCCATCCATCTTTACTGTTGGCAAAACATCTCACAGCACATGCCTTAACTGTGATGGTAGAGACATCCTCATTTATGAAGATTGGGGTATTTTATCATGACCTGTGTGACTACTGACTGAATCATATTTTCCTTGTAAAATAGAATCCTTACTCATTTTGTAACTTATCTTGTTCTTTGTGGAAAGGTACTATGCTGTAAGTAAATAAATTTTTGTAGCAAAAATAGTAAGAAAAAGATAGATCCTTTCTGAATCTCCTTCTTATGTGATTAATTTACTTATCCAACCTCCATATAATTTGAAGCCTAATTATAAGACCACTGTCAATAATTTGAAAGAGAAAGCCTGGTCACTGGTCTTAACAGCCATTGGCAAGTGTCAATATGGCCATCTGACTCATTTCTCCCACAAAGAGCAGTTTATGGGTGACCCTCTCAATTGTTGCATGTCAATAACCCCAGTTCTGAAGTCTTTAGGTAGTCAAGCAAGGTAAATTCTTGACATGATGCATGATAATGATATGCCCAGGCTCCTCAATTTTTTATAAAATCTGAAGGTATTAGAAAATGAATAATGATATGCAGATAATGAAATAGTAGCTACAGTTTCCTGAACAGAAATAAAACAAAGGTAATAAGTACCAAACTAGGCCCAGGGTCTAAATTATAGCGGCAGCTAAGCCACTAACCAGCTGTGTGATCTTAGGCAAACCCCCTTCCACTGGTGCACAAATATAGAATGAAAAAGTTAGACTACATGTCCTCTAAAGTCCTTGCTAACTCTGATATTCTAATCCAGACTTGGCAAGGGTTTGTAAGTGTACCCAACAGTGCCGTCATTACACCAGAGTGCAGAAAAAAATGAAATTTGGATCCTGGAAGACAAGCTTTTCCCAGTTTTCTAAAAGACCACCCCTGCTTTTATCCAGGGATATTTTCAAACAAATCTAATATGAATTTCCACCTCCTCAGAACAAAAATCCCAAATACACATTATCTTCCTCCTTGAGGACAGGGTCTATCTTGTTTCTTTCTTTTTGTTTTCTTTATATCCCCAGAACTTAGCACAGTACCTGGCATATAGTAAGAGCTTAATAAGTACTTTTTCATTCATTTATATGAAGAAATGGAATTTGCTTCAGATTTTCTTTATGGGTCCATATATTATTATGTTAAAAGATATTCTACGTAAGTTAAATGTGCATGGAAGGTAGGATAGTAACCCTAGTGCAATCATGTTATTCGTGTAATCCTTACTTTGAAGGGCATGCAAGGTCCAGATTTTAACACAAAACTGTATGTGGCAAAATTGAAGGATCACGGTTCATCTGGTATATGCCTTTAAGGCTTAAACTAGCCTGCCTTTTCAAAGCAAAGGGAAAGTTGAATGAATATATCCTAGGATGGAACTTAGTATTCTCAACTTAATGAGAATTGAGAATGAGACCCAGAACCTGGACATCTGTGGATCTGTAATGTTTTCACTGTGGTTTTCTGTGAATGATTATAGCTAAGAGAGCATCTCTGAGCTTGTAGTCTCTCATTACAGAAAGAGGAAATAGACTATGCTTTTAAGTTCATCTCTTGGAGAATGGATTTGCCGTGACAAAAATGTAGATCAAGTTCCCATGAAAATGACTATATGCCGTCTGGTTTAGATTTCTCAATTGTTTCTGTCATATTTGTGTGGTGTGCTTTCATCTAAATAAAAGCATATTTAGATAAATAATTTCACAGACCATGTATTTAAGAAGGTTAAGAGTTTGCTACTATTTGGCATAAATAACTCCTGAAAATCAATTCACTTCCTAAAGCTCATGATAACCACTAAGATACATCAAAGAAAAAATCAAGTCCCCAAATACTTTCCCTAAAGTCAAGGGAATATTTCTCTAATTGTGTGTATGTGATTTTCAAAAGTGTTGAGAACCAATTAGAGTATTCCATAGGCCCCTTAATTATAAAAGGACAGGCAGTTGTCAGTAACGCAGTACATCTCAGAAGAAAACTTGTCCCCACATGGGATATGCGACAACAGACTTCTCAAGCTAACCATAACTGAAAGACCATAGACAGAAGAGAGAGTTTGTATAACAGTAAATATATCCCCCCCAAAAAGCCCCTCTAAGCGATATTAATTTTTCTTTATTTACAATAATTATGTAAACATATGCTGATGGTTCATAGTACAATTAGTAACCACTTTAACATGCACCAGTGAAGCAAATTTTTTAAACTAATTCTCCTATGCCTCCCACTTCTTTATTAATTACTAGCCAAGGGACTTGAGAGTGCCCTAATGAATTTTACATTAGATACTGCAATATGAACAGTGTTTATTATTGCAGCAGATAGTAAAATGCATAAACTAGTCTTTCAAACAGTATTGTGAACAGTTGTAAAGAGTCAAGCTGGATTTCAGAGCATTTACAAGCATAGTGTTCTTTCAACAATTTTTTTTAAGAGCACAGTAAGTTGTAATGGCACACCACAGATTGTAAATAACCCTCACAACTTTTTACATTCTTTCATCAGTTCTCCTCTTCAAATTCAAGAGCAAGATTTTGAGTGTTTTTTTGACCCATGATTTTGAAGAAAGCAGAGACCTTCACAGTGATTTTAGAAATGTGTATTGATTGTTAAGTCCTCCAAAATAGCACACTGAGCCCAGCTTTCTATGCATTTAACATTATAGATACAGTCATGAAATTTGTAGAGTACCACTAGTGCATTTTATAAAAAGCCAGAGGGTTTGTAATGCAGTCCTTCACAATTTGACAGAATCCCTTCTGAGCTGAGAGATATGTAGAAACATAGCATACAGATATATATATATACACACACACACACACACACACACACACATACACACACACACAAATACAAACAGACACACTAATTTGGAGGCTCTTTCTCATTTAACCCAAAAGGAAATATAATCCTAAACTACTTTGTATAATAGGAAAATACAGGATATGATTACCAATAAAACATTTTTCATAGAATATTACTTAATTCCCATAGCAACACAAAACAATGTGTATCTAACATTTCAGAATAAGAATTAACACAAATACTGCTCTATAGTCAATTAAATGTCTTAAGGAAATGACAAATTTGTGATAAAGTTATATTAATGAGCTTTGTATTTCTAATGGAAACATTTATATTTAATTGGAGATATTTAAGATTGCTGAAAGTTGATCAAAGTCAGATATGAAATCTAAAAGAACACTGTGAAGCATGATAGGATACTCTTAATACCCATTTAAAAACTTGCAAATACATTTTCATTGCCAATTACCGTTATTTTGGTGAAATTGTTTTCCATTACCTACTTGTCAATAAAATAAAAATAATTCATCCCTGTTAGCTATCATCAAGACTTTATTCACTGACAATAAAGACTATTGAGATGACTCTTTTCAATATAACAATTTAATGTATTTGTTTCCATGACTAACTTGAGCAGTTTCACATATTAATAAACCAAGTAGCATAAAAAAGTAACTTTGTCCCAAGTGTTAAAAAAACAGGATGACACTGACAAGGGTTCTCATGGGCAGCATACTCACTGGGGTTTATCTCAATCATGTGGAACATTTAAAATATATTTATTTCTATCAATGCTCAGATTGAAAATACTTTCTATTTTAATCACTCTAAATTTTTTTAAATTAAAACTGTAATTTCCCCTTCAGCCCTCCAAAAATCAAGCCTGTTACAACTTCTTCACTGCTGATTTCTTCTCACAGACTCAATTTGATAGGTACTCAAAGAACCTAAAAAGAACTCTTTTAACCCTCTAATAGCCAAATTACAAAACCCAGCATAAGACCTGCTCTATGTAATGTAACCATCTGATTCCTCCAGAGCATTTCCAAATATTTACAGGCAGGTCAACCCTGTGCCAGGTAAAACAATTGCAGCAATAGCAGAAGGAAATAAACTGTTTGCAAGAGCCATGCCTCTTTACTCTTTAATACTCTACAGACCCTCAGTTCCCTTAGAGGGATGCTTATTTATAGCAATGATGTGTCTCTACATATACGGAAGCCACACATATAAAATCAACTTCTACAGCCCCAAACACAAACAGGATCTGTACTACCGATTTCAAGAAGCCCAGGTGTTTTAAGAGGCATTTTATTTAAAACCCCCCTTAAAAATCACAAGACCAAAACAGCGAGCCTCTCTGCTCAGTTACAACTTCATTACCAGACTCAGTCTTCTTCTAGAAAGAAAAGCAGTCATTACCTGTATGAAGAGAACCTGTTAATAGCCTGAGAAGGTACTGGGCAAATTTCAATATTTCACGTTTACACCGTTTCCTACAGCCACTCATCTTAAGCAACAAGGTATTCCTCTGAGGAGAGCCAGAAGTCTTTGCCAAAGGGGAAAAAAAGAAAAAAGAAAAAGAAAAGACAGTCTCTGAGGGGAAACTTGTGTCTCAGTTTATATCACAGGCTGTCTTACAACTCCCTTGGATTTAGCTGTGCTGTCTGAAAAGGAAGTTCCTTAAAAAGCTAGAGAAGCCGGCTATGGAGACAACAATAACAACGTGAAGAGAGAGAGAGATTGCTCAGTGTGGTCACTAAGGTCTTCCGAGGCAGCAGCCAGGCTGCCAGCCAGTGCACACTTGTAGTAAAGTAGCTAGGACACAGCCGAGGAAGCTCCCATCCACAGAATCCTCTCCACTAGCTCCAGCAGCCTCACAGACCATTGAGAGGGAGGCGGGGCCTGCATGCCAACCCTTTCCTCATCAATGAATCAGCATGTAAGCAGGTGGGGAGACAGCTGACAGGTCACTGGGTGTCAGACCAATCTCACCAGGCAGGAAAAAAAATGACCCCAGTAAACAGTGACCAGGCATGTTAAAGAAGAAACACAGGGTCTGCAAATAAAAAAAGAAAGAAAGAAAGAGGAACTAGGGAAGGCTGCAGCTCAAGGTCAGACATCTGAGAAATCTCTGACAGCGTGCTAGTTGTATATAGGAAGCTTAAACAGGGAAAGGGCTTGTCCTAGAAGCCAGCACTTGTAGGGAAGAAGATGAAGGGAGGATTAAAAATAAAAATGGATAATTTCCTATCTGGTTAAAGATAAATATAAACAGCTGGGTGGCACCATTTGGTGGAAAGTGTGCTATTATCAGAAACAAAGTGAGATTTCCTCAGTTGTGATCATTCTTCAATAGCTCTGCACTAAGAATGACTTTGTCTAGATTTAGGAAAATAAGGCTGCCAGTTGGAAATTAGAAGTCTTCTATCCCATGCAGCATAATAACATGGAAATCAAAATGTCTGGCCTTATCTTCTTCCTCTAATGTACCTTTCTATCTCTGAGACTAAGCAATCAAGAAGGCAAGCTAGTTTTTATTAAGTGCCTACTATGTGCCAGGCATAATGATAGGTGCCTTTACCATTGCCTCAGTTCCTCCAAATTCATAACACCTACCCACCTGAAAGCTCATTTTAGGTTAATGGAGACGGCAGCTATAAAGTTCCCTGAGATCTTCATGAAACACTATTTCAAAGTGAAAGTACTATAGGGATAGTCTTCTCTGAAAGCCTGAGCTACATTTATATTCCTCTTGCTTTTTATCTCAGAAAGTACAGTTTGCTTTCTGAGATTCCTCCATGCCTTTGGCAGTTTCTGGGCTTCAGATGCATCCCCAATTTTACTTTCAGGATTGTTGATGTATGCATTTTTAAAAAAAATGCCTGTATCTGTTCAGATATGGGTTATATGGTTCTGGTACTTGTAACTAAATAAAAACATTTCCTGTAGCAAATTTTCTTTAACAACAAAGTTTGATTGTTTACTTTTCTCCCAATGAATAGAAGAGATATCATTACTTGGGAATCATAAAGCTGCACAACTACTCAGGGCTAACCCTCTATAACATCTGCACAATTCCTTTATCTTCCCATAGCCTTAGTACTGACCCTAGAATAAGGAAGTATGTTTGTGATGCAGAACCTCAAGTATAAAAGTCACATATTCCATCACCTTGAAGGGCCACAGGAGGCTGCCTGGGAGGCCAAAGAACTCCCAGGGATGAGCCAATGATCTGGGTATTTGGGCAGATACATGTACCTGAAGCAGAGGAAACAAATTTGGTATTTAGTGGATATACTTTTAAGATTCAAATGTAATTTTTCCTTGGAAGAAAAGCAAGCTATATGGGATATTGGATGGAATATCATCAAGTCATTTATCTTTTCAGTCGTCTCAGCAACTCTAAGAGTGTAAACTGAAGAACCATCTGAGCCACTGGAGGGAATTTTCATGGTGACATTTCTACAAGTTGATGCAAGCACAAAAACAAAAACACAGTCATATCAGTAATGGGTTATCTAAGTAAGTGACCAAAGAGCTCCAGTATATGCTATTATGGACGGTTAGTTCTTCAATTCAAGAGAAATCAGCAAGCATTTATTAAGTGATCTCTTTGTGGGAATCACTATTCCAGGCTTTCAATTATAAAGACGAAAATGAGACAAGCCCTGCCCTCAAGAAGCTTACATTTGACATCTTGACATAGACATAAAATCAGAGATAAGGAAAACATACAGAGCAGCATGTATGGCTACTGCAATCCTTAAGGAACTCTTCTAAATTACACTTTCACAAGGCCTAAACTATTTTGGAATAAATGAGAGCCAGAAAGCCATATTTCCTGAATTCAAAAATTCCACACAAAGATTTATAGAAGTGAATTATAAAATACAAATAGTTGCCTGTGCTTGAAAAGTCCTCTCTCCCCCACTCCTTCACTTGTTGAATTACCTCTCCACCTTTAAAACACTACTAAAATGCCACCTTATTCTTGAAGTCTTGCCTGAAACAACACCTTTCTCCCTCATACAACAAGGTAGTTTCAAATCCAGGATTCAAATTCAAGTCTCCTGACCCTATGTCAGTGTTCTTTCCATTTTAACAGGCTGACTCTTAATAAAATGATGGAATATAAATTAAAATGGCACTAAAAGACAAATAATCTTTTTGTGGTGGCTAAGAATTGGAAATCAAAGGGATGCCTATCAATTGGGGAATGGCTGAACAAGTTGTGGTTTATGATTGTGATATAATACTATTGTGCTACAAGAAAAGACAAGCAGGATGATTCCAGAAAAACCTGAAAAGATTTATATGAACTGACGCACAGTGAAGTGAACAGAACCAGCAGAATATTGTACGCAGTAACAGCAATATGTTTGATGGAGAATTGTGAATGACTTAGCTATTCTCAGCAATACAATCCCAAAAGACTAAAGATGAAGCATACCATCCACCTCCAGGGAAAGAACTGATATTGTCTGAATATAGACTGAAGCATGCTATTTTTCACTTTCTTACATTCTCTTTTTTCTTCTATTCGAGTCTTCTTGTACAAAATGACTAACATGGAAATGTTTTACATAATTGCACATGTCTATCTTATATCTGGTTACTTCCTGTCTCAGGGAGGGGGGAGCAAGGGTGGGAGTAATAATAGAATTTGGAACTCAAAACTTTTAAAAAAATGTTAAAATTGTTTTAATATGTAATCAGCAGGGAGGCATAAAAGGAATATTGTAAATGGGAAAAAATTTAAAAAACAAGAAATGTGGGAAAAGGCAACTGAATTCATATTAGTTTTAGTGAACAATCTTGGGGCCAGAGGAAAGAAAACGTAACACATTTCTGTTCTCAGTAGAGGTGGACAATGATGAGGACCAAAAAAAGCAAACACTCTTAATGTGATTGCTTTTTATGTTGATTTTGTTTAATTTGTTTTCTTTGTTACAAGGCAAGTTTAAAGAGAGATATTATAGCAGGAAAATATTTGATTTTAAAAAAGGCAACAATAAAAAATGGGAAAAACTCAAAGAAAGCTCTGTCCATTCTGTGATCAATCTCATGCCTAACGATACTATCACCATACGCTAACCAAATGAACCTGATTGCTTCTGTATATCATATTCTCATACTAAACTGTAAACTTCATGAAGGATGGAACCTTGTTTTATCTAAAGCTTGGACCTTTATGGATTCTATCACAGTACTCTCTGTAGTTAGTGTTGAGTAAGAATTAACTTACTTTGAATTGTAAAAAGATATAGACAGATGAGAAAGAGAGATGGAGAGGGGGGAGAGAGGGGAGGGGGGGAGAGAGAGAGAGAGAGAGAGAGAGAGAGAGAGAGAGAGAGAGAGAGAGAGAGAGAGAGAGAGAGAGAGAGAGAGAGAGAGAGAGAGAGATCTAGGCAGTTAGGTAGCATCATGGATAGAGTGCTGAACTTTGAGGAAGACTCAAGTACAAATCTAACCTCAAACCCTTAATGGTTCTATGACTCTGGGCAAGTCATTTTACCTCTGTGTGCCCAAATTTCCTCATCTGTAAATTAGGGATAATAATAATACATATCTCCCAGGGTTGTGAAGAAAAAACTGAGATAATAATTGTAAAAGGCTTTGCAAACCTTAAAACCTTCTCTCAACCCCCCCCGTGTGTGTGTGTGTGTGTGTGTGTGTGTGTGTGTGTGTGTGTGTGTCTCATTTCATATAAATGGTTGGCTTAAAACAAAACACACCTGTACAATATGAGACAACATAAAATGTCTACGAGATGAATACAATAACCAGAGCATTTAGAAAAGAATAAACTAATAAACTTGCATTCCTATATTTTTCTGATTGACTCTTCTAAAATAGTACAGATATTTCTGCTGTTAACAATGTCAACATGTTAGAATTCTGTCTCATTCTTGCCTTCAGGCCCTCCAAATAACTCCTTTTTCATGAGATGTAGGCAGATATTGGCCTTTTACCAGTAAAAACAATCAATCATTAAGTTTCCACAGTGAGATGACCTGGTTTATGTATTAGCAATGGTGACTTATACAGTATTTTCATATTTCTCTTACCTTCCAACCTTACCTTGGTGCTTTGTCTACACTTATTTTCCCCTCCTTACCCTGCCCTCTTAAAGCTCCCCTATTGGTATATGCTTGAGTAAAGTAATTACATTTAATGTTACCAGAAACATAGAATATACATCTAGGGAAGTAAATTCCCAAACCTCATAATGTATCCTCCAGGCACAATGGAAATGTTCTCTGAATTGTCAGCTTTTTACCACATCTTCCACTCATCTGGACTGATATAGCCTAAGAGTTGCCTTTTCTTCTACATTCTACCTTCTACCTTAAAATTGTTCTGGAGGCTTGAGAGAAAACCAATTATTTCTAATAAAAAGAGGGAACAAAGGGGAATATTGAGGCCGATCTGAAGAGGTAAGGGTTTCCTTTCATGGAAGTATTAATGGATCTCTGTGTTATACAGTCAGGTACTATTAAGTACCAATTGTGTGCAGAGTAGTCATTGCATTGCAGTGAAGTACAAAGTTTAGATGAACTATAGTCCTTGCTTTGGTGGAGCTTACAGTCTGGTAGGGAGGCAAGATGCTAACCCAGAGAGCTTTAATATTCAGTCATAACTGACCAGTGCATTAGAAATGGACAGAACAAATGTGTAGCCTGTGAAGGACTATCACCTTCAGGCAGGTCAAAAATTAACAGGTAGAGTAGAAATAGCAGGTTCTCTAGATACCAGTCTTTAATCCAGTCTAACTAGAACTAGACTCAAGTTCCTTGCTAAAAAGCCCTTGCTTTGCTAATTAACCGTATTACCTTGGGTAAGTCATTTTCCCTTTCTGAGCCTTGGCTTCCTCAGCTGTAAAAATGAAGGGATTACTTTAGTTTAACTGTTAAGATAAACTTTGAATCTGAATGGACTCAAAGACCACCTCTCCAGCTCTAGAATTCAAAGACCTTAATGATGCCACATTTTTAATTAAAATGGATTGGTTTAATATGCTACTGCATCACAGGAGCTACCAAGCCTGAAGCAGGAATAGAGGCTCTTTTCTGAAGGATCATAACAAACTAGTCTCTGATCTTTCTTGTTAAGTACCTTTCACAGGGATTTGGAAGTGTTGGCTAATATAAAGATGCATTTACCTTAATTGCCTATCAGAGGAAATGTTCTCTCTTCCTGGCTGCCTAAGAGACAGCCCAGGCAGAGTAATACAGATCTCAATGTATTTGGGTCACCTCTATGGCTCCCAGGAATACCCACAAATGTAAAGGGATTTGATCCTTAGGGAAAAAAAAATAAATATTCAATTGTCAAAAGGGGAAGGTTGCCATTCCTCCACTGGAAAAAAATAAGTCAAGTTTCTCAATAAGCCTGTCCATGTTAACTTACCTTTGTATCAAAGGCTATCATACCTCCAGTAAGTCCTAAATTAGACCTGTTCTACCCTGTGCATCTTATGGTGAAAAGACATTGTTATACTTTTCAAATTGTCACAAGTTGCAAAATTAAACATGTGCAGAATAAAAATAGCTCACCATGGGGCTGAGAAGAGAAACAGAACAGAGCCTTGCGGCAAAGTCACAGGTTTTGAAAATGGGTCTTGATAAAATATCAGAGTAACCGGTGTCCAGTGAAGAGGGAAGCCACACTGACTGCTAAGTCTATTATCATTCCGATAACATCATATTTTCCTATTTTGATGAACATAGAGCTTTTTAATGTGCTATTCATATTTGCTCCAACTTCTGCCAGCCCCTAATGATAATAGCCTTTTTTTAGCCAAAAAATAAACAAAAATTCAAAATTATAATCTATTGATATCAGAGTTCAAACTCCAAACCCTCTGTGTGCCTAGGTCTGCATTAGCTGAGAAACAAATAAAAAAGTCATGTTAGTCGCTGATTTTGTATAATAAATGGCAAAAACAAAACAACCTTCCATTCTGCATAGAATGAAGTCAAAGATGCTATGGAATAATAATGATAGCATATTAAATAAATAGTAGTTACATGATAAATCTAGCAAAAATCAAAATTATGTGAAGCAGAATGAAGTACATATCATCCCTCCTGAGTTTTTTTATTCTATTAAAGTTGTAAAAAGAATGTTTTCAGTGTCCTTACAGAGAATAAACTTGCATCCTAATAATTTTTTTCAACTGCAAAAAAAGTTATTCTACCCATTTTTGCAAAAGTCTATAGGATATTAAATGCATAAGAATAATAGCATGGCTAATTTTTATTTTAATATAAATACATTAAATATACATGAATATATTAAACATGCCAATGTACATTTATTTATGATATATAACACATATATTAAAATAAATATATAAGAATAATTGGGCAGCAATTTAGCAACTTTGAGAGGACCATTTCAATCTGTCAAACTGATGGGAATGAAATAATAGTAACAATAATAAAAAAAATACCCCATACATTAAGAAAACACAAGGCCAATTACCCCAAGGCACCTGTAAAAAACTTAATATTTTTCTCCAAAAACAAAAAACAAACAAAAAAAACCCAGAGGACCAATACATATTCTTAGAAAAAATTATAAGCTGGGAGAAAACCTACAGAAATAAATTTGGAACAAGCAGACATCAATTCACTGAGCAATAATAAAGGTGGATGATAGGTACACAACATGGGATTTGTGGAATGTAACCAAGTGCTTTTACCTCTGAATGAAGTTTATAGAATGTCTGAGATTCAAGAATAAAAACAAAAGCCCCTCCATGGGAGACAGCCACATGAACTCAGCCAACAGTATGTTGTCAAGGAAGCCTTAAACAAACGGCCAAACCATGCGGACTTATTTGTGGAAAAGGAGGGTTTTATGATGGTAATTCAGGAGGAAGTCATTGCCACCAGAAATTAGAGAAGGGATATACTGAAGTATCCTTGACTTAGTGATAAATGTAGATTACACAAATAAATTATAGAACCTAAGGAACATATTTCATCAGGCTGTAAGAACTTAACACCTACAAAATGCCCAATAAGTACAACCAAAGAACTAGAAACTAACGAGGAATGGCTGAGAAAATGATGGCATGTGAATGTGACAGAATAATATTGAGCCATAAGAAATGCTTTGAATGCTCGAGCTGGAGAGGACCCTAAAGATAAACTAGAACAATTGCTTCATTTTATAGGTGAGGAAGCAAGGGCTCAAAAGGGAAAATAACCTGCCTAAAATCATAGCTAATATATGAAAGGGACAGTTTTGGAAAAACCTTGAAAGACTTGGGTGAATGGAAGTAGAGTGAAGAGAGCAAAACCAAGAGAATAACAACATTGTAAATGTTGTTCACAGTTTGAAATGATTTCAAAAGATTTAAGCCTTCTTAGCGATGCAATGACGAACCACGCTGAACGAGACATATGGTTTTGAACAGGGCCATCCAGTGTGGGCATTTACTTGTTTGATTATTCACATTTGCTACTTGTATTTCCAGTTCGCAAAGTGATGTGAAAGTGGAAGAGATGATAAATATTTGTTCATTGACAATAGAAAGAAAAGAAAATGACCTGGTAGCTAAGACTATATAGCAGAATCTTGCTATATCTCATGAAGTGATAGATGACAAATCTCCATTTTACAAATACAATTTCTAAAATATCCTTAAGTTGATATCCATTAACTTCACTGGAAATGAGCCATTATCAAGGACCAAATGCTACTCACAATTGCTCAGGTATGATGTTGATTCTAAATAAATTAATAGAACTGTCATGCCAAATATTAATAATTTCTAATTTACATGGAAGATAAAACCTTCAAAGTATAGAGACCTAAAGAAGTCATCAAAATTATATGGAAACAAGATATGTTACATATCAAGAGTATTGTCCTGTCTACTTCTGGAGTGGTATTGAGGATGGTTTCAGTGAACCTACAGAATATGGACTTTCAACCTGATGATATTATTCATCTACAAAAAGTACTTATGTTATCCTACTATAGAATAATCTGTAGAATGCTATATTTACAAGAATAATAGCAGGATAGATATTAATCTCATCAGAAAAGATAAGAATGAGAGAAAAAAGAGAAGGACAATAGAGGAGGGGGAGGAGGAGGAGAAGGAAGCAGCAGCAGAAGAAGAATACAAGAAACAATGGATAAACCCCACCCCCACTGTACTTCGGACTTATGATAATCAAGACTGGTCTACCTTCAGGTAAAGCCTATGAAATAGTTAAGGCACAATGACAGAAACAAAATTCCCTCTATGGGTAAAATCTACATGAATTCACCTAACAAATATGTCAACAAAGAAGTATTTAACAAATGCCAAAGTCATGTAGATCCGTAACTAGAAACAACAAAACTTATCAAAGTGATTCATCATCTGGTCACTGTCACCAAAATATATGGAAAAGTCATCTGTATGGAGCTAAAATGTATTATTTGATACACATTTTGCAAGAAAACAGAAGAAACTGTGCCACATATCACAGCAGGTTACAAAAATTTAGTACCAACTGAACAGACAGAAAGATCCAATGAAGAGGCCAGAAGTCACTAGCCATCACACACAGAATACACAGATTCCAGCATTCAAATATAAACCCCAAAATATCACTGAAAATTCAACAAATAAAATATACTGGTATTAGAATATCACTATAGATAAAACCCTTCTCTATAATTACCCAGATATAGCATTGCCCCATAAAAATCTAAGAATTTTTAATAGATGTAGCTCTACAGAATACTCAAGAGCTCTGAATAACATGAAATGAAAAGCTTTCAAAATATAGATAACGAGCAGAAGTAATCAAAGCCATGTTAGAACAGGATGAAGAACCTATGATAGCTGCTTTCCCCTCTGCTACTGGAGTAGTTCTAAAGAAGCTTTGATGCTTTCATGGATAAGATAACTATAGAAGATAAGCTCAAATCACAATACTTTTATTCAACTATAAAACAAAATTATATTATAAACCTGAATAATAATTTGTGCAACATTAAACATAAAAGAACAGTCATAGAATAGCAACTTTTTCCTGGACCATTTCTTTCTGAACTCTATTGAATGAAAGATATTGATAGTGATCATATAAGCCACTCAGAGCATAATACAGTGGAAAACACGTTGGATTTGGAGTCAGGGGTATAAGTTACAAATCTCAGCTCTGTTACCACGTTTGTGACCTTGGGTAAAGTCACAGCTTCTCTGGCCTAAATTCCACATTTGTAAAATGAAGGAGTTAGAATAGATGAACCCCAAGGTCTCTTCTATCTCTCTAAACTGATAACACTATGATCCTCACAGTTGACCAAGTGCTATCCTTGCCACAATCCTGTGGAATCCATAAGAAAAGTTCAATTATTCCCATTTTACAGATCGGATCATTGATACTCAGAGAAGTCAAGAGATTGACCATGGAATTAATCCCAGGTCTTTTGATTTTAAATCCAATGCTGTCCATGAAAAGTTACATGTGAGCATATGAATTTTACCTATGGCATATGGTACCACATGCATAGGGTATCCTAAATTGTGACTGGAATTAGAAACATAACATCCTTTCTTCTGGTCTCTTAGCCTTTCCTTATGCAAGCTCCTTCTGGTACACTGATTGTTAGACAATTTTCTATGTCCACCATTTAAGCTCTCAAGCAATAGCTCAGGACTCTCCTATGCTTTCCATTTCCTTTCAGATGAAACATACAATTCTACCCATGACCCTCAAAACTTTTCAGTATCTCACCCATCTGCTGCCATTGTATTCCATGTATCACTCTAGCCAGACACCAATTCCAGTTCTCCTGTTCACTGGCATGAAGCACAAATACTTATTCCATGGTCCCTTATCCTTGCACCCTTCCCTTCCTGCCTGCTAAAATACTACATTGTACCTTTTCTTTAAAACCCAGAATCTCACTTCCTTCAGCATTCCACACAGTTGTTCAACAGATATTTATGACTGCTTATTTAAATAAACCTTATATATTATATATACATATATAATTAGGCATACTTAATTATATATCATGTAATATAATATATACTGAATACATTTGAATGTGTTTATACACATATGTATATATACACATGTGCATTACACACAGCCGTGTGCATGTGCGCACATATATGTTATATATAATATACATACATGGCTATATACATACATAAACACACACACTATATTCCCTTAGTTCCTAAATGATGTCTTATAATCTTAGTGTTATAAAACTGAAATGGTCCCAGAACCTAGAATTGACAAGGACCTCAAAAGCTATTTAGTTTAGCCCCTTCATTTTTCAGATGAGCAAGCTGAGGCCCAGAAAGGTTAAATGCTCCACCCATGGTCACACAGGTGCTTACCTCTGGAGCTTATATTTGAAACCAGGTCCTCTGATTCCAAAGTCAATGGCATTTCTATTTTAGCAAGGGCCCTAGGAAGTCAATTAAAATTCAACTCTGTCCTACAACACGAATCCTCTCTAAATCTCTGACAATTGACTTATTCAGCTACTACTTACCAGCTCCAGTGATGGAGCCCACAAGGCAGTGCCTCACATTTTCAGAGTTCTAATCTAAAAGGAGGCAGTGTGGAACAAGAAGACGGTTGGACTCAGAGCTAGGAAGACTTGGGTTCAGCTTCCTCTTCTGACACATGCTAGTATGAACCTGGACAAATTACTTATTCTCTCAGTGTTCTAGACAATTCTCAAAGACTATAAATTGCTGGCTGACCTATGTTGGCAGTGGGATTTTCTGACCTGGGAGTTCCCTTTACTGATGAAGTCAAATGTTCAGTATCCATTCCTAGTTATTTGCTTGAAATTTCTTCCTTAAAATGAAGTGAAATATATTACTCTTAATTTTCAACCCAAATGATCCATGTTCTGCCCCCAGGATCAAGAACCTTTTATCTAATTCCTTTTCTATAAGATAAGTCTTCAGATATCAGTTTTCCCATAATTACTGTTCAACAAATTCTAGTAAATGGATTTCCCATGTTTTTTGCAATTGTTTTTGAGGTGGTAGCCTGAGAAATTTCTCAGCCTCCTCTCTTATGGTGATAGTTTATGTACTTTGAGAATGTCTTTGAAGGAAACTGAAACATGTTGGTTTCTCCTATACCTCTGTTGTTATTATGTATTGCATCACTGGCCACAATTAAAAATACTCAAAGACTTCATTTGAAACATAGGGAAGCCACAAATCATTACTAAAAACTGTTTAACTGAATGCACAAATTAATTACACCATTACCATTTTCATGTGCATTCCAGAATGCGGTTCATGAAACATAGGCAAAACTCTTATTCATTGTACATGTTTGTTTTTATTTGTCCTTCATTCTTGAAGGGGACCATGATGTCAGGGAAATGATGTCATGACCTGCAAGCAAATTGGATTTAAGCAAGGGAAGGCTGTGCCAAATCACCAGCCTCATTTTCCCCAAGAAGCTATCTGAGCCCAGTGGCAAGATATACATCAATACAACTGAAGATAGCCTTTTCAAGCTAAGGTCTTTCCCAGGTCTCAATGTGACTGAGGCAATGCTCATCCCTTGATTAAGGGTAGGTAAGAAATGATGTAAAAAAATGGCCTTTTCTGCCTAGTTTAAAAAAAAATCAGTCTGGGAGGGAAGACCCTCAGGGTTTCTGACTAAAACATAAACAATAGTTATTTACATTCACAGTGAGCCATCAGGACCCAAACAACTATCAGGTGGGACTAGGGCTGGGCCCTACTGTTAGGCAATCAATGAGAGCCTGAGTGATTTGGGTTTAAGGCATGGTCCTTAAGAAAGCAATCTAGCCTGTAAACCCCAAGATATCTTGGTAGGTTTCAGTGATCAAAAATGTACATTCCTTTAGGCAGAGCACTGACAGGTAAGGGTATTATACCCTGGATAGAAGGAGGAGAGTGGAGGAGAGGGGAAGGGAGGAGTGGGGAAAGGAGCTTTGTTGCCGAACTGGAACTGACTAGTTGGGTCCCTAGTGGTGCAACAGTGAGCTCACAGATTGGTGCTCAGCCTTTGCGCTCAGAGAGGATCTCATTATGTAGACTCTAAGGTATAACCTTTTTTTCATACTTCAAATACCACTTAGTAACTCCTTGGCTATGTGTGTTGTTTTACTCCCTATATTCATTGTAGGCCTAAAGACATCAGTCTCTATGTATCTAAACTTTATATCTTACTCACTTTCAGCAGTATAATCTGGACACAGATTTGTTTGTTGAATAGACTTGACTAGATAACCCTAAGATCTCATCTAGCTCCAAAATTCTGTGATAGAAACTTTTGGAGAGGGAATGAATGAATAACAGTATTTATTCAGGATTCACTATATACAAATCCCTATGCTAAGTGTTGGAAAAACAAAGAGAAAAACAAAATAGATCTTTCTCTCTAGGAGCTCACATCATAACAGAAAGGAGATACCCAAGTTGGATGCTCAGCTGCAGGGCAGGAGAAAAGGCTCCGTGGCTATGACACAGAGGCTAGATTAAGAGATTCTACTATATCAAAAGCCAAATAATCTTCTACATTTAATAACCCATGAATATTTCATAAAATAGTTAAACAACCACATCTTTTCTAGGGAAGATCATTCCAACACAACCATCTGCTGAAAACCATTTGCAGCCCTGTGAGAAGACAGGATGTGGTCTCTGTGATGCATCTCCTTCCTTTCATTTCAAAAAGAATGTCAAGAGTCAATAAAGCCTCACAATCAAATTGACCTATCAATGATATCAAAGGCAATCAATACAGCTAAAATAGTCATTTTCATCATTTTTACCTGTTGTCCATCATAGTTCAACCACCAATGCTCACATAGGGCCCATTCTGTCCTAATAGCTTAAATCTGCCTTAATCATGACATTGCTTTTTAATAGCATTTTATCATAAAGTCAGAGAATTCAAAAATAAGCATGCAACACATACACACATATGTGTGTATGTATATATATATATATATATATACATGTATATATGCATACATGTAATTGGGGGGTTATGCTTTGTCTTCCTTTCTCTCAAACTTTTTTTAAAAATTAATTTGTCTTAGATTATTCTATGACATAAAGCTATTTGGTTAACATTAATTTTTAAACCTATCTCAAACTTTAAACCTATTTTAAACATTTTTTAAAAAATTGAGTGAAAGCAGAAGGCACACGAGATTTCTGTCTGAATATATCTGAATAGATATAACTCAAAACATCAGAGATCTATTTCCAGATTTCAAGTATATGTGGAAGAACAATAGTGTAATTATGGGAAAGTCATGGAGTTGTTTTGTTTGTTTGTTTTTTAATTTGTGTCTGTAGGGATGAGATTGGAAAGGTGAATGCAAGATGGAGAATGGTAAGGTCAGTTTTAGAAATGTGAAGTTTGGTAAGTCTGATAGCCCAGACCTGTAAAACCCACTACTGAAGAGGCTGTGGCTGGTGAATTTCTGAAGCTTGGTTTTCTTTAACTGCAGTAGGGCTAAAACCAATCATGTGTCTACGCTAAGGCTGGCACCAACATGGTGAATTCCAAGGGTGGAGGGTCACCAAGGCTACCTAGGGAAGGCTACTCTTACTCAGTCAAAAATGAAGTAGCAGGTCCAAACTTTTGTACCTATCAACAGTAGATTCAGCCCTAAAACCTCTGCACTTCCAGCATAAGTTAAAGAGATCCAGTCTCCAAAATGAATGATTGAATAAATGAATAAATAGGCAAATACGTGGAGAGATAGATACATTAATAAATAAGTAAATTAATGAATTAATTGAACAAATAAACAAATAGATGAATGAATAAACATATGAATGAATGAACAACTAAATGAATAAACAAACAAATAAATAGACTGGAGTATAAGATAAAAGTGGGAAATACAAGGTGAAATGCTAAGAGGAATTTAGGAAAGGGTCAGTTTAGGGACACAGATTTGGAAGTCACCTCTACAATTTTTTTTTTTATTTTAAGCAATCAAAATGGATGAGATCTCAATGGAACAAACACGGGACCAGTAAAGTTGTCATTTCTTATTGTTGGGGCCATCACCTGTAAGTATCACCATTCTGTTATCCCCCTGGTAATGAGAATTGCCTGGGTCTGACAAAATATGTATTTAGAAAGGAGCAATAGGAAGAGGTAATTTTAAAAAAAAATTAATAACAGGGGCAGCTAGGTGGAGCAGTGGATAGAGCACCAACCCTGGAGTCAGGAGGACCGGAGTTCAAATCCAGTCTGGTCTCAGACCAGACACTTAATAGATGTGTGACCTTGGACAAGTCACTTAACCCCAATTGCCTCACAAAGAAAAACAAACAAATAAAAATTTCAAAACAAAGATTAGAAATTACTGGAAATACAGGAGGGTTTGGTATTATAAAGTATGAAATGCTTTTATTTGGCCTAGGAAAAGTAATCCCTTCTCTTCTACATAAAGTACTCATAACATTAGTGGCAATGACATGGGAGGATTATAGGACCAACTGTTAACAAGTACAGTACAGAAAAGGGTACTATTCCCTTTAGTTTGATTAATTTCTTTTGATGAGTTCCAAAGACATCCTATTATGACTGCACTAATGTCAAAGGCAAAATTATAGTTAATAACAGTTAACATTTACGAGGTGTTTATTATGTGCCAGGCAGAGTGCTAAATATTTTGTACTTATTACCTAACCTGATCCTCACAACAGTTCTGGGAGGTAGGTGCAATTATTATCTCCATTTTACAGATGAGGAAAATGAGGCAAGCATAGTTTAAGATTCATACAACTAGTAAGTATGTGAGACCAGGTTTGAACTAAGGTCCTCCTGACCCCAGTCCCAGTGCTCTAGTCACTGTGCTATCTAGCTGCACCCCCCCCCCAAAAAGAAACAACAACAAACAAAAACAAAAGAAAAACAAACAAAAACCATGCATATCCTATTATAGCTACTAATGATTATCTTCAATGTATGACTTCAACCAATCTGTCAGGACTTGCAGCTCCAGATTAAATTGGATGGAAAAGCCAACATTTCTATGCCATTCTGAAAGAATAATAATAATGCCATCATATCCGATGCATATTAGCTTGTTTTGGCTACACTAAGAGAAATATTAACAATGTTGAAAACAATGATCTTTTTTCAAGTATATATCACAATTCCAAGGTCTCCTCTAACTAGCCTAAGGAAAAGAATGTCGTTGTAACTTCTGGGTGTCCCTGAATGTGTCCCAAGGATTCATTTTCAGATAGTAGCAGCATAAAAAGATTACAACCTGTCAATGGGAAACCATTGTACTAGTCCTTATCTCATCACCCAGGTTAAATGTTCAGAACCTTGGACTGATGGCCTGTAAAGAGTAATTTATGGCCCTGACCTTCCATATGAAAACCATCAGGGAATAAACAGGAGGTCATGTGATACTGTGTGCTGGCATATAAAAAAGGTCTTAATGCAATTTTTATGTTGCATACTCTTTAGTACAGAAAGCGCACTATTAAATCCTCAGGGCAGGGGATGTCTTATTTTTAATGCATGGAAGAAATTCTCATATGGAATTGTCCAGGGCTGGTGCTATGCATAGGCGGATTAAGAAGCACACCTATCTGGTGTTGATTTGAGAGGAGCTAAGGCTCACGACAACAAAAAAGTATCCCTCATAGATACATATATAATACATGAAATTCCCATGATACTGTACTTACTTCTTTGGAGTAAGCTTTAAAATCAAATTATAGATAAACTGACACTTACAGTATGATTCTGGCAAGCCACTTAATTAACTTCACTGAGCTTCAGACTCCTTATTTGTAAAATTACAGAATTGCATTGGATTATCTCCAAAGTCCATTTTATCTCAAATACCCTCTCATTCTGAGATTCTGTGTTCAACACAATAAGCCATCAGCATCTTGGGACCTGTTTGACAGAAGAGCAACAGAGAGAAAAAGAAACCACTCCAATGTGCTAGAAAGTTGAGTTTATGAATGAGGGAAAATTGGCAGGAAGAAAAGAAAGCTTTAAGATGAAGGAAGCTAATGGGAAAAGAAGACTGGGATAGGAAATCAGACACTGGGGAAGTAGGGGCAGAACTGGAAAGAAAGTGCTAGGCAGCATGAGGACATTGAAGAGAGGGGAGGGAAGAGGAAGGAGAGGAGTAATAGAACCAAAAAACAGGAATTTGAATGAAATTCAACTTGAAATAAACTGAGGCTATTTAATTATGTTGCTAAGGAGTTCATTATCTTCTGAATATAAGGATTTTCATGGGTACCATTTATGCTGATCTGATCTAATTAGGTCTAGGAGTTATTGAGAAATGAATGGGGAGTTAGGAGACTCAGTTCTTCCATTAATTAATTATATAACCTCAGTGGCTTTGAGTTTCCTCATCTGTAAAATGACAAAGTTGAGGTAGCACTGCTGCTTGTGGTGAATGTCCTAATGGGCATGCATGAGAGTAGGCAAGAACTGTCCAATTCTTGCTTCACTTCTGTTTTGTACACCAATGAGAAATTAGAATTAGAAATTAGAAAGAATAGAACAAAATGGCTAAAAGTACATTGAAACCCAAGATAAATGAAATAGTATGAGAGAATCTTGTCGCCCTCAGGGAGTGTTCAAATCAAGGCTCTGATGAACTACTTCCCTGGGTGATGAAAAAACCTGGGAATGGTATCACAGACCTTCTAACAAAGATCTTGGAAGAACTAAGATGAACAACAGCTAGGCCACAGGGCAAATCTCGTTCCAATATTCAAAAAAGAGAAGGTGATCGATTCTGCAAAGAAAATAACTGCACATCAATTCTTGGCAAAATTCTAGAACACAGAATTTGTGAGCTTTTAGCAAAGAAAACAGTGAATAATAAAAGTTAGTGGGTATATTAAAAGCTAGTGATGCCTGGCCAACCTCATCCTCTCTTGGGGCCAGAGTTACTAATCTGTTATTTCTGGGAAATACTTGCATAATACATCTGGATTTAAAGAATCAGAAACTGGAAAGGATCTTTGAGTTCACTAGTTCAAACCTCTCCTTTAACAGATGAGGAAACTGATGTCCCAAGAGGATATTTCATTGGCTGAGTCAATCAGGTATGCCTAGAAGGATCTAGCATTTGACCTTCTGCCTCCAAAGAGAGCACTGCACCATACTCTTCCTTAGCAAGGCAACTAAAAACTCTTTCATGTAATCTCTGTGGATAAAATGGAAGGATGGAAACTAGAAGAGAATACAGTTAGGTGGATTGAGAACCACTTGAATGACTTAATCTAATAAATGCTGATTAATAGCAAGCTAGAGGCTGTTTTCTTCTACTGGATTGTCACAGGGATCTATGATTTATTCTACTCAGTTTTTTTTTTACCAATGGCTCTGATTAAAGCCTGGAGAAGTATGTGGGTAATATAAAATTGGGATGCATTAGTAGTGTATAGGATACCACAATGAGAAAATCCTCCCCCCAAAAAACCTTTTAACTGTCTATAGAATAATAGTCAAGTCTAATAAAATGAAATTTAGTAGCAATAAATGTAAATTGCTACTCTTGGTTTAAAAAAAAATTAACTACACAGGTACCTGATGGAGAATATGTGGCCAAACAGTAGCTCATATAAAAAGGACCTGGGATTATAATGGATTGTAAAGGCAACGTGAATAAAATGACATCAATAAACATTATTAAGTGCCTTCCTCATATGCCAGGTGATGAATTAAGTGTAGGGGAATATTGCTCCCTTCTTACCATTGCCTGCTTTCTTACCTAATAGGTCAGGGCTTCTGCAGGAGCCTGGACCAGGAACCCCCACCAATGCTATGCTAAGTGTGATGTGATTGCCCCTCCCCCCAAAAGAAACACCCCAAGCATGAGTTAGGCTTTATTAATAGTGGTATGATAGAAGAAAAACTAAGTTGTTAATAAATATTGCTACATCCTGAGTTCAGTTCTGAAAACTATATTTTAGGAAGGACTTTGAAAAGAGACAGCCCATCCAGAGAAAGGCAATAGGGATGGTAAGTGGGAACTTGAAACCATGTTCACAGAGACTGGTTGAACAAGAAGGAGATGTTAGCCTGGAGAAAAGAATACTTACAAGGAAGAAGACAGCTCTCTTGACATAGTTGAAGGGTTATTAAGTGAAAAAAAGGATTATTTTTCTTTTCCATTGCCGTAGAGGGGAGAATCAGTGGTAAATGGTAGAATTTACAGGCAGGAAGAGAAAACTCAATATAAAGAAAAACTTGATAACAATAAGCATTAACTAAAAGTGGACAGGACTGTCAGAATTAAATGGAAAAACCCTGTATGAGTTTTTTACATGGCAACTAAATGCCCCCTTACCTGAGATGTTGTCCACAAACTAAGATTCAAGCTTCAAGGCTATGCTAGATGAGCCATATGGTCCCTCCTAAGTTCTAAATTTTAAGATCCTATGGTTCCACATGGTTATCTTTTTCTTCTTTTTAAAAAAATTTTAATAACTCCACATAATCAGAAATGAGAACAACCTAAACTTATTATACCTTGTTTCAGAAATAGCAGGGCGTTTCTCTTATAGATAGCATTCAGTAAACAAGACAGTGATTTCAGGACCTAGACTAAAAAACACCTATCTGCTTATGCACAGAGATACCTGAATTTCCTTTAGGAGGAATGATGAGAGGTTTCCAACTACAAATACCTCTGAAATAAAATATCACAGTGATCGTTTCACACCAAGACATGAATAAAAACTATTAGATCTTTTATGTAGAACAGCTCTGAGAAAAGATGAAGGAAAGTGTTGGGATGGGATGTTATAAAAAAAAAAAACAGTGAAACCAATGGATGAGGGAGGAAAAAGGGAAACTGAAAAAGAAAAGGAAAGTATCTTATTCAAACTTTGCAATTGTCCAAGGGGCTACCCAGGGAATAGTTTAATTCTGTAAACACATATTCAAGGCTGCTATGAATAAAGTACTATCCTAGGTCCTGAATCTAGAAAGCAGTGAAAGGAGAAGAGGAAAGAAATAGGGAGAAGAGAACTCTGGCCTCAAAGAGCTTACACTTTACTATCCATTATAGATCAATAAGGAATAACAATATTCTATATACTTATATAACTAAGACATAATCATAAATTTCAGGAAAAAAAATCAAATAGAACATATTCTCCATCTCTGGTAAGCTCAGAAGAAAGGCATCTGACAAATTGCAATAAATGGGTTTGAGGAAAGATTTAGAATCATACACTATCAGGGCTAGAAAGGAGCTTATAAGATCATCCATCCATCTGTCCAACCTCCTCATTGTGCAAATGAAGAATCAGAGACACAGAGAAAGAGACTTGTCCAAGGTTGATTGCAAATAATAATAATAATAATAATAAAATAAAATAAAGCAAAATAAAATAAGTGACAGAACCAGAATTCAAATGACCAGAGTAGGCTAACCTGGATTAGCAACAAACTCTGTTAAAGATCTTCCATACTTGGATCAATGTTTTCAACTTAATTAATCAAGATTCAAGACATTTTATGAAGAATATCTGTATGATCACTTTTTGTATCTTTCAGGAGGAGTTTATAATTAGGATGAGACACAGACCACACTAATATACAGACCATCAGAATAAAGCTCTTTCTATACACAGCATTAAAGGCACCAAAGTTGGAGATAAGTTGGTTATTTTTATATCAAGGGATAGCATGTGCAATCTCTATCCAAATTATTTCATAAAATGGATTGATGCAAGTTTTATTAGCTTAATTGTAGACCTGCTAGACGCAGAAGCAGTTCACTCAAAATTCTCTACTAGTTCCATAACTCTAATTTTAAAATTGGTACAAGATAAAGAAAATTTCATTAGTCCATTCAGTCTACCAAGAAATGCTTTATGTAACTAGCAAAGAATATCATCCAAGTTGGAAATCAGGATTCAGGAACTTTTCTATGCAGATAACTATCACATTCACCAAAATATAACACTAACACAAATTTAAAGTGGACTTAGTTTTTAAAAGTCAGTTTTCTCATGTGATGGATCATTTTAATTTCATTAAAAAATTTGGCATTCTTTGCCACCTGTGACGTTAGAAGAGTGAATAGCTTCTTTCCACCCTCATCTTTTTTCTTTTCTGATGCTAGAACACGTTAGAATTGAAATACAATTGTTCCTTGGCAACCCCCACACAGCTCGCCTTCCACAATCTGCATTCTGTCATACAATTTGCATTCTTCATGGAGAAAAAATATTGGGGTACCTATGGCATAGAAAGCTGAGATGGCTACTTGTGAGGTTTCGGTATCTGCAGAGGCAGAAGACACCTACACCCTTCTAGTCCATAAACTAAGAGAAGGACTCTGCAGGCCAAGAGGCACATCTATGAATATCAATTGAGGTATTTTTTTAAATTTCCTTAAAAATAATACCTCACTTGATATTTCAGTCAGCACAGGATGATTTAAGAATACATATGCAAAATAGGCAAGATATTATGGTCTGTTATTCAGGTTAGCATAGCACTGGGAACTGATACATCTGAAGGCAACCAAAACCTTGCCTGAGCCTATTATCAGGGAATTTTACATGAAATCAAATATCTTTATCAGTAATAAAGAGCTGAAAAGTTCCCCTGGCATTCTTGGTAACCCCTCATCCAAGGATTAAGTGATAATTGGGCACACATCAAGAGGCTGGTCTGTTTTTTGGGTAGCAAGCAGACAGACAGATGGCTAGGAATCAACTTTACAACTGAAAAGATTGCTACTGAGAGGAAAGGGGTGGGGAACCTGTGGCCTTGAGGCCACATGTGGCCCTCTAGGTCCTCAAGTGCAGCCTTTCGACTGAATCCAAGCTTCACAGAACAAATCCCCTTAATAAAAGGAGTTGTCTGTAAAACGTGGACTCAATCAAAAGGCCATACCCAAGGACCTAGAAGGCCACATGTGGCCTTGAGGCTGCAGGTTCCTCACCCATCTAGTCCATAACCTTTTTATCTAGACTCTGAATTATCTAAAAAGATATGTTTCCAGAAAGCTTATCCTGTGACGTAACCACTTCAGAACAGGGTAGGGTCAGAAAACAGGAATTTCAGTTCACCTGGTTTTGATGGAAAGGGGGTAGTAGGAGAAGGGAAGGTGGTGCTATCCCACAGTGTTTGGGTCCTGACCCCACAGAGTTGTGAGAACATAAGGTGTGCTGTGGGCTATGCAAGGAGAAAGTAAGCCAAGAATGGAGGTAGAGTCATTGTTCAGTCCTGTCCCTACTCTTTGTGACCCCATATGGGGTTTTCTTGGCAAGGATATTGGAGTGGTTTGCTATTTCCTTCTCTAACTCATTTTATGTATGAGGAAACTGAGGCAAACAGTGGTTAAGTGACTTGCCCAGGGTCACACAGCTCTCTGAGGCCACATTTGAATTTGGGTCTTCCAGACTCTAGGCCCAATGCTCTACCCATTCAGTCATCTAGCTGCCTCAGACAAGTAGGGTAGGGGGTGAGAATTAGCAAAGCTGGTTTATGTGAATTGGTCTAAATGTCTGCTTAAGATCTCCCACACTGGCAATAATATTTTAGCTCTGGGGATCAAAGTCCAAAGCAATTTATGCAGTTGTGACTCACTTATTAAATCAAACTGTGATTTACACAATATTTTTTGACTCCATAATCTAACCAAAATCATCATTGCCATTTGTTCAACCACTAGATTAATTCTCTAAAAGTTTGAGAAGGGTCATAGTAAGTAAAAGCCACCGCTACCATCCGGCTACCTTCTCATAATTGAAGGTAGTTTTGTCCAAACTTGGGGATCTAGCAGGAGTAGAGAGACTGAGTCAGGAAGGATATCATGGCTGAAACAGCAAGAAACCACTCAAGTTTATGGAGTTCAGTGCTTGGAAATTGGCAATGTTGCCAAGTTTAATAACCAAAACAGAAGCCACTTGCACAGAATTATTCTTTATATTCAGGCAGGTTAGAGGTGAATTCCACACTGAGCAACCAGGTTTTATTTTCTTTCAGGTTCTTAACCCTGCTGCAGTGCTTGGGTTCAAAAATACTGAAAGTAAGTGAAGCTTTTTTTTCTGTGAAGATAGAGAGAGTAGGAAAAATCTCTACATACATTCTGCTTTTATCATTCAAAAATCATTTTAAAAGCTGACAGAATAATTTTATGTAACTCCTTAGAAACTTGGAAACATACTTGGCCTGACCTACTGCAATCAAATCAATAGGATGAATAAAATTAAATGAAGCATGAGTCCCTTTACACTTAAACTAAGTTCAATGACCATTAGTTCCACTGAATGCCTCTTTATATTCATAAAACAAAGTGGAATTTAAAATATATCTACAATAGCTTTTCTTTTCTTCCCCTCTCTGATCCATTATTGGCTCTAAATGCTGGGACTTGAGAATCTTAAGGGTTTGCTGCTTGGGTCTATGGTACAATTTTTTGAGGATTCATTCTTTTCACATAGCATTTGTGCTAAGCATTATTTCAGGAGCTTCTAAACATTGACATGGAGCCAATCACCTGGCATCTTTCTCAACATCTGTCCTCAAATCATTTCTCCCCCTGAAGGCCTTCCCTATGCTCCCTTAATTTTCTTCCCAATATCTCAATCAATCTCTACTTCTTTTATTCTGCACTAATGCTTACTATTCCTCTGCTAACCTATCATATTCCCTTATGGGCTAGTAGAAATTAACACAGCTACTGACCTCCACATGTGTTTGTGGGAGCATGGTTTTATTATTTAAGATTATATTTAATTCCTGACTGTTTCACAGGTAAACACCATTTGTTGGGCAGGAGAACACAGGAGGGCTCCTAACACTAACAGGTGTTCCAGTACAGGTTCACTTTTGATCCGGTCAGATAGGAAGTTAGCTTCAGAGGGGTTAAATAAGCTTGTTTTATTCTAGTCTAGTCTTCTCAAAAGGGTTGCTGATAACGGGAGCATCAACTCCTAAAGCATTCCCTAATCATACTTCTGACAAGAGCAGACAAGAATGGTAGGAGCTAAGGATGGAGTCAAGATGGCAGAGTGAAAGTAGTGACTTGCTTGATTTCTCCCTCAAACTGCTCCAAATACCTGTAAAAAAAAAAGGCTCTAAACAAATTCTAAAGCAGCAGAACCCACAAAACACAGAGTGAAACAAATTTATAGCCCAAGACAGCCTGGATGGTTGATCTGAAGGTATATCTCGCCGGGTGGGGAGAGGAGTGCAGTTCAGCATGGGCATTCAGGCAAAACAAGCCTCAGCAAACCTGGAGCAGGCATCAGAGGACTGAATCGCAGGTGACTGTGGCAGTTTCCAGACTTCTCAACACACAAACACCAAAGACAACTTAGAAGGTCAGTAGGAAAAGTCTGTGACCGTGGTGAGAGGGAAGCTTGGTCCCAGTCCCAGCACAGCCCCAGGATAGTGGCTCCTTCTGGAGCTCTTGGCCCATAGACTGAGGGGACATCGAGTGGCTGATCAGAGGGGGATTGCAGGGATCTCTCTGCTGGTGCAGGATTCTCTTGCTTTGCCCTTGCTTAGAATCTGGGTCACAGTTCTAGGTGGTGGTCCTGGGCCAAGGAGGAGTGCTGGTGTGGTGGAGCTTGTAGTAGTGGCAGAGAGGAAAACCTCCTCACCGTTCCAAAGCATAAAACAGTGTTTTTGGTCACTTTCAGACCACAGCACAGGCCAGGAAAGGAGCAAACACCTCATCCCTTATCATACCACCTTGGAAGAACTAAAAATTTACAGGTCCCTAGAAGTATCTCTGAAAATAGCTGCACAAAACCACCAAAGCTTGGGACAGTATATTCTCCACACTGTAACCAGACCCCTTACCTTAACAAAGAATTTAAAATTCAAGTAATTGGCTGGGGGACCATGAACAAACAAAGGCGCAAAAAAAAGTCAGACCATAGAATCTTACTTTGGTAACAAAGAAGATCAAAACATACAACCAGAAGAAGACAACATCAAAGCTCCTACATCCAAAGCCTCCAAGAAACACATAATCAGTCCAAGGCCATGGAAGAGCCTAAAAAGGATATTGAGAAGCAAGTAAAAGAAGTAGAGGAAAAACTGGGAAGAGAAATGAGAGTGATGCAAGAAAATCATGAAAACAAGTCAACAGCTTGCTAAAGAAGACTAAAAAAATACTGAAGAAAATAACACCTTAAAAATAGCCTAACCCAAATGTCAAAAGAGGTCCAAAAAGCCAATGAGGAGAGGAATGCCCTAAAAAGCAAAATTAGCCAAATGGAAATAGAAGTCCAAAAGCTTACTGAAGAAAATACTTCCTTAAAAATTAGAATGGTGCAATTAGAAGCTAACGACTTTATGAGAAATCAAGACAGTATAAAACAAATCCAAAAGAATGAAAAAATAGAAAACAATGTGAAATATCTCATTGGAAAAACAACTGATCTGGAAAATATATCCAGGAGAGATAAATTAAAAATTACTGCACTATCTGAAAGCCGTGATCAAAAAAAAGACCTAGACATATCATCTTTCAAGAAATTATCAAGGAAAACTGCCCTGATATTTAGAACCAGAGGGCAAAACAGAAATGGAAAGAATCCACCGATCATCTCCTGAAAGAGATTCCCAAAGGAAGACTCCTAGAAATATTGCAGCCAAATTCCTGAGTTCCCAGGTCAAGAAGAAAATATTGCAAGCAGCCAGAAAGAAACAATTGAAGTATTGTGGAAACACAATCAGGATAACACAAGATTTAGCAGCTTCTACATTAAGGGAGCAGAAGGCATGGAATATAATATTCCAGAGGGCAAAGGAGATAGGATTACAACCAAGAATCACCTACCCAGCAAAACTGAATATAATCCTTCAGGGGGGAAAAATGGTCATTCAGTGAAATAGAGGACTTTCAAGAACTCTTGATGAAAAGACCAAAGCTGAATAGAAAATTTGACTTTCAAATACAAGACTCAAGAGAAGCATGAAGAAGTAAACAGGAAAGAGAAATCATAAGGTACTTATTAAGGGTGAACTGTTTACATACCTGCCTGGAAAGATGATATTTGTAACTCATAAGACTTTTGTCAGTATTAGGGTACTTGGAAGGAAAAAATTATATGTATGTATATAGATAATCTAGATAGATAGATAGATAGATAGAAAGACAGATAGAGATTGATAGATGGCACAGGGTGAGTTGAAGATGAATGGGTGATATCTGGAGAATAAAATTAAGGGGTGAGAGAGTATTATACTGGGAGGAGAAAGGGAGAGGTAGAATAGCGTAAATTATCTCACAAAAACTAGAGAAGAAAAGCCTTTTACAGTGGAGGGGAAGTGGAGGAAGGTGAGAGGGAATGAGTGAATCTTAATCTCATAGGATTTGGCTTAAGGAGGGAATAACATATACACTCGCTTGGGTATGGAAATCTATCTTATCCTACAGGAAAATGGCGGGGGAGTGAAGGGACAAGAGAGCTGGGGGATGATAGAAGGGAGGGGGTAATCAGAAGCAAACACTTCTGAGGAGGGACAGGGTCAAAAGAGAGAAAGGAATAAATGGAGGGCAGGATAGGCAGGAGGGGCATATACTTAGTTTTTCACAACATGACTACTATGGAAGTGTTTTATATGACTGCACATGCATAACCCGTATTGAGTTGCTTGCCTTTTCAATGAGGGTGGGTGGGGAGGGAGGAAGGGAGAAAATTTGTAACCCAAAGTTTTAAAACACATGTTAAAAAATGTTTTCACGTGCAACTGGGAAATAAGAAATACAGGAAATGGGGTATAGAAATCTATCCTGCCCTACAGGAAAACAGAAGGGGAATGGGATAAGAGGAAGGGGGCTGGGAGACAGTAGGGAGGGCAGATTAGGGGAAGGGGCATTCAGAATGCATGCCATCTTGGGGTGGGGGGAGGGATGAGATGGAGAGAAAATATGGAACTCAAAATCTTGTGGAAGTGAATGTTGAAAACTAAAAATAAATAAATTGGGGCAGCTAGGTGGCACAGTGGATATAGCACTGGCCCTGAAGTCAGGAGGACCTGAGTTCAAATCCTACTTCAGACACATAACACTCACTAGCTGTGTGAACCCAGGCAAGTCACTTAACCCCAATTGCCTAAAAATAAAAATTAAAAATAAATAAATTTAAGAGGAAAAAAAAGTCCCCTAAGTCTCAACAGGGGCTGGTTGAGGCAAACGCAGATTCCCTCCCAAGCCTTGATGGGGTCCAAATGAGGAAGGTACATGCATTCCTATGTGCATTACCCAAATCCCAAAATGGGTTCCCCACTCACTGACCAGTGCCCCCTTGATTTATAGGGCAACAGACAAAGAAGTCTTCTTGGCAACATTAAGTTCACAATTTTACATTACTTCATCCCTATATCTCACTGTGCAAGCATGTTGGAGATGTTTAGAAACAATGGCTTTGAGAAATTTTACCCAACACCTGGAAACTAGAAATTGTTATGGTCATGGAGCCTGGGAACTAAACCATAAGAAAGAATAACAAAAATCCACCTTATACACACTAAAATCCACCTTACATACACTCACTTTTGCTAAATTAAACATCAGAGGTGCCATTTTAAAGAACAAGATTCAAAAGCGTCACAGGAAAAGTGTCTAAATTCACTTCATCAACCTCTTTAAGATTATCTTGAAGTTGGATGTATCAAGAACCACACAACGTAGGTTCCCTGAAGGAAGGGACCTTTACAATCTAGCCTGTGCTGCTGCCACTTTAGCCCCTACTAAGCATTCTTGTGGGCAGCTAGCTGGTGCAATGGAGAGAGCACCTCTTGTGGAATCAGGAAGATTTGAGTTAACTTGGGCCTTACCTGTTTGACCCTAGGCCATTTGCCTCAGTTCCTCATATGTATAATGAGGGGCATGCTGGAGAAGGAAATGGCAAGCCATTCCAGTATCTTTGCCAAGAAAACCCCACTGACAAAAGTTCATGGGGTGATGTAGAATTGGACATGACTGAACAATCTAGAAACACCAACAAAAGCATTGATATTGTTGTTGTTTTTAAACCAAGTTTTTTGTTTGTTTGTTTTTAAAGATTTGTGGTAGGAATATTCAGTGCTCGTCCTTTGCATGACGCCTTTGCAAGTACACCTCCCCCATTGCTAATGACCTCCCCACCCCCATGGAGTACCTGAATCGAACTGTATTTGATACAAAACAGTACTCTGTATCAAGTTGTATTTATTCACACTGTATATTATATACATACTTGTCTCCCTCATTAGAAGTTCATCTTGGGTACAAAGTGTTTCATTCTTTGTACTTCTATCCCCAGCACCTGGCACAATGCCCAGCACATACGAGGCACTTAATGCAATTGCTTTCTTGTGACTACAATGCACCTGCATAGAATTTATATGTATTAAGGGAGTAGATGTAGTCACGGGTTTAGAATTGGAACAAACTTTATCAGCACTAATTGCAGAATTCATGATAACAATTATTATGCCCCTTGCACATGTGCTGGCTTGGGATGCTGAGCAGGTCCCTTAGGTTCTCAATGGTGCTCTAGGCAGCTCTCGGAAACTATATGTTACAGAGAAGGTACCTGCACTGGTAAAGTAGGCTGCTTCCTGGAAACTTCATTTGAAATGAAATCACACGTCCTATTCCTATCATAACCACTAGAAATGATCACCTACCCAATTCTTAAGTAGATACGTAGTCAAGGAATTTGAACAAATAGTTCTCAAAAGAAGACTTGCAAAATATGAACAACCGTATGAAAGTATACTCTAAATCACCAATAGTAAGAGAAATCAAAACAATTCTGAGGTTTTACCTTACACCCTAGCAAACAGGACAGATAATGGCAATAATCCATGTTGGATGGTTTGTGGGAAGATAGGCATACTGTTCCATTGTTGGTATAGTTATGAATAGATGCAATCATTTTGGAAAGCATTTTTTAAATGTGCAAATACAGGGATTAACACGTCCATACCGTTTGATGCACAGAGGCCATTACTAAGACCCAAGTCCTCATATATAGCAAAATAGACATAGCATCACTTTTTGTGACAGCAAAGAATTGGAAGCAAAGTAGATGCCCTTCAATTGGGAAATAGCTAAACAAACTGTGATATATAAACATAATGGGATATTACTATATTGTAGGAAATGATGAATATGATGAATACAGAGAAGCAAAAAAGGATCTATATAAACTGATGCAGAGTGAAGTAAGCAGTGCCAAGAAAACGTCATACACAATGACTGCAACAATGGAAATGGAAATAATAGACACACACACTCACACACACACTCACACAACTATCAAAAGTAAATTTTGCAAAATTGTAAGGAACATCCATGGCTTGAACGATGAGTTACAAGAACCATTCCTAATTCACCCTTTGTTGAAATGGAAGGTTCACAGGTGTTACAAATTGCATATGTTTTCAGATTTATTCAATATACTGATTAAACTGATTAGTTGTTTTTATCTCCTCCCTCACCCCACTTTTTTTTCTTCTGTTTGAAAGACTATTATTTGTTATCTAGCATGGCTCTTTTGAAAGGGAGGGATACTGGGAGGGGAACTATGATGATGTAAAGAACAAAAGACATCAATAGCTATTTATGAAAGTATTACCTGCTTTTGAGCAGAGAGGAAGGTGCAGTGAAAGAACATGTTATTTGGAATTCTAGAACACCAGGGTTCAGAGTGCATCTCTGCTATTTAATAGCTAGATAGTCTTTGCCAAAGTCAATTAAGTTCTCTGAGCCTGAGTTTCAATTAACCCAGGAGACTAGAACCTGTGTTCTCCATGCCTCCCAGAGTTGTGGTGAAGAGCCAATGATGTCACTTGTGTATATCATTGAGAAACCACAAAGCACCACATAAATATGAGTTTTTCCTACCCTTTAAGAATCTTCTAGCTTGGAGTTTGAAATGCTAGTCTTTCTGCTTTCACCAGAAGACACACCTTGACACAATTTATATTGTCCACAGACAATAGGACTTGTACTATAACCCACACAAAGGAAAAAGTGTGCTTGGTTATAAACAACAATAACACAGAGGCTCCAAGTGATAAGCATGGTTCTAATCAAGTTCAGAAAGAAATCACAGAAGGTTTTCAGACTTACTTAGGGTCTAGGCATGGCTTTACTGAAAGCTCAAAGTCCTTAAAGTGCTCAAAACAAAATAATCATACAAAGAAAAAAAATCATAGGAACTAAACCCATGAAACAGTTTAAAAATAAGAAAAAGCCAGCACCAATGCAAAAAGTGAGCGAAGTGTATTTGGTAAGTGGGAAGAGCAATGTCTCCTGGGTAGAGAACTTTGGTTCAAATCCTGCTAGTTATCCATGGGACCTTGGGAAAACCATTAAACTTCCCTGGACCTCAATTTCCTCATCTTAAAAAATGAGGTTGGGTTAGTTAGCCTCTGAGGCCATTACACATCTTCTAGGATAGTGGGACAGTGAGGACCCCTCACTTTTCTTTTGAAGAAGCATAGATAGGAAGATAGAGAGATAGACAGATAGACAGACAGATAGATAGATAGATAGATAGATAGATAGATAGATAGATAGATAGATAGATAGATAGATAGATAGATAGATAGATAGATAGATTAGATAGACAGTCATTTAAATTGTGGTGTAAATTCTTAGGTATCAGAAGTGTTAAGCATTCATTGTGCAGAAAATTTTAAAAATATGTCCTTACAGTAGCACATATGTGAGGGAATGAGGCATAAGAATAAGCTGCTGAGAATGTTCTAAAAATCCAGGAATACAGAAATAATAATAAATTCTTTCTTCTAAAAATTTAATTAATCCTTTGTTTAACAGGATTTGACATCTAGTTAAAACAATCTCTGGATGAGTTTTCTTGAAGTTTGATTTGAAACTGTATAGTCTATCCAAGAAAGGAAATTCTGTAAGAAAGCAAATATTAAATTTAAGCTTTTTTAAAAAAAAGTTACTTCATTAAAGCACCGACCTGGAGGCTGAGATTACATTTTTAAATAAAACAGACAGTTCCAGAGTCTTTCTAACTTTAGGGATGCCAAGGACTAAGGCCACTTGTTTGTTATTTTCCCAACATAAGGATGATGGTAGTAACAAGGCCACTCTTCGAAGCCTATCCCTGGTTTAAAATATTGGCTCCCTGTAAAATAGGGCATTCAGGTTTTAAAAGACAAGATAAGGGGATTATCTGCAGGATTGTAATTAGAAGTAAAAAGCAAACTCTGGGAAAACATAAGGTAACTCAAAGAATACACTTTAAAAAAAATACACCTTAGTACAGCATTTTTATTTCTGTTACTTTGCAACTTGCCACAATTTTTCTTTAGTATTAGGATTTTGCATGTGAAATAATTACAAGCAATATATTTTTCTAAAACACCAGTACTATGAATATAAAATATTAGCAAAATAACCAATGTTTTTTGGTTAACTGTGTAACCCTGAGCAGGTTTACCTCAGTTTTCTCATCTGTAAAATGAGGATAGCAATAACTCCTAGGACTCTTTGAGTTTCAAATGAGATAATAATTGTAAAGTGCTTTAGCACAGAACCCAGAACATTTTGTTTTGTTGTGGAATTGTTACAGTCATATCCAGCTCTCCATGACCCTACTTGCGGTTTTCGTGGCAAAGGTACTGGAGTGGTTTTCCATTTCCTTCTCCAGCTCATTTTACAGACAAGGAAACTGAGGCAAACAGGGTTAAGTGACTTGCCTAGCGTCACACAGCTAGTGTCTGAGATCAAATATGAACTTAGGAAAATGAGTCTTTCTGAGTTCAGCCCTAGCACTCTACCACTGCACCACATAGCTGCCCCACTCAGCCCACACTGCTTTATAAATGTTAGCTGCTATTCTTATCATTGTTGTTGTTGTTATTAAAATTGGCTGAGACAAGGCACCCCAAATTTTGACTCGCCTTGTTGGCATCATAGCAGTTTACAGGCAGCATCAGGCAGAAGGGACAGACAGGCCATATGAAGCACAAAGTTTGGGGGAATATTCAGATACATAACAGGAACATATTGTAAGTACCAGAGGACAAACCAAATGTGCAAAGTAGAAGCAATTTGACTACTAAGAGATCTGAATGAGTGGATGAAGATAGTTGAATGATAAATAGCACAAACAGCAACCAGGGGGTCCCTGAGAACTGAGAAGAAAAGAAGGAAGTAGACAGAAGCCCATATGCATGACATCAGCAGTAATTCCTGAGTCATCCTCAGTCGTCTTTATAATTTTCTTACCCCAGGGGAAGCCAGTCTTCAGTGAGCCTGATAGGACATAGAGGCATCTAGTCATGTCTACTAACAGCAGGCTGTCTGATTGGTGAATGTGAAAGCCAGGAGCAGACTCAGCTCAGGGCAAGAGGCATTTCCTTTACAAGTTGATAATTGAGCTAAGAAAGTCAATGAGACTTGATACATCATCCTGAAATATAATATTAAAGAGTAGCAATAGAACCTCAAGAGGTTACCTGGCTCCTCCTCTATCTCACCTTCCTCTACCAAACACTAATCTTCCGATTAAACCTTCTAAGATAAGCCACTTGATCTGTTTTTAGAAATATTCAGAAATGGTGCCTTTCCAGCTATGAACTCCCCCTTGCTCCAGACCCTTAGGAGCCTACTTCATGATATAAACACCCAACAGAAAGCCAAACAGTCCTTTCTCATTTATTGCCAAAATGCCTTGTGGCATTTTAAACTATTGACTCTCCTTTTGCTCTTCTGCAGACAGTAAGACTCACCGGTCAATAGTTTCCTTGATGACTTGTAACAAAATCTATTTTATTACATCACTAGAATTGGTTTGCCTTGGTTTAACTCTTGGTAAAATTAAATATATTATTTCTACTACAAGAAAAAGAACCTGCAACACAATTCAAAAAGTATTTAACAGTCCCTTATATCCCTTCTTTACTTGAATTCTAGGAGTTCCAGACTTAAATCTTTAGAAGTAGCATAGTACTGAAAATGCCATCGGTAGCAACTATTTGAAGAGGGTATCCTATCTCCTCAAAACATTTTCATCCCCTTTTTACAGGAGAGTCATATTTTTCACTATATCATTTGTATTTTTTAATATACTTCTATGACAGATAATCTAATTGTGATAAATCATTTTCTGGGTCATACTGAAATTATAGCCATCTGAAAAAGTTTAAATAAAAAGCAATCGCATAAAACTTTTTAAGCTTTCATTGAAATGTGGATTTATTCAAAATGAAACCTATAGATACACAGAATAGTAAGAGGGTCTCTCCATTTCATATTGTTAGAAGTGAAGCAAGAACTGAAGTTTGCCTACCAAAAATCACATATCTCTGAATGCCTCAATCATTGAGAACATAACTAGGAAACCAGAAGCAAACATAATGACCCAAACAAACCTCTGAGAAGCTCTGAGGCACTTTACAAAGCTCACTTTCCACTTAGGGAATCCCAAGAGCCTTATTTACCCTTATTTTAAATACAATTATAACAAGGACAGTTTTCTAGTCCCACAGCAAATTATAAATATCAGGTCAAAAGTGGGATGAAGGGGCTACTGAAAGTGTGTGTTTTAAAACCGCAATGGATAATTTAGCCCCTCAGTTCAATTCTAACAAACATTGATTTAGGGCCTACAAAGGGCTAGGTACTGCTTTAATAGACCTATAGGATTTTGCCTCTCTCTAAATACAAACATACACTTGGGAGTCTTTATCTAGCTATGCATAAAGGGATTAAAAAATAGACCAGAAAAACAGCTATCCTTTGGCCCTATCACAATCTAGTTAATAGTACAACTCTTATGACATGTTAGGTCCTGTTTGCCAGTGTTTTGAACTTTGTGCTTTGCTTACCCATCCAGCTTTAGGTATTCTTCTGTTCCATAAGAGCTTCATTTACCTCCTTGACCTTGTACTTTGATAATCAACTACAATATCAAGTCATCCACATTCACTGAACTCCTAGACTGTGCTCACCATTCTTGATCTATGACACCTGTTTGCACCTCCCCCTGACCCCAAGTAATTAACTGTCTACATATGTGCTAACACAAGCCAACTTCAAAGGATCAAAAAATATAAACCTGTAAGTGACCACAGAGATAATGTAGGCTGGTGCTTTCTTTTTATAATTGAGAACCTGAGGCCCAGATTGGTTTTGAGATTTGTACAAGGTTATACAGGTAGTGAATAATAGAGTGAGAATTGAACCCAAGCCCTCTTATTCCAAATTCAGTATTCTTTAACCTTCATAGTATTAAGGAATGTAATAAGCACAAGATAGAGGGAAGCATGGTTAGAAAGCAGTTTGTATGGAAAAGATATGGACACTTTAATGTCTTTAAAAGTTGATAATGAGTCAATTGTGATAGGACAGCCAAAAGTGTTAATATGTGCTTGGGTTACACTAAGATAGAAATAACCTCCAAGAATGAGAAGATAATAGTTCCTCTGGACCTGGTCCTAGCCAGATTTACATCTGGAGTATTTGTTCGATTATCTATCCCATCTGGAGCACTGCTATGTTCAGTGTGTCATTTGAAGACAATGGTAAATGGGAGAGAGTCTAGGCAATGGCAAACAGAATGGTAAAGAGTGCCAAGTTAATGCAGTATGAAGCTCTATTGAAGAAACCAGTGATGATTAGCTTGATGAAAAGAAAGGAGGGGAGCAAGACAATGACTATTTTCAAGTGTGGTAAAGCCTTTCTGCCATGTTAGAAATTTGATTTGTTATTTGGGGTTCTTGAGTACAGAACTAAGAGTGATAAGTAAAAATAGCCAAGAGTTAAATTGAGGTTTGACTTAAGGAGAAAAACTCTAGCCATTAGAGCTATACAAAAGTGGCATGGGCTGCCTTAAGGAAATAGTGGGTTTCTCTGATTTGGAGGTTATTATGCAAAGACTGCATGATCATTCCTTAGGTGTGTATTGAAGCAGGTATTCTTTGTTGGGTATGGGTTGAATAGATGGCCCCAAAAGTTTCTTCTAGCTCTAAGATCTGTGATTGCATCAGCTGCTGCTTCACCAGCCTCCCCTTCCCTGGCTGGCCCTTTCTGAATGCTACCTATACCCTTGCATGACAGACATACTAATAAGAGAAAGACGTAACAGCGGACAGCCTAACAGCAAGGGGTAGGGAGTATGGAAAGCAGACAGAAAAAAAATATTAAAAACAGACACATGAACCTGATATGCCAAGTGGTGTTGGGCTGTGAGCCAACAGTCTTACAAATTTTCATAGCTACTAAAGGCATCACTGAATGACAACAGAGTACAAAAACTGAAGGTCAAGTGATGACCCTGAGTCATCATTATGAGGTTAAATGAAGTTCAGCATGCTCTATATAAGACTGAAGAAATGTTCATCAATTCAATAATTACATATTAAGAATCTATTCACATTAGACTGTTTCAACATTTTGGCACCTAAATGGATAGCCTAAAAAATTCAGGAATAATAAGCAGCTCCCATCCTGATGTCAAAATAAATTAGATATTACTAAAGATAGCAACAGAAGGTCCAGAAGACAAGGTTGTTTTGGTGCAAAATACCAAAGTGGGCAGTGAATGGAGTCACCTTACAGTCATTCTTGCATTTGTTCAATGAGTATTTATTAAAAGCTTACAATAAGCAAGGCACTAGGCTTGATGCTAGAGATACAAAAACATAAATGAAACAGTATATAAACATATAGTGTTTACCACTCTTCCTTCCTTATATGAACTTGACTCCTCTTTTCACTGTGTAAGACAATGAATGTATTTTTACACACTAAGAGTAAACAATTAAGCAGTTGATGAATTAATAAATAGAGACATGATCACATACACCTGGTTACTGCCTCCAATGATGCAGACAGCAGCCTATCCATAGCATCTCATCCAAAGTGCCTTTAGATCATGTCTTTCCACAATAAGGAGTTCAGTGGACATGCTGGAGATTGTCCTGTGGTTCCCTTGACATTGCACAGATAACAGTGAAGGAGTGGACAGGTTTGAACTGAGGCCTTCCTGACTCCAGGTCCAGTGTTCTATCCGTTTTGCCTACTACCTACTAAATGGAATTAAATCTATTAAAAGGTTAAGTGTGGTACAGTTAAGTGGAACAGTGAATAGAGCACTGGACCTGGAGTCAGGAAGATGAATTCAAATCCCAACTCAGACACTAACTAGTAATGTGACTGTGGGCAAATCACAACTTCTGTCTGTATCAGCTTCCTCATATACAAAATGGAGGTAGTAACAGTGCCTGCCTCCCAGGGTTGTTATGAGGATCGCATAATATTTATGAAATCCTTTGCAAATCTTAAAACACTACACAAATTTTAGCTATTGTAATTATATTATCATCATCTACCATATTCAAGGAACTATTCTAGGGGTTAGGAATACGATAAAAATAACACAAACCTCCTCCTCAAGGAGTATACAGTCCAAGAGGGTGGGCACAACATATACTCAAATAAATAAGTTATAAAATAGCATGTGATAAAGGCAAAGGAGAGATCCAGATAAAGTGTTAGGAGTAGTTCAAGTAGAGAGTGATGGTTTTCAACTGCCTGAATAAAAAAGGGTACAATAGGGTGGGGGTGGGAAGAGACACTTGATCTGAATTTTAATGGAAGTGATATTGCATGTAAGGAGGGGAGGCCTCTGCAAATGCACGGATTTGGAACAGGGAACAACAATGTTGGAGAGTACGTATGATCCAACTTGGCTGTAATGTAGAATAGATGAAAGGGAACAGCATGGAATAATGTCTAAAAAGCGCTCTAGAGTCAGATTACAGAGGATTTAAAATGCTAGCTAAGCAGTTTGTATTTTATCCTTAAAGACAATCAAAAGTTTTTTGAGCTGGGAGGTAGTCCTAATGTTCATAGCTACTAAGCATTAGGAATGCTATCTTGGCAGCTTTAGTAAGGATATAGGTTGGGAAAAGTTTAGATTAAAACAGAGAGGAATCTAATACAAAGTCACAAACCAGATACAATCAGACCATGTGAAAGGTAATGAAAAGGTGTACTAGGTTGTACAGAATAGAGAGAAAATGGATATGAGAGATATTTTAAAAGGTAAATTCAGTAAGATTTAGCAACTAATTTGATGGAGGTTAAGAAGAATAGTAAAAGATGACTTGGTACCTATGGGGGGTATCATCAAGGCAAAACTGGGAGGAAAGGAAAATTTTGAGGGCAAGATGATGAGTTTAGTTTTGGATGATTTGAGTCTGAAGTGCTAACCCACTGGAGACATTCAGCAGGCAGTTGAAAATGTGAGACTCATACATAGACTTTGGACTCCTATGCACATAGGTAATAATTGAAGCCATTTGAGTTGATGGAATTACCAATAGAGAGAGTGAGAAAATAAAGAGAGGAGAAAGAGAGACCAAGCCTTATGAGACCCCCCCCACACACACACTTAAAGGATAGTAAAAAGACCCAGTAAAGGAGATTCAGAAGTAACATCCAAATAAGTAGATGGTAGAACCAAGAGAAAAAAAATCACAGAAGCCAAGACACAAGACGAGAGTTTAAATAAAGAAAGGACAGTAAGTTCTTTGAGAGCTTGGGCTATATTATATCTATTAGTGTATGTTCATTATTCCTGTTGGAGTTTAATTAAAGATTTATTGGATTTCATGAGTTGGTCAACAGAGCTTTCAATGAATTGTTCTATACGCCCCTTTCTCAACCAAACTCCTAGAAAAATCTGTCTACATTCACTCCCTTGACTTCCTCTCCTCATGCTTCTCCACACTCTGTAAACTGGCTTCTGACCCCATCATTCAAATGAAACTTGTTTCTTCTGTTATTGATGAGCTCTTAATTGTCAAATTGCTTTTCTCAGTCCTCAACCTACTTGACCTGTCTGTTGTATATGATGCTTTTGATCACCCTTCTGAATACTCTCTCTGCTCTAGACTTTCATTTTTATTACTCTCTCCCGGTTCTCCGCGCACCTGTCTTGCCAAATCTTCTCAATGCCCTTTAATAGCTTATCATCAACATCAACTAACCTAACCAAGCAATGTAACGGTGGCTGTTCCAAGATTCTGTACTGTGCCTTTTCCTCTTCTCCCTCTACACTCCCTCACAGTGAACATATGAGCTCCCATGAGTTTATCTACCATCTCTAGGCACATGACTCATATATCTATGTATCCAGTCTCAGATTCTTCCCTGAGTTTTGGTCCCATGTCACCAACTGCCTATTGAACATTTCTAACAGGATGCCCTGAAGACATCTCAGATTGGCCATTTTCTAAATAGAATTTATTTTATTTCCCCAGAAAAGTCATCACTATTCTTCTGTTCTCCAGGTATTATAGTCACTCAATCAAGTGCCAAACCTTATTATTTCTACCTCCATTACATCTCTCAAATGTGACCCTTTCTCTTTGCTCAGATAGTTACCCTTTTAGTTCAGACCCTCAAAATTTCTTGCCTAGATTGTTGTAACGGCCTCTTAATTAGTCTCTTTCTCTTACGTCCATCTCCACAACAGTCTATTCTTCATATCCGTGCTGAACTACCTTTCCTCAAGCATACGTCTGACCGTATCATGCAAAAACTTTAGTAGCTTCTACTGCCTGTAAGATAAAATATAAACTTTTTTGTTAAGTTTTTAAAGCCCTGCACAAACTGGCTTCAATCTATTTTACAGAATCATTATACATTTTATATTACACTGTCCACTCTACATTAGCCCTTTTGGGGGTTCTATTATCCAGTAAAACTTGTTTTCTGTGAATTACCCAGAATGTAATGGAACACAGTGTTCTATCTCCTGTCTCTAGGCCTATGCATTGGCTGCCCTGATGTCTGGAAAGCATTTCCTTCTTCTTCTACCTTATGGAGAGTTCTATTCCTTCAACACTAAGCTCAAGTGCATTTTTCTACATGAAGCATTTGTTAATCCCCTAAAATGTGAGTGCCCATTCTCACTAACTACTGTACTTTGTATCTACCTACTATGGATTTCCTTGTATTTAGCACTCTGCAGTGTGAGGTGATGCAGAGGTGTCAAACCTCCCAAGTATAATCTGAACCAGACTAAAATAAAGTTCCTACCTAATCTTAAAGAATAAAAAGTGATGCAATGGTTAGAGCTCCAGCCTTGGAGTCAGGAAGACCTAAGTTCAAATCTGGCCTCAGGTGACCCTGGGCAAGTCACTTAACCCCGATTGCCTCACAAAATAATAATAATAATAATAATAATAATAATAATAATAATAATAATAATAATAATAATAATAATAATAATAAGTGAAAAAAAGAAAAAAGAAATACATGGAAATGTATGGTTTTCTAAGTCAATAAGCAGCCAGCAGAGATTCTTATATACAGATTAATGGCTCCTATTTCTATTTGAGTTTGATACCATTGGTGTAGTGGACACAGTTGGCCTTTAAAGTCAGGAAGATATGGGTTCAAATCCTTTCTCTAACATGTACTGGCCATGTGACTGGACAAGTAACTTAACCTGTCAGTGCTCCAGGCAATTCTGTAAGACTGGAAGTTGCGAAGAAGTTTCACACCTGCAATGACAGAGGTAGTTTCCTTAGTCAGGAGCTCTCAATACCAATGAAATTACAGATTGAGTTCCCTATTCTCTTTCTATTTATTCTATAATCACAGGTGTATTGATATATTTATTAGGATACATATATACATATATGTAATACACATATTGATGCATTAATATCTATTATCTATCTTTCTATCTATTAATCTTTCTATCTATCCATCTATCTACTTCTCTACCTATCCATTAACCTGCACAGAACTTCCCTTTTCCCACAGAATATGTGAGAGCAGGAGGAGGAAGTTGAGACAAGGGGTTGGGACATTCTTTGTATCTCCAGAGATTAGAACAGTACCTGACACATAGTAAACACTTAATAAATGCTTGCTGATTGATTGAATTGATCTGTAGTGGCAGATGCTTCAGAGAAGTCTAGGAAGATGAAGTCTATTGAATCTGTCAATTAAGAGTATATTAGTGATGTTTAGGAGAATGATTTGAGTGATGTGGTAGGATCATAGGATCACAGATTTAGAGTTTGAAGGAATCTTAGAAAACATCTGGTCAACCATCTCATTTTATGGATGAAGACACTTGGGCTGGGGGAGGAGAAATAACTTGTTCAAAGTCACTTAGCTGGTAAAGAAAGTGAGCTTAAGTTCTTGGAAGATCAGTCCACTGCACCATGGGAATGCTCCTATGGGGATGGAGACTTGATTGTAGGTTGCTGAGGAATGAGGGTGTGATGAGAAAGAAGATACCAGAATCATGTGCCTATAGCCATAAACAAAAGAAATGTGGTGGCAGTAACTGTAGACTTTCCATGAAAGTCATAGATACACAAGCTACCACTATACCTTAGCACAAGAACAACACAAACTCAACATTCAAGATTTGCTTTGTAACTACCACTTGAATCAATAGAATAGTAGTTACATAGTCTTTAATAATGATTCCCAATTCCAAATGATCATAGCTAACTTTTTTTTCCTAAAATCAAACAAACACTTCCCTAAGGTGTGAGGTAAGGGAGAAGATAAAGGGAGGAAGCATGCAGAGACAAGGGATGATCCTTTGGGCAAAGCTGCTTTGCAAACAGGAAGGCAATACTCAGCTCTGTTCTTGGAAGAGCAAAGCAAAACACCAAGGAGACTTCGGAATGCAATGTTTGTCTAAAGCTTTTGCTAATGGCAGCCCGGGAGGGACATTAGGAGAAGAAAAATTTCCTCCTCAAAATTAAAGGATTGTGGAGGAGAATATGCAAGAGTGGGGGAAGGGAGGTTGTGTGCCACTTTTGAGCTCATTACTAATTCAGCAAAATAAATTAAGCAATTAGACTATTCTCAAATCATCTAGAAAGCATTGTAATAACAGTAAACCATGGCATACCAGTGGGGTACTATCAACAGATTCAGGAGTGTTGTGGGGTAGGGAGGAGGAGACAGTGGGTATAAGGTAAAGGGTTAGGGATGTGAGATATTGATCCCAACCTTCTCTATACATACTTCACCACCATCACCACTAATTGCTGTATAGAGTCTTTTCTTCAAAAATCTGTGATCTAGACTTGCCTTTTTTTTTTTAATATGGACATACAAGCCAGCTGTACTTAATCTTGTCACAGCAATTTGGGAAAGAAAGAATCTTCATAGGAAATACAGGGTCTATTTCTCTAATTTCTCAGTGCACTTGCAGAAACATAAAATAATAAAAATAGTAGGACTAATGAAAAAGAAAGAACCAGCTTCTCACAACTGATCACCTCTGAAGGAAGCTTTAAAGTCCAAGTGCCTCCTTAAAATTCACAGACTAGATTCTAGAAACAGACCATTTCTTTATTTATAGTAGGTGCCCAAGGCTAAGAAGAACTACCCATAACTTTTAAAAGCCATGCCTCATATTTTTACTACTTAAAATATTATATGAAGGATGAGTTATTCAAGTCTAGGGTATAGCACTATAGCTTTAATTCAAATTTAACATGCCTTCCCCAAAAAGCCCTCTTAAGTAATTCTGTGCTGAAAGATAAGTTGCAGATGTAAGCTATATATTTTTTAAAAAGAATACATAAATACAAGATATTAAAAGAGAGTCACATAAATTTACCCAATCAGATCCTGACCTATAAGTGAAATATGGACTGTGGATGGGGGAAGATGGAGATAGATACATATTTTGGAAACTGTTCAAATAACTAGAAATCACTGAGACAGACAGAAAAGGTCAGGTATAGCCTGGAAGCTGTATGTTTAGTAAAGGTTGGTTAGAAACAAGGAGTATTTTTTCACCTGCAATGCACCAGTGGCCCTGTCTTCTTTAACATGGATCACAAAGAAAATGGCTGTTGAGGTAGGGGAAATAGTGAGAATATTCTCAAGAAGGTTGTGGAAGGAGAGGATAAAGGTAAAGAATTCTCATTCACCAAATTTTCATAAGGGGCTAAATTCAAAACATTTGTCATTGGTCTAAAGGGATGGAAAATATTTAAAAATTTATAGGATCATAGTGTTACAACTACAAGAGACTATACAGGCCAACAATTACAACCCTGTTATTTTACAGCTGAGGAGCCTAAGGATGAGAGAGATTATGTCGCTTGTGCAAAGTCACAGAGCTAGCAAGTATTTGAAGCAGGATTTGAACTCAATTCTTCCTGGCTCCACTCCCAGGATTCTATCCACTGCTCTGTCTGTAGTCAGCACAAAAAAAAGGAGCTCATTTTGATTAAAAACAAACCAATTTCCAGTGGCAGAGACAGAGCTATATAACATATAATCAGAAATGTTAACTATATGACATGTGTGTGTATATTCCAAATGATCTTTTGTTCTTTGTATAATAACTCAGGCAGCTAGGTCATACAGTGGATAAAGTACAGGATATACAGTCTGGGAGATTTGAATTCAAAACCTCTCTGAGACACTTATTACCTATATGACCCTGGAAAAGGAACTTGACCTCTTTCATCTTCAGGCTCCTAAGCCATATAATGATAGGGTTAGACTTGATGATCACCAGATTTTCTTCTAGCTCTAAAATCTATGATCCTGTGAACTTTCAAATATCCCCCATACCTTGGAAACTAATGACAAATGTTTTGAATTTAGCTAGGTCTTTACCAAAATTTTCCTCATCTTAAAATGGAGATAATAATAGTGCCTACTTCATAGGGCCATTTGAGCATCAGATGTGCAAGTGTGTGCATATGTATGTGTATGTGAGTATGTGTGTATGTGTGCAGTTTCGCAGACCTTAAAATACTATATGCTAGATAGCATTATTGTTATTATACCTGTTAATATAAACCAATAGGGAATTATTTATACTCTCATATAATAGCAAAACTCTTCAAAAGTCATATAAATAGTACAGCACCCTGTATTTTGACAGTTTTTTTTTCTTTTAAATAGTTCAAGGTGCTAGATACATCTCATTACTTTCATGATGCTGGCATAAATTGAAAACTTGTATAGTACAAGTAGTAAATTGCATAATCAGGCCAATGGTTCACCCACCTAATATTAAACATGTTATTCTACATAGAGCATTTTGTGTCTATGCTTCATAGCAATGAACCAGTGAAGGTAGTCTAAATATTGTTATTCCTATACTCGACATGTAGAGATTGAGGCTGAGGGGCAGCTTGGTGGTGCAGTGCCTAGAGCACCAGCCCTGGATTCAGGAGGACCTGAGTTCAAATCTGGCCTCAGACACGTAACACTTACTAGCTGTATGACCCTGGGCAAGTCACTTAACCCCACTGGCTAGCCAAAAAAATAAAAATAAATTTTAAAAAGAGATTGAGGCTGAGAGGAGGAAGTGATTTTGTCCGCACCAGAAAAACAGAAGCACCAAAACTTGAACCCAGGTGTTCTGCTTGCTAATCCAGAGATCTTCTGATTATATACCACAATTCTTGCATTTCCAGAATGTCAACTTAAATTGGCTAGAGACAAATCTGAAACATTCCTAAATTTCCCTTGACAAGCCCTTCATGAATCAATCATCCATGAACTTATACAATGTGCAGTGATGAATAAATGAGATCTATTTGTGTGTGGCTTATTGGAACTAGTTTCATTAATTTGTACTGACATCTTATATAACTGCTTCTTGAGTCTGCCTTTATTATTTGCACCCAATAACCTCTCCGGGTGAGTTCTAGAGGCATAAAGTACAGAGATAATTTACTCCAGTCCCTTCATTTTATAACTGGGGAAACCAGGCCCCATAGAGCCTACAATAGCTTACCCAAGATCAAGACAGAACTGATAAAGACCAAAGCCTTTTTACATTCAAACTCATATCTGAATGACTGCAAATCCAAAGTTCATTTTCTAGTCTAGCGTGTTTGTTTGTTTGGATGGGTTTTTTTGTGTTTGTTTGTTTTGTTTTGTTTTGGTTTGTTTTTTTGTTTTTTGTTTTTTTTTCCTTTCAGGATTACACTGAAAGTTTCCCTTTCCTTCTGGATGTTGCTTTATAAATGTTTTAGCTCCTCAGAAGGTTCTATATGATGTCAAAATATCCCTGCTCTGCCTTCACTCAAACTGAGTTTGGCGCCTGGCCTTCTAAGTATTTGATATTGTTTATTTTACATCTTTGTCTCCTAAGACTCCTAATATTATTCTTATGGAATTGAGGGTTTGTTTTAAACCAATAATTCCTGGTCAGAATGCAAAGTCCAAGAAATGCTGACTTTCTAGTAAATATTTCACACAGTGTGTATTAAAAAAAAGTCTCAGATCATATTTCTTAGAGTTGCTGTCATACAATTCATGCCTTTTGTGAAAGCTAGCTCAGAGTTGGTATTTTAAGAGCTGGTCTAAAAAGTTGAAACCTTAGCTTTCTCCTCTAAAGTCACCCATCACACACCATTAATTCAATCATAAATCTATTCTGCAAATCTGTGTGGTATGCATACTGTGTGCTGAATTCAGTGTTAGAGTTCAGGGGAGATCCAAAGATAGACACAGAAGGTGGTGGGTATGTAAGAAATAAAACGAAGCAGCTGATCATAATTAGTAAGACTGTCAGAAAAACATAAGCAGGTATCTATCCAAAAATGCAAACATGTAGATTTTTTTTTCCTGCTTATGGAAATGCAGCAATTTACAATTCCTTATCCTATGGCAACAACTTGGCAATGCATCAGAGAATCATACTGCAGCAAGGCACACAGTAATCTTTGTATTATCAGCAGTAAGTGGATTAGGTACCTAAAGCTAACAACCCTCACATGGCTTGCCAAGGCTCCTTCCCTTTAGGGAGTCTTAGCATTTTGATATTTTCACTCTTAATCCTTTTTTGACATGGAAATAGAGGACATTGGAACAACTTTATTTTTAACTTTTTTTTTTCCTGGTCATAAGCTTACATTTTCTTTTGGATTTGTTATGGGATTTTAATTGTTCAACTGATATTTGTCAAGATGGAAAAAAGTCCTGGAGGGATAGGGCTATCAAAATTTTTTTATTAATGTATGTTTATATATATATATATATATATATATATATATGTATATATATATGTATATATATACATATATGTACACACACACACACACATATATATATATATATATACACACACATATACATATTATATGTATTTTGTTGGAAATTGCTTTAAATCAATTGGTTTTTTTCTCCCAATAATTCTCAGATATGTACCACAAGTGTTTTTAATTCACATTTTACAGAGGAATAAACTAATTAAAATAGGGTTCTTAACCTTTTTGTGTGTCCTAGACCCTTTTGAGAATCTGGTGAAGCCTATGAACTCCTTTTCAGAATAAGGTTTTAAAATGCAGAAAATAAAATAGGATGACTAAGGGAACTCATTATCTTGGAATACAGTTTTCAAAATGTTTCTAGAAAAAAAGTTTATGGACCCCAAGTAAATAAACCCTAGTAGGTTCTAAATGATTTGTCCATAATGACATATCTGCTAAGTTGGCAGAGCACAGACTGGAATCCATTTCTTCTTTCTTCATGTCAAGTACTCTTGCCATATCACCTTGCCTCCCTAATATTTATTTTTTATTAAAAATCATATTGATAACTGTTGCTTTTATACCACAGTAATTTCTGAATATAGTCTTTCCTTTATCACTGGCCTTCAACCTCAATCCCTTTCATTGTAACAAAGAAAAAGACTTAAAATCAACTAATATGCTGAGGTTAAAAGCATATTAAACATTCTTCACCCATAATCCCCAAATCTAAAAGGAAAGAAGATGCATTAACTCATCTCTTCTCCATCTTCTGAACATTTGAAAGAAGATGAAATTCAAAGGAAACATCATTGTAGGAATGACTAAAAGAAAATAGTAAGCATTATGGAGAGGGAAGGAAGAGGCAGTTATTGGTGGGGGTTCTGCTATTTAACCTCACTAAGCCTCAGCTTCCTTATCTATACAATAAAGGGGTTATACTGGATCACCTCCAAATCTCTTTCAGATCTAGATCTCTAATCCTAAATCTATAAAACTATGGAATATTTAATATAATGTTTTATAAACAACTATTTTCCATATCAACAGAAAATCAATACTACTACTTATCAGTTGTGTCCATCAGACTATTCTATCCTTTATTTGATATTTTCTTCATAAAGCACAAAGACGATATAATGTCATTAACTAGATCTAGAACTGATGTGGCCAACATGTAGCTTTACTCATAGTCTGGAGGTACTTGCATTCTCCTGTATGAATGACTAAGAAGCATCAAGAAAATCATTTGTGGAGGAAGCAATGAAGAGGAAAATAAATAGTTTTTAGGCTAAAAGATGAATAGAAACTTCTTCAGTCTCTCAAAACTAAATTTGTTTTATAATAAAATATTTGGGGATTTTTTTAAATGAATTGTAATGATTCAGCTCATGAAACATTAAAACAAGAAATTTATAAGCATGGAGACCAACATTAAGTTGCAGAAGAAGGGTAAGGACCTGAGGGGGGGAAATCTAGGAAATACCCATTTGTCTTGGGATTATTGGCTCAGAAGTTTATTTTTCAAAAGCTTCAATTTTATCTTTACTTGAAAGGTGAATATTGATGGAATCAGGCAAAGCAAAACTCTTCAACTAACCTTGTTCTAATAACTCAATTTGTGTTTCTTTAAATAATACTCTTGTAAAGAAGGCATATAAATGAGAGGTCCTATCATATAGACCACATAACTGCATACATACAACTATATACATATAATTACATATACATACATACACATTATTTCCATATACATAAATTCAACAGTATGGCTTACTGGAGAGCAAAATAACTGGGTTCAAGTTTTGACTCTATTACATTTTAACTATAGATGTCTGGACAAGTAATTAAATCTCTCAGTGCCCCTAAGCAATTCTGTAGACTATAAAGAAGCCAAGCTATATAAATAGAGGGATATTGGGAGTTTCATATGCTAATTAATAACATGGATGTACATGCATATATATGCACATATACATACACATCCATTCACATATACACCCCCACCCCAAATAGTTTCCATGTGTCCTGAAAACTTACTGAAAAAAATACAGGATGTAACCAATCTAACAAAGCCCCTAGTTCCATAGTAGTGTGCAAATTACCTAGGGAGCAAGCAATAATTTTAGTGTGTTTTTATTTTGAGACATTAAAGATTATATAGGTGCTTCTACTGACACAAAGTGGCCTCAGAATGTCTAATTGTGACAGGATAAAGTCAGATTAAGATGACTTGCTCATCTTTAGTTTTCTATCAGTTGGGTGTTTGATTTTGTGCCATATACAGATCATTGCTTTTTTTTGTTGACTGTTTAATTCTATAGTTTTAAAAGAATAGTTAGATATTATGATGGGAAATAGCTATAGGTTTTGTTTTGTTTTGTTTTGTTTTTAATCACACCTCAATGACTATTAAAGATATGCTGGGGTTTTTTGTTGTGGGGAAGGAAAGCATTCAAGGGATCATTCTCGCCCACAGGATCAGTTTCTCTGGGAAAAAAAAAAGTGAAAACTTAAAAAAGAAAGAAACAAAAAAAAATATTGCTGCAAAATAGCCGAAATAATCCTTAGAAAAACAAGCAAAGCCCTTCAGAGAGATCAGTCATCTGAAGGGGTTGTTACTGATTCCCTGAAAATAGGGTTATTAAACTTTTTTTATATCATAGACTCCTTTGGCACACTGGTGAAATCTATGGACTGCTTCTTAAGTTTTTTCTTTAATTCGTAATTTAAGGTAATGTTAAATTTAAATTATAGGTTAGTGGAAAATGTACTCTTTTTGCATCCAAGTTCTATTCATGCACTCTTTGGGGATTCATAGAACCAAGATTAAGGACCTCTGCTGTACACTGTAGCTTAGGCTTCTTGAAGCGGGAAGAACTACAAATGGAGGTTCCTTCCTATGAAGGAAAAAAAATCGTAGGTAAGATAATACAAAGACTGGAGTACTAAAGATTGGATAAAAGTAAATTTTACTAATGAAACATGTTGGGGTTTTTTTAAATTTAAGGATATGCTAAAGTCGTTGTCAGAAGAGATCTAGATGGGTCTACAAAATTTGGGTATCTTCAGCAGAGGGTAAAATATCTACCCAAAAATATTTAGGAGATTTTTTTTAACTTCCAATGGGCCAGGAAGTCTTGTGATTATTGAGGGAATGGGGAACTATGATAAACATAATGATACGCTGACAAATAATTGTAAAAGTTTAGAAATTCCTACATACTGCTATAAGACAGTATACTGTGTCACACATCATGGAAGATAAAGAAAAATATCCAAGAAATGGAGATAAAAATGATTGAATGCCCTGGGAACTTGGCTGATTTAAACTCCATTGATAATCTATGGGCTATAGTTAAAATTAGACTTGGAAAATGGGACTATTGATAAAAGATATTCTTAATATCTAATGTCATGTGGCTTCATGATGCAGGATTAAAAAATGTGCCTCAAAATCTTGTGAATGTCATGCTAAATCATAAAAAGTGACGGTAACAGAGAGAGTATATTGCTTATTGAGTTTTTTATGGTATAAAAAGTTATAAGGTTTATTGTATAAATAAATAATCATTTTGCTTTGTCCCAATTCATTTTCATGCTAGTATGATCCTTCTCTTTGTAGGTATTCAAGAAAACCAATCTTTCCTTACTCTAGATGTAATCTGAACCACAAAACATTAGAATTTCTAACCTGAGTAGAGGAAATATGTATTTTTAATCTCTTGATATATTAATACACAAATGTGTTATAATCTTTTAGTAGATCTTTGCAATGATTTGATACAAACATTTTTATTTTGATGAGCAACCCCAGGATCTCAAAGCACACATTAATAATATTTGTTAACTTTCATTTGGGTTTCTTCACCTATCAGGTGAACAGAACCTAAGACATTTTTTGGACAGTCACCAAGGGATGTCTCAGTTCATGTGGATCATGTTCTGAGTAAGTTTGACTTGGAGTCTAAGAGTTCCATTCTTAAGGGCAAGTAGTAAATGAAAGATGAAAACTGAGACAGAAACTGAAAAACATTCAGAGAAGGACAGCTACAATATCTCTTAGCACACTTCCTGACACGTATTAGGAGCTTAATAAATATTTATTAACTGACTGAAAGGCCTTGTGTCTGTCTTATGAAATCAGGTTAAGGGAAATGGACATATTTCACCTGGAAAAGAGAAACTCCAAGGGGCTATGACTCCTTTCATAAAGTATTTGAGGTCCTTTTATGTTAAAGAAGATTTATACTATCTCTCCGGCTCCAGAACTCAGAATCAAGAGCAATGGATAGAAATTAGAAAGAGGTGAATTTAGGCTTGATGTCATGTAAAACTTCATAACAAGCAGAGCTGACCAAAAGTGGAATGGGATGGCTCAAGAGGTAATGAGTTCCCTTTCACTGGAGGTCTTCAAGTAGCGACTGAATAACCACCTGTTAGGTATATATAAGATTCTCATTGTGTATGAATTAAACCAGGGATGTGGAACCTGCAGACTCAAGGCCACATGTGGCCCTCCATGTGCGGCCCCTTTGACTGAATCCAAACTTCACAGAACAAATCCTTTTAATAAAAAGATTTGTTCTGTAAAACTTGGACTCAGTCAAAAGGCCACACCCAAGGGCCTGGAAGGCCACATGTGGCCTCAAGGACGCAGGTTCCTCATCCCTGAATTAGACTATATGGCAGTTGAAGTCCCTTCCAGCTTTTCCATTCTGTAATGCTGCTTGGCAATAAAAAGCCATTACTAAATAAGGAAGTGGGCTCATTAATGCATATTTATCCTTAAATGCAGTCAGCAAGCAAAGAGCAAGTTAGAGATTCCATTACAACTCTCCTTTTTTATGTTCTCCAGTTTTTGTAATATACATTTATAACTTTTATATTTCATGACTACGGACTCTTCTGAATTTAATTTACTAGGCTTAACATGAATTGAAAAAGAACAGGGAATACACCAGTGAGTACTTACAGAAGGCATAGCTATAAATCTTTTGATCACAGCACTGGCAAAGGGAATAGCATTTGCCCTGAGGCATAGTAGCATTCTACCTGTAATTCCTATAGGCCAGAATAAAGATCTGTATGACAAGAATGTGCTCTCCGATTTTTTTTTCTTGATCCCCTCTCTTTGTTGGTGCTTTCAGCTCTCTCTCAAATTCCGTAGTATTTACTATGTAAATAATTTGGATTTACTTGTCTGTACAAATCACATCCCTTACCAGTAGAAAATAAATCCCTTGAAGGCCAAGAACCATTTCTTTAGTTATTGTTCCCAGTGCTTTATATGGTTAGGCACTTGATACATTTCCATAATTAAGCTGAATGTAAGTGAATTGAAAAGTTCATCCTTAAAAAAGGGTTCCATTACATGTTGGAGGCAGCTCTGGTAGTGGATAGAGAGCTGGCCTTGAAGCAAGAAAAGACCTGGGTTCTTGTCATCCGCCGGCAAATACAGGCTTTTTTGTGACCCTGTGCAAGCCCCTTATCCACTCAGTGTTCTAAGGCTCGGCAACTCTCTAAGATTAGAAGTTGGAGGCAACTGAGTAAATGGAGCAGTAGATAGAGTGCTGGGCCTGGAGTCATGAAGACCCGAGTTTAAATGCAGCCTCAAACACTTACTAGCTATGTGATCCTGGTTAAGTCACTTAACCTTTGTTTGACTCAACTTCCTAACTATAAAGTGGGGATGATGTGAAGATCTAATGAGATACTTGAGTAGTGCTTAGCACAGTTCCTGGCACATAGTAGGTACCAGATAAATGCTAAGTATTATTATTATTAATTATTACTATTACTATTATGCAGAGAAGGTGATGACCTGTATTGGCAAAAGCAGGAATTCCTAGTACTAATAAACTTACATGTGTAGTCCATATGCCCTTTGAAATATTCTCTATGGAGCTGATAGCACTCACTTTCCTAGCGTTGGTAACATTTTCATCTGTTTCTCAGGCTTTATTATATTCATTAATGTATTCCTATATACATCCAACTATTCATCAATTCATTCAATGGACACTTGTTAAGCACTGAGTACATAGAGAACACTGTGCTACATCCTTTGAGACATACAAAGATAGATTAGGCTTCATCTTTGCCTACAATGAAATCACAATTTTATAGGAAAGATAAGACATGTGCACATATAAATATAAGACAAATTAAAATAGGATGAGTGATTCAGATGAGCACTGGATGTTATGAAATGAAATGAGGAAGAATTAACTTCCATACCTGAGGAATGAGTGGTAGGATCAGGAAGGGCCCTTCACAAATTGTCTCCAATCTATCTTTCTAATCTTTATTTCACATTTCTTCCTTTTATATATAACATACAACATGTCCCAAATAGTTTTAGTGCAGTTTTAGTCTATTAAAGCTTAAAATTGAACTAAGACTTTTGGGACAGATTATATTTCAGGAGAATTGACACATTATTCTTTGAACTCAGTTGGCTATCACACCTCTATGTATAGACTCCCACCCCAAGGCCATCACCCCTCAGTTCTCCTTCACACACTCACACACATACACACACACACACACACACACACACACAAAGTCTGGTTGAGTTTCTTTCTTATCTTAGCTTATTAAAATATTTTTCTTCCTTCAATACTTAATTCAGGCTCCTTCCTCCATAAAACATTCAATCAAGTTAAAAATGCTCATTCTCTCTCTCTCTATCTATCTTTCTCTCTCCCCTCAGTTTTCCAAAGAGTGTTTCTTTCTTTCACCAAAAGCTTGTATAGTTCTTATTTTATGTTACCTATTTGTGCCTACTTCTTCCCAGAAGAATGTAAGCTCTCTGAGGGCAGGGACTAGGTCATTTCAGGGCCTTGCATGCAGTAGATATTTTATAAATGTTTGAGGAGTTGAACTAAATAGAATAAAATAAGATGTAGAGTAGACAGAGTGTTTGGCTTGGGGTCAGGAAGGCTTTTGTTCAAATCCTAGCTGTCCTCGTTAATAGCTGTGTGATCATAGGCAACTTACTTAACCTCTTTGATCTTCAGGCAACTCTTTCACTTTATAAATTATAGTTGAATTGGGTTTTATTTCTGTGGAGAGACTCCCCTTATACATGACAACAGGTCCTTCCTTGACATATGAAAGAATATAATATTAGCTAGCTGGCACAGTGGATAGTGTTGGGCCTGAAATCAGGAAGACTTGAGTTCAAATCCAGTCTCAAACATTTATTAGTTGTATGACCTTGGGTAAATCATTAAACCTCTTTCTACCTCAGTTTCCTCAAGTATAAAATGGGGATATTAATAGTACCTACTTCCCAGTGTTGCTGTGAATCTAAAATGAGATATTTGTAAAGCACTTAGTATACAGTTCATTGGAAAATAGTGGGTGTTATATAAATGCTAGCTATTAATATTAATATAATTTATTTAGGTAGTATTCTTCTTCTATTGCTGAAAGAGTAATACATGTGAGGAAACAATTTTAAAAGTAATTTTACATCCTAGACTATTTCATAATTTTTATTTCGTTATAGATTTATAACTTTAATATGTGCATATACATATATATCATATGCATGTATGTATACATACACATATACATGCACACAATAAAGTCATTTTACTATTGCCACATTTTGGAGTCAAAGAACACTAGACTATCAATTAGGAGACATTGATCATGGGATTTAGATCTAGAAGGGACTTTGGAGATCATCGAGTTCAACTGTCCCATTGTATAGATGAGACAACTGAGGCTTGGGGAGCTCAGTGACTAGCTCAAGGTCATGCAACCTTAGGGGCATAGCAGGAATTTAAACCTTAAACTTTCCTTCCAGGACTCATTCCTCTATACCATACTGCCATTCTCAAATAAATGTTTTCTTAATTAAATTGAATCAAATAACAGATTTTGTTTTCATTGCTATTGAACTGGTGTCCAAGGATCTATCCAGCAAAGTTCAAACAGGCTCATTGCCAGAAGGCTGGGCAACAGATACTACAAGTTTTTGGCCACATTAACTCAAGAATTGTATATACTAAGAGATGCAACAGTTCTAATTGGTTTTGGCAAAGTGAGGACCCTTTGTACTGAAGAAGGCTGAAGAGGAAAAAAGGAAGAGAAGTATTGGATAGAGTGCTGCACTTGGAATCCAAAAGACCTAATTTGGAAAACCATCTCCAACACTTCCATAACTATAAGCAGGTTACAGAAAATCTCCCTGCTTCCGCTGATTACTCTACAAAATGAGAGCGGTAATAACTAGAGTATCATCATGACAGGGTTGTTGTACAGCTCAAATGAGATGAAGCATATAAAGTGCTGTATTAATTAGATATGTCTGGGTGCCCTATAATAGCAACAAGGATATACTCCCTATCATTATATTTGTACAACAAAATAGCATAGTGAAACAGAAAAAAAATCAGATAATGTATAAACTGTTATTTTTTACTTAGTTCTGTGTCTGAATGATGTTTCAACTCTATAATCCCCAGCCAATCACTTGGCATTTTTGGTACATAATTCTTTGTCAGAAATTAGGCTGGTAAAGGAATTATTTGGAGAATATGTTAGCGAGAATAATTATGAAGCATGGAAATATAAGATAATAATTGTTATTATTTTCTTATAATTGATAACAATAATTATTACTAGAAGTTTGACAACCAGAGAGAAAATCATTTTAGACAAGAAATCAAAAAGAAAAACTATAGGACAGCAAGTTTGATTTTGATTCCTAGGAAAATTCTAGAACAGATCATTAAAGCTATTGTTGGTGAAAACCTAATAAGGGAAATGGTGATTAGAAAGAGTCAGCATGACTTTATCAAGACTGTCATTCCATGCTAACCTTACAGCGAGAAACATCATTTCATAGGATAATTGATCATCTCCCTTTGCAGTACTTATGTTGATGTTAAGCCTACAAATCACAATGAAGAAAACTGCAATTTATATACCAACTTCCATTACAGAGAATGAATATGTCTCCCATGACGATGTTAAAATTCTACAAGCCTATGACAGTTTTGACTATACGGAAAACATTTTCAATAGTTTGCTGAGTTCTAACATCAAACAAAATGTGAATCAGGAAGACATGTTCGTGAAAAGTACTAACCAGTGTCACAGAAAATGTACTACGTGGAATCCAAACAGAAAAAGGATTATCTGTTGACAGAAACATTTTTCCGAATGCAAATGTTTGCAGTTGATATTTTAGTGATAGCGTTGTGTCCAGGAGTATTAAAGAGCTTCCTCCAAGAAATCCTTAGAATTTGGTCTAACAATCCATATTTGAAAACAAATTTGGATGTAAGAGATACGTTGCACAAGTAATGACAAGTAACTTTACAGGCAGACAACCTGCCAAGCTAGTCGTTCAAAATTTAGGCCTTGGGCAGTGCTGATCACAAGCTGGACTCAGCATTGAGTAGATAGAGAAAATAATATCAGATTGCATTTGGGAATTTGTTCAGTGTGTTTTTTGATCTCAAAGTTTTCTTTGCTGCAAAAGTACATTTCTGCAATAGCAAGTTTTCCCCAGGGGTGCCACATGCCTATGAATCCAGAAGTGCTATGAACTCATAATAATCTAAGCAATTCAAAGGACAATAGAGAGACATACGGTGGGTATAAGTAGGCTCCAGTGACTTTCAATTGTCCTTGGAATTATTTAGAGGCAACCTGGTTTCATCACAAACAGGTTAAGGACGAACTATTTATTTTTGATAGAGGTACTAAATAGAAACATCAAAAAATGTTACATAGTTTGCCTAGATTTTGGTAAAGCATTGCATACTATTCCAGAACACACACACACACATTGTATAGATAGCTCCAAACCAGGGTCATTAATGGTTTTCTATCAGCTGAGAAGGACTGTAGTACAGTATTCCATGGATCTATACTTAGTCCAATGGTATATCATATTTTTATCAATGACTTGAATAAAACAATATATAGCTTCCTCATTTAATTTGAAGACGACACAAAGCTGAAAGGGACAGCTAAACCACTGGAGAAATAGAGTCATGAATTAAAACCAACTTGATATCACATTGAACTGAACCTATACTCAGATATTCAAATGATTCTGTGGTCTCATCAATTTTTCTCTTCCTAGATTATAGCTTATCCAGCTTTACCCACGCTGTGGAACTCTTAGCTGGGTTCTCCTATAAATTCAACAGAGAACTTCCTTTCCTTCTCTTGATACCAAAGGGGTACCAGTAGAGTACTGTGGCAACATAATTGTCATCATCATTCAGACTCATCATTCCTATCATATATTGTCATATGGAATATTTTGCTCCTGTTCCAGTGTGTTGAAACCTACTCTTATAGACTATGTATCTCTCCATAATCATTTGTGTTATGTTTATTTGAATTCTTTGGAGACTGATATATTCCATGACTTCCTAGCCATACCACACCACCAGAAAAATGTGGATATGAAATAGATGGGCATTTATTTCCACTGAAAATTTGGGATCATTAAAGAGCTTCATAATTTCTGAAGGCAACTGAGCCCACTCTCCTCCTCCCATTCAACTCACACACTAACTCACTGTCCATCTTCCTGTTTGCTAAGCATGAAAAAGAATCTGATTTATTAGAATAAGACATCATTTTTTTGTGGTTTCTCATCATCAAAATCATTCAAGATTCTTTGAAAGGTATAACAACAAAATAACCCTGATCACAAGTAAACAATCATTTATTAAGCACTGCCTAAGTGGTAGGTACAACATTAACTGCTGGGGAAAAAAAAAAGATAAAAGGAGAAAGATAGTCCCTGCCTTCAAGAAGCTAATGATTTTAATGGGGATCATAACATATAAAAAAGAGTTGGAAAGGGCAAAGGATATAATTATTTATATCTATCTGCGTGTATGTATGTGTGTGTGTGTGTGTGTGTATATATATATATGTACACATGTGTGTATATATGTGTGTACACATGTATGTATATATGTGTGTATATATGTGTACACATGTGTGTATATATGTGTGTATGTATATATATGTATACATATTTCACATGAAGAGAAACAGTCTGATTTCATTTAGTGAATAGAAAATTTTGTTTTGCTAGCAATTCCTGTCCAAACTGAGGTTACAAAGGAATTGAAAACAGCAAAACAGACAAGTACATATAGTACAGATGGGTATTTATAAATTAAAAGATGTAAAATAAAAGATAACATAGAAATAAAATAAATTTGAATAAAATAAAAGATAATATATAATACCATGTGTTAAATAACTAGGCTGCTCTTTACAAAAGTAGAACACTGTAATTCTAAATGAAACTATGGATTATCTCTGCTAATAGGGAAGGTGGCAGTATAGATATTCACACATATAATTTGTATTTGATTTGGATTGGAATTTTTGTAATTAAATATAGATTTTTTTCCTTCCAAGAATTCATTGTGCTTTAAACTAAGTAACTAAGCTACACCATGAAATTCTGACTTGTAAGATTGAAAGTCATCTGGCTTCTTCGCTTGGCACCTCTCTTCTGTACTACTCAGGACGGATAGCATCATTTTTCAGATTGATGAAATGTGTCAAGCTGAAAAAAGTTGCTACTGATCTCTATAAACTTACTGTCTGTTAGCCTCATTTGTCTTTGGAATGAAGGGAACACAGAAGGATTGCTAGTTTAGTGCCCATCAGAGTAGGCACTCCATAATTATTTGCTGATGATGATGGTGATGGAGTGTATATCTCAGAAGCCACTGGGATAAAATTATGATACATAAAAAATAAAATAAAATTATGATATAAACCTAGTACTGAGCATTTCAGTCTCTACTTGCATCCCTCTCCCTTCCTCTTTTTCTCTCTCTCATTTTTTCTCTGTAACACTCTATCTCTGTTTCTATTTCTCTCATTATTTGAAATTCATCATTTGGAAAACTTTCAAATATGTTAGAAAATTTTGTTTCCAAGTTTATAATGGGAGCAGAAATTAGTTGTTGAGTTTTTTTGTTTGTTTATACTTGTATGGGACAGCAACCCCAACCCAAATTAAACTCAGAGACTTCTCAAGGTGGAAAGCAAAGGTTACCTTTATTACAATCTTGTGAGATGGTTGTCTGCTCCTTTGATACACATGGAGAGAGACGGAGAGAGAGACCAAGTAACAGGGGCCGCCTTATGAAAGCAAATCTCTGTCCACCACGAAAACAAGCCTCAACCCACCAAGCAAACAAGTTTCTACCCACCACTATCCCTTACCCTCGTAACTGGGGGTGGGCTTACATTCTAAACTCGAAAATTTCTTCCTATTCTCTTAACTGTGAGGTGAGGTTTACATTCCAGGCCTAAATTCAAAGACCAGGAAAAAGGCGGGAAGCCAAGGGCAAACAGCTCAGGCTGGGGGTGGGGCAGGGTTTATTCTTTCTGTTAAGTGCTTGAAAACAGGGTCTGAGTAGGGGAGGATTTTGAAAGTACTAATCAAGAATTATTTGACCCTTTGAGGAGCCTTCACTTCTGAGAGTTCATTTCTCACACTACCTTCTGAACTCATTACCTTGATTACACTGAGAAGTCTTCACTGGGACATCCCACTCTTATTTTTAGCAACCCAGAGAGGGAAGCATAAGTATCCTAGAAGAAAAGATTATCAACTATGCCAAATTTTGCCAAGATTGTGTGAAGGATGAGGATTGAGAAAAAGCAATCAGATTAGGCGATGAAGAAATCATTGCTAACTTTGAAGAGAGAAGTTTTAGGTGAATGAGGAAGCATAGGTGATATAGAGGTTGGAGCCTGGGGGATTTGAAAGATGGTGGTACCCTCAATGGAAAAAGGGGTATGTTTTCAGGGAAAGAGAATGTAATTTAGATCTGCAATGTGGATGACAATCCATCCATTCCTGCTTACCCTGTGCTATTCACTCTGTTTTATTCCCCACAAAAAAATTGAGGGAAAGGGTCTTACTCACTCCTTATCGCCCCTGGAGCTCAGAGCCTGCCTCCTGAAAGTTATTCATGACAATCAAAAAGTGAATTGAGGGGCAGGGTGTGAGTATGCCTCTTAGGAGGTGAGGAGGACCTGGATCTGTGTGTAAGGTTACAACTGCCCTGAGGGGCCTGCTCTTTGTACTGCATTGGGAAGAGAACTGAAGGAAGGAGTAGACTGTTGAATTGTAATGGGTGAAGGAGTTGGCTTAGTTGTGCTGGAGACAAATCCATGATCAGCACTCCCTGGAGTATGGATTGTGACTCAACTGGGTTTCATTCATCTGATTAATCATACATCATGACCTGGTTAGAGGCAGCCAAGTATTGTTCAGGAACCACGGCATCCACTTTGGAGAACAATGTCTTAGGCTCCTGACACTGCAAGTATGAGAAAGTCGTGTGTATGGAGGGGGCAGGGAGAGAGGCAAGCCATTCATAAATGTGGGTGGAACCCCTGTAAATATGCAAATTCAGAGTTTTTTCAGAACCAATGCATAAGGCTTTGAAATTCAGAGATGAAGGGCTTGAGACAAGACACCAGAAAAGCCTCTGCTTTTTTTGAGAATGATGACCTAGGTAATAAGTGTCAGACACTATCCAAGCCTGAGTCGGTGACAAGCTGCAGGAAGGGGCTGGTGGAAGCTTTTATTACTTTTTAGGTGCATTCACTGAATTGTTAAGGAAATGTAATTACCAATGGGAAGGCACATTTATCCAAATTATTCAGAGCTACCAAAGAAATCTGACATGTAAACAATTTAGATAAGGATCATAATAATCTACTAGCACAAAGAGCCTGCAATTTGTCACTGAGTACTCTGATGTTTACTTAAGAAGGGTTCTTGATTGTCCTTGAAATGGAAGCCCAAGGAACTTTATGTTGGAACGACCTCTTTAAGTTGGCATTTTTAATTTTACTGGTGGCAAAGCTATAATAAAAATAATTTTAAATTACTCAGTTTAAAAGAGAACCCCAAAACACACTAATCATATGCTCTAATCCAGCTAATAAAAGTGGAATACTACCAAGATTTTCCACACTACATCGGAAAAGGCTGAGGCTGGTTTTCTAATCTGAATTGGCTGGCAGATCTGAATCTGCTAATAAGACAAAATAAGATGAAGAGAGGAAATTTATGTGACAGATTATAATTCACAAAATGAAATATGAATGATCCATCTGATCTTCACAAGAACCCAGCAAAATAAATAGTACAGCTATCGTTATCCCCATCCTAAGCAAGAGAAAACTAAGGCTCAGAGAGGGCCTAGTGTATCTTAGGCCATATAGCTAGTAACAGGGAAGCTGGAATTTAAACTGAGGTTTTCTCCAAAGGTAGTGTTCTCTTCGTTGGATCCAAGTTTTTTTTTTTTCAAACCATCACAGCTTTTTCCATGTTAGAATTCAATTAATTTGTCTAATAACAATTTTTTTTTCAAATTGTTCTACAGACATTATCTCATTTTATCCTCACAATAACTGTGTGATATAGGAGATCTACTTCTTGTTCCTATTTTAGTTATGATAATGCTGAACTTCAGAGGTTAAGCAACTTTCCCAGGGTTACATAACTTAGAAGTGCTGAAGGTGGGATTTGAACACAGGTCTTACTGTTCAGCACTGACACTATTCCAGGCTGGGATCTTATTATATGTTGGTGCTCTGTGAGATGCAAAAGAAGTGTAAGACCTGGTCATTTCCCTTAGCGAGTTTACCATGTTTTTAGGAAGACAAGATATTCATACATGAAAGTTAAATAACAATGGAAGGCAGTGTGGGATTAAGCACCAAAAGTACAACAAAGTTCAGTTGACTTAATATTTCTAAATTTAGAAATCCCATTGCACTGATTAATTGCTTAAATTCAGTGGAGTTGGAGTTTTCATCTAGCAAATGCGGCACTCATGCAAATAAATAAAGACCAATCTCCATTTTTCCCCAGATAGGTATTTACAAATAAAGTTGAGAGTCACACGGGAAAACTGTATCCTTCTTTGTAAACTACAGTATAGCAACTAGGCTCCATCAATTTTAATAAAAATAATATTATAACAGTAGCTCTCCTCATTACACTAAAAAATGTGCTTTTGTTTCATCAAAATACAAGCCACTCGTGTATAGATATGAAAAGAAATGTATTATATTTTTAGATTTGTAAATAAGTCAAAGCAGAAAAATACATGTTTTTCTTTAAGAAAAACTCACAACATAAAACTACATAATCAATTAGTAAATAATAACTAGAATTTATATATCTTTAAGGTTTGCAAAGATACACACACGTACATAACACACATACACACACACAAATACAGGGGCAGCTAGGTAGCACAATGGATAGAGTGCTGGACCTGGATTCAGTAAGACTCATCTTCCTCAGTTCAAATGTGGCCTCAGACACTTACTTGCTGTGTGACCCTGGGCATGTCACTTAACTCTGTCTCATTTTCCTCATCTGTAAAATGAGCTGGAGAAGGAAATAGCAAACCACTCCAGTATGTTTGCCAAGAAAACCTCAAATGGGGTCACAAAGGGAAAAATGACTGAACAACACCTCACAAATATATATGTAAATATATATGTGTGTGTGTGTGTGTGTGTGTGTATATACACATACATACATATATTTATATAGACACGCACATATACACCTGTATGTATTTATGTGTTCATGTATGCACACATGTATGGAGACATGTATGTATGTGCTACAACCTGTATGTATGTTTGTGTGTGTACATATAAACATATGTATATAAATTTCCAAGGGTCAGATCCCAAGAACTCATATTATGCATACCTCTGACCTATCTTCTTAACACTAATATGCTCCAGGTGACGAATGCAAAGTAATGCAAGTGACATAAATGAAGAGAAGGGGAAAATCAAGGCATGAGAATCACTCAGAGTTTCTGCTCCCTGTTACTTGCGTTTAGATACAAAATAAGGCCATCATCTAAATCTTCTCTCCAGACAAAGAAGAAGCAAAGAAACAATTTCTCAAATATCTTAATTTAATGAAAATTACTTGTTCATAAACTTAATGCAGTCTTTTTGGTGGTAAAATTTATATTTGCTCATGTTAGAAATAAAAGCTTATCACCCAAATTTAAAATTGTTCTATTCTAACAATTTGGACCACAAAGAAAGGGAGAACCACTTGAAAAAATCTAAAATATTAGGTATATCTAAATAAATTAAGTACTCTTAAATTAAGATCTATAGTCTTAAATATATATCCACAGATTTATATCTATCTCTGTTGTATGTGTACTTATGTGTATGAATATATACATTCATATTCTCTCTATAATTAATATATTTATATTTAAGTATTTCTAATTTCCTCCTTCAAGATATCATTGTAGTGTCTGAGAGGTGACCTTGATTTTTTAAAACTAATTCTTTTTCAATTAACAGCCATTTACTTTCTCTGTCTCGCTCTTTCCACCACCATCCTCCTAATCAGGAAAAAACAAAATAAACAAAAAAACCGACTTGTAATAAATATGTAGAATCAGCAAAACAAATTCCCACATTGTGTTTCGTTCTGCCTACTAAATCCACTACTTCCCTCTCAGGAGGTGGGTATCATTGGTACTCTGAAACCATGGTTGGTCCTCATGTTGACTTACAAAGTTGTTTGTTTTTACAACATTATTATTATATTAATTGTCCTACTGGTTCTTTTCAGCTCATTCTGCTGGGGCTTGAATTATTGGACTTTACCAATGAAACTCAGATTCCAGATGGTCCTATTGAGGTTTGGGTAAAAGCCTGGTAAGCTGTATGCCTCTTGTCTGAAGACCACCCTTGCTAATGATGAAGAGGCTCATTACCAATTTGGCCACAACAAGAGAAATGTTTCAGCAGTCGCCGCCCTAGAACACTAACAACTAAAGTGTAGTATGATTTATGTAAGTGAAGGGAATTCCCCTATGGATGCAATAATGGATCTTTGAACCATGGAAGTAAAAAGTAGTTATCAAATCCTTATGCATTTTAATACTTTAATAGCTTTACATGTAAATGGGTAACATATATACACATTTATAAATATAAATATATAAATGTGTGTATGTGTGTATGTGTGTTTATATTTATATAATAAATCTCCAAGTTCCAGATGTTAAACTGTCATCTTATTCACTGCCTCATTCCCTATTAGTCACACTGCTAGTACCCTAGTTCAAGCCTTCATCACCTTTTACCACCCTATATTATCACCCTGACTTCATTATTTAGACTTTCAAACTTCCCCCACACAAAGCTAGCAAATGCATAAGCCTAACTATTCTCTGCCCAAAAATCATCTATGGTTTCCTATTTATTCTAGGATAATAGATAGATAGATAGATAGATAGATAGATAGATAGATAGATAGATAGATAGATAGACAGATAGATAGATAGATATGAATATATTATATATGGTATATGTATAATATATATTTAGCTCAACATTGAAGACCCTACATAATTTTGTACCCACCTATGTTTCTAAGCTTATGCTATAATCTTCCCTTTCATTAACGGTCTGTTTTGTGTGAGTTTATGAAAACAAATAAGAAAGAGAAAGCCAAACTGTTCCACTATTATTTTGATTGCTTTCTGTATAAAGAACTGTCTTTGTACAGGAAAGGATTGGAACAAAAAATGCTACGAAGGAATTGATGCATGTGGTAAATGTAGAAATAACCAAAAAGTATCTAGCTGATCTTGATGAGTTCAGGTCACCAAGGTCTGCATCCTGACATACTGAAAAGACCTGCAAATATGATGACAGCCATAGTAGTGATCTCCAAATGGTCTTGGCAAATAGAGAGGATATATAGGATCAGAGAAGGGCAAATGCTGTCCTGATTTTCCAAAAAAGAAAATAAGTTCTGAAAACTATACACCAGTGAGACAGACACTTACTCCTAGCAAAATTTTAGAATGCTACGTTAAGGTAATTGTCAATGAATATTTAGAAAAGTTAGGAGTAATTAAAAAAAAATCCAGCATGGGTTCAGACCAGGCTAGTTTTATTCTTTAAAAATAAGTGATATTACAAAGTTAATAGATCAGGAGACTGTATATAAAGCAGTAATTCTGCAATCAGAAGCCCTGGATTCAATTCCACTTCTGACATCTACCATGTGCAGTCTTAGACAAGTCACACAACCTCCTGGGTCATCCGTGTCCTCATGAATAAAATGAGGGACTTATTCTAGGTTATCACTGAAGTCTCTCTCGGCTCCAGATCTATGATCCTACGAATGCTGGAGATACAGTTGTTTGCTGTTGTTGTTGTTTTGTAGATTTTAATAATACATTTCCAAAGTCTATCGTGCTATCCTTGAGAGGGAAAAGCAGAGATGTCAATTAGAGGACAGTATAGTTCGGTGGGTTCATAGTAGGCTGAATGGTCAAATCCAGAGTAGATACTAATATTCTGATATTGATTTGGGAAAAGATCTCTATCTAAATGTCTCCAGTAACTTGTGTTTACCCTTGTGGTGTTTAACATTTTTATCAATGAGGACTTTCCAATGACAAGATGGACAGCTTCAGACAAAACTGGGAATATTTGATGCCAAGTATAGTGAAAACTACTTATTCAACAATAACACAAAGAAAAGGCTTCAGAACTCTGATCAATGCAGTGATAAATCACGAATCCAAAAGAATGAAGGTGAAGTATTCCACCCACCTCTTACCACAGAGGTGACAGACTTAAAATGCAGACTGAGACATGTATTTTTGGATGTGGTCAATATGGGAAGCTGTTCTGCTGTATGATGCTACCTATTCTGTTCTCTGATCCTATTTGTTATGAGAGTTTTCGTTTTCATTTTTTTTAAATTGTTCACTGAGGGCAGGAAGAAGGAAAAATAATAAATGCTTAAAATTTAAATGATGAAAAATAAAAATAAATTCTGAAAAGAAACCAAGATGATTTTCAACCAAAGCATAGATGGCACACTTTTATTTGCAGATGACACAAAAATAGGATGGATAGCTAAAATATTGGAGGGCAAAGGGATCTACAAAGATAGATAGAATATGGGACAAATCAATTAAGATAAAATACAATGAGGATAAGTGACCTTGAGTATATCATCTAATCTCTTAGTGTCCTAGGAAGCTCTCTAAGGCTCTAACTTGTAGGACAAGTACTGATTTGTTCTGAAAGAGGAGATTTTTTTTTCTGTAGGGGTTCCCTATATGAATGAAATCACAAGTCTGGTTTAAGAGATCATAGTTTTAAAACATGTGGGCCCAAAATGTCATCTTTGGAAGTACTAGGTGAGAGAACTGTATTTACAGAGCAATTTGTCTGAAGAATGGGGATTTTTGTTCATTTAAAACTCAAAATGTCAATATTATGGTAAAGGAAGAAAAAAAATTTATGTGTTCTTAGGCTTCAGTTAAAAAATAAAAAGCTTAGTATCCATAACTATTGAGGCAATAGTCCCACTTAGCTCTGGCTTTGTCACACCAAAATTGAGTACCACATTTTAAGGAAAAACACTGATAAGCTGATATCTGTTCATAAGGAGGCAACTGGATGGTGAAGAGTCCTGGGATGCTGCCTTATGAGGATCAGCTCAAGGAATTACTGTGTAGAACAGAATTCTTAGTGGGGAGAGGAGAATTGGAAAAAGGGATGTGCATTGTCTTCAAATATTTGAAGAAATATAATGCAGAAGAGGTATTAAACTTATTCTACTTGGTTCTAGAGGCGTGCCATAGGAGTAATGGATGAAATTTACAGAGGCAAATTTAAGCTTGATGTTGGGGAAATATCTCTAACTGTGAAAGGAATTAAAAACTGGAATGAATTGTGAGGCGAGGTAGTGGGTTTCCCCCTCTCCAGAAGTCTTTTAAATGAAAGCTGAGTGCCCAGTTGTTTGGCAGGCAATAGAGGGGATTTCTGTTCAGGTGTGGGCCAGACTAGATGGCCTCTGAGATCTTTTCTAATTCTTCAAGTTTTTGAAAACCTCTTTTTACCAAGGTCAGTTCTCTTTTATCAAAGGTCAGTGCCACCTACTATATGAAAACATGATTTTTTTTCCCTCAAATTTTGTAGATTACTTTATTGGATTCTTCTATTGGATTCTTCCATTTACTCCATCATACTCTACCATACTTGTTTCAGGCACATCTCATGTCTCCCCAAGCAAGCTATGACTCTATTGAGGGCTAATATAATAGGTTTATTTTTTTTTTAATCTTTGGATCATCAGTACCTTGCATAGTTTTGTACATACAGTACTTAGATGTTTGTTGAACAAATGAAACATACCTCCTGACTTGGGTGTTCATGACAAAGAGGAGAGACAGGGAAAAACACTATTTTGCTGTTGTTATTCCACCATTTCAGTCACATCTGACTCTTTGTGACTCCATTTGGGGTTTTCTTGGCAAAGATATTGGAGTGGTTTGCCATGTCCTTCTCCAACTCATTTTACAGATGAGGAACCGAGGCCAACTGGGTTAAGTGACTTACCCAAGGTCACATACTAAGTGTCCAAGGCTAAATTTGAACTTAGGTCTTCCTGATTCTATGCCTAACACTTTATCTACTTCGCCCCCTAGCTGCCACGCAAAATACTACATGACTTCAGAAATCGTGGAGGGAACAAGAAATCAGACATTTAACACCAATTGATTATGCACCTTAAATGCCAAGGTAAGAAATTTAGGCTCAATTCCTTTGTATAACAAACTCTTGTAAGGTCAACTCTTATTAATTTCAAATTCTAATCATTTATTTTTGTGTTGAAATTCATTCTAAGATATAAGAATGGCACTTTATCTTTAAGGAGATACCTTTAAGGTAGTATTTTTAAAACAGAAGAGGGAAAAAAGGCTCAAGAAACATAGCTTTATTATACATATAGATTAAATGGTTTCAAAACTCTTAAGTGTTTAATCAGTATATATTACTAATGTTATCTGTCACCATAAAAATTCATTTCCCCCCAAAAGCCAGAAATATCAAAATTAGAGAGCAAAAAGTTCTAACACACTCTTCAGGAGAGCCATATGACAAGATAGAAAACATGTAATTATTTTGTTACTATTTAACTGAGAATGTATCACTATGTAGACCATACAAAGGTACATTCTCTACTCAGAGCTCATACAAATGGCAAAGTTAAATGTATAGGAAATACCAGCTGGGAGAAAGTTAAAAGCAGAGAAAACTCATTTTGTTTCTGTCTTTATTGATTCTTCCATCTGTCCTTTTCATTCTCACAAAGACAGTACACTTTTAGGAACTGTTCACAACAACAACAAAAAAAGTGGCTGAAACAATAATTCTGGAGGTGGTAGGAAAAAAATGGAAATGGGAAAAGAAAACACATACAAGTCAGGAGGATCAAACTGTCTAGAGAGATGAAAAGAAGAAAGAGCATATAAGATGAGAAAAAAATATTTACATTATTTACAAATCTTAATTTTATTACTACCTTACATTTAGATAATACTAATAGGGGATAAAAGATTGGTGATTTCACTGGCATAAGTAATTCTCAGATGAGGAAATTCCCTTTACGCACTGCAGATCAGCACTATTTCTGAAACTGAGATCCTTTGAAAGTTGCCTAGAGTACTAAGAAGTTAAGGGATTTGCCCAAGGTCCTACAACCAGGTCTTCCAGCCTTTGAGGCTAGCTCTCTAACCATCAAACACTACTGCCAATCACAATAGCTAAAGTTTGGAAAATATTTTAAGGTTTACAGAGATGTGTATGTATAGATAGATAGACAGACAGACAGACAGATAAATAGATATATACACCCTTTGTCCCGTATGATACTTGCAGAAGCCGTTTGTTATCCCCATTTTTTGGATGAGGGATTAAGGCATAGGAAAGCTAAGTGACTCAGTGAAGTTCACACAGAACATGTGAGGACAGTAAGTCTCGAAACCAGGACTTGTAACTTCCATTCCAGTGATATGGACTTGCAGCCTATTTGTTATGAATACTGTAACTGTAGGTCAGTTGTTTTTCCAATGAGATATTTCACATTGTCTTCTATTTTTCCATTCTTTTGGATTTGTTTTACAGTGTCTTGATCTCTCATAAAGTCACTAGCTTCCAATTGCTCTATTCTAACTTTTAAGGAAGTATTTTCTTCAGTAATCTTTTGGACTTCCTTTTCTTATCTGGCCAATTTTTATTTTTAGGGCATTCTTCTCCTCAATGAATTTTTGGACCTCTTTTGCCATTTGGGTTAGGCTATTTTTTAAGGTGTTATTTTCTTCAGTATTTTCTGGGGTCTCCTTTAGCAAGCTGTTGATTTGTTTTTCATGATTTTCTTGTATCACTCTCATTTCCCTTCCCAGCTTTTCCTCTACTTCTCTTACTTGCTTCTCAAAATCCCTTTTGAGCTCTTCCAAGGCCTGGGACTGATTCATATTTTTCTTGGAGGCTTTGGATGTAGGAGCTTTGACTTTGTTGTCTTCTTCTGGTGGTATGTTTCGATCTTCTTTGTCACCAAAGTAAGAAAATATAGTCTGACTCTTTCTGAGCTGCTTGCTCATGATCCTGGCCAATTATTTGAGTTTTAAACTCTTTGTTAAGGTAAGAGTCTGCTTCCGATGTGGAGAATGTACTGTCCCAAGTTTCAGGGGTTTGTACAGCTGTTTTCAGAGATACTTGTAGGGACCTGTAAATTTTCAGTTCTTGCAAGGTGGTACATAGGGGGTGAGGTGTTTACTCCTTTCCTGGTCTGTGCTCTGGTCTATTAGTGACCACAAGCACTCCTTTCTGTCCTGCAACTGTGAGGAAGATTTTCTCTTTACAGCCACTACAAGCTCCACCACACCAGCTCTCCTCCTCACCCCAGGACCACTGCCCAGAACTGTGACCCACATCCAAGCACAGGCAAAGCAAGAGATTCCTGCCTCAGCACTGGCAAAGAGATCCCTGCAATCCCTGTCTGATCAGCCACTGGATTCCACCTCAGTCTGTGGGCCAGAAGCTCAGGAGGCAGCCACCGCCCCAGTGCCCACACTCTGTGCTCTGTGCTCTGGATCTGGCTCTGAGACCTAGCTCCTTTCTCAGCACAGAAACAGACTTTTCCCACTGACCGTCTAAGTTGTCTTTGGCATTCCTGGGTTGAGAAGTCTGGAAGCTGACACAGCTGCCCGCGATTCAGTCCTCTGAGGCCTGCTCCACGCTGTGCTGTACTCCACTCCTAGCCTGGTACGATATACTTTTCAGATCAACCATCCAGGTTGTCTTGTGCTGGAAATTTGTTTCACTCTGTCTTCACCGCTGCTTTAGAATTTGTTTAGAGCCATTTTTTGTAGGTATTTAGAGGGGTTTGGGGGAGAGCTCATGCAAGTCCCTGCTTTCACTCCATCATCTTGGCTCTGCCCCCCATGAACACTGTAGCTATAAAACACAGTATAGGATTTCAAGTGACATGTAAGTTAGGATAAAGTAACTTATATGAAATGCCAATATAAAATTCCAAGCTTAGAAATGCTGTTGAACACCATCAAGTACCAGTTACATAAAGGCAAACAAGCCCCTTTATTCAAACTGATAACAGACAAAAATCAGAGCAGTAATACAGATTAGAATATACTAGATAATACACAGAATGAATGAGTTGTCTCACTGGAAACAAAATAACTCAGCTCTACTATAAGAGAGTCCATGATCTTACTCAAGAGGAAATTCCCCCAAATCCCCAAAGAATGGTAAGTTGGGAAAAGAGACACGAGTAAGGCATCAGCTCTGCTCCCTGATAGTTTCCTCTGTAAAGAAGACTTGCAACCGAGTGTCTCCTCTCTCAAAGTTGGAAGCCAGAAGTAGGATCTCTCCTTCCCAAGTTTTTGCCAATTTCACCCTTCACATAGGCATGGAATAGCAAGCTATCAGTCTTTATCAATAAGGATAGTCTTATGCAAATGAGTTTGAGTCATAGGCTACAGGTTGAAGCAGGTAACATTTTGATGTTCTCTCCCACATCTTAAGCACACATTCTGCTGATGAACAGACACTATACTACAGTGGAGAGATCACCAAGATGGAAGTTAGGAGTTCTGGGTTCAATTTGATGTCCCATAACTTACTACTGAGATATAAGATCTGAGGACAGGTCATTGCAAATTTTTTGATCTTGGATTTTCCTTAAGTGTAAAATGGAGAAAATTTTTACTGTATCAACCTCAAAGTGTTATTGTGAGAATGGAATGTTAATGCATGTGAATTCTTTGTAAAAAGCAAAAATCTGCAAATATAAGATAGTATTCATTTTATTCTGTCTGCACGGTTTTGCTGGATTGGATATATTCTATTCTCACAAGTAGAATATATTAAAATCCAGAAATGAGTCTTCTGTGGTCAATTATACAGTACAAATCAGTTTATCAGTTATATCTTTGAATCTCATAAAGGTGAACTTCCATGCATATAGCCATCATGTTGAGTCAAGGAAATCAATAGCAAAAGTGGCATATTAATATCTGCATGCTTGGGGAAATGGGGTGGGGGGAGAAGAGCAGAGGGAACAGCAGGTAAAGCAAGCCCATACCATCACAGCCCTTTGTTAATGGCACAGTTCCATGTGACATCTGTGGGCAGCTTACTGGCTTCAAGATCAGCCTGTTCTCAGACTGAAAAAGCTTTCCATAAAGTCTACAAAATCAATGGCTCAGCTCATACACCCATGCTAGTGGAAGCAACAGGAGGGGGAAAAATAATTCCAAATGGCAGACAATCCAAAACCCATTTATGTTTGGCCATGGAATGTGTTGTTTTGTTCTTAATTTAAATTTGAATGGGGTTATATTCAAGGTTTCTGGGAATTCACACTTCAGACAAAATGAAAAGCCTTATTCAGGGAAGATAGTGTTATGACTCTGACAAAAAGAGATTTAAGCCTCCTTTCCTTACAGATGATATAGTGATACACATCATAATTCCATCCCGAGAATCTCTCCAAAGAGTCTGCTTAAGTATAGGAGATGATAACACCAAAAAGTAGAAACAGTGATTCTAGACAACAGTGAATTCATTAAGACTATCAGAGAAGAACTGCTATGTATGTATGGGCATTGCATACAAGAGACTTATTTCTCCAAATAGATCTGACAGTCCCCTAGCCTGATACAGCTTGCTAAGGAACAGGTAGAGATTTTTCCCATGGCTAACAAGCCTCTCAGTATCTATCTCTATCTTTCATCTTCAAGTTCCTTACAAAACAGTGGGTAAATTGACAGCTGAAGCCCTTGGGAAGTGATTTTCAGGACTAGTACCATTTACCTCTCTATAACAAAAATAGAAACCACAATCATTTCATGACATCTTAAAGGACTAACAATGTAGAAATCACCCAAACATACATAGTCCCCAATCCTTGTGCCATAAAACAATAAAACAGATGGTCTCATCCACTGATAATAAATCTAATAATAATAATGTAATAACTACTTGCTGTCATTATATAAGAGACCTTGCAGATTTACCTAAAAGGGCTGCTTTCACAATTGTGAAAATATTTTGTCTTTTCCCTTTGTCTCCTCAATTTAAGCAGGGGATGTTTTCTTATGCTGCTAATAAATTCTGCCAAACCCTTTCTTTTTCTACCTCTCCCTCTCCCGTGAAGAGCTTTTATTTTCTATCCTGAGGTACTGCAGAATGTGGCTGATTGGCTATGTCTTCTAAATAGCCTGGAAAAGTTATAAAACCAAATCTGTACCTGGTGAACATGAATTTATTATTTGCCAGAGCATATTCCTTAATATGCTAATACATCTCTTCACTTTCATTTTGGCCTCCTGTTTTTGACCCTAGTTATTGGACCTTAATGATGGGCAAACCTCTCCAAAGAGGACAAAATAATTCCCAACCCAATCTTCTAGGAGATGTAGTTTTGTAGGAAAATCGTTGTTTACCCAAACATAGGTTTCTATAGTCATAATCATGAAAATATAGCAAATTCAATTAAATTAAACATATATTTACTTAGTTCCTACTATGTGCTAGAAGATAGGAATACAAAGATAAAGATAATCCAGTCCCTGCCCTCAAGGAGCTTACTTTGTATGTTCAGAAGCTAATTTTTGGGGCTTATAGCTCACCTCAGAAATTCAGTCAATGATATCAAGTTGTCTTTTCCCAAGGATATTTTCTAGACACTAAAAATTAACCAAATCGATTATATTAAGGTATGTTTCTGCATTGGTCATTACTGCCCTTATACAGCCTGAGAGGTTTCAGGTCAAGAGAGGCACCATGTGGTAGCAAATGGAGCACTGGACTTGGAAGCAGATTGTGTACTGTTTCTTCTGTCTGTCCCTCCATCTGTGACTGAGAGAAAGGAATTTAACCTCTCTAGAGAAAGGCTGTTTCCTCATTTCTTTTTTAAAAATTCTTTTTATTTATTTCATTAAACATTTCCCAATTACATGTAAAAAATTAACAATCTGTTTAAAATTTTAAGTTCCAAATTCTCTCCCTCTAGCCCCTCCTCCCTCCTTGAGAAGGTAAGCAATTTGATATTGACTTTACATGTGAAGTAATACAAAACATATTTCCAAATTAACTGTGTTGCATAAGAAAACATAAATTAGAACAATCAAAATTATATTTTTTTAAAAAGTATGCTTCAATCTGCATTCCAAGTTCAAGTTTCCTCATTTCTAAACACTTCACACTACCTAATTCATAGGCTTGTTTTGAAGAAAACACTTTGTAAACTAAAAGGCAAACTACAAATGTGAATGATTCTTAAGGGAAGCTGCTAGGTGGTACTGATAGTGTTGGACTTAGAGTAAGGAAGACTTGAGTTCCAATTACACCTCAGGACCTTTTGAGCTGTGAGCTGTGTCACCCTGGGCATGTGCTTAACCTCACCTACCTCAATTTCTTAAACTGTGAATTAGGGATAATTATAGCATTTACTTTCCAAGTAGATCAAACAGAACATGTGTAAACAGTTTGCAAATGTAATTATTATATAAATAGTAATTATTGTTATCGTTATCATCATCCTCATGGTATAGGGAGAAATCTGGGCAAGGAGGAGGAAAACAATGAAGAAAGCAAACTAGAGACATCAGAGACGGAGCAGCCAAGTTAACGGCAATCTGGCAAAAGAAAGAAAAGAGAATAGAAATACAGACCATAGACACCTAGCTGCCTGCTCCCTATAATGATGCCAAAAGATTGCCTCCCCGTCTTCTGCTTCTGTTCTAGGTATAAAAAATGGTGTGAGCAAAAATCAGAGGGGTTACACATCTATAATGACAGGTAAGTAAACTAATTTGGTTGAGGCATAGCTCATGTAGACAGGAGCAATGTGCAATAAATAAGATTGTTAAATAAGGAAGACATCAGGCTTCGTAGGACCCTGAATGACACAGAAAGGAATCCGACTTTTATTTGCTCCCCCATGAAGAAACTATGAAGGGTTTGGATGAGAGTAATGACAAGATCAGATTTGTATATAAGATCATAGATTAAAGGATAGTAAATTTCCAGATGGAAGGGAAGCCAGAGATCATCTAGCCCCAATCTTCTCATTTTACTGATGAAGAAGCTGAGCTTGAAAGATGTTAAAAGACTTAACCTGGGTCACAAAGTCAGTAAGTGTCTGAGGCAGGATTTGAACACAGGTATTCCTGACCTCACATCCAATCTAGTATTTACTGTGCCTGCGGCCTCTCAATATCAGGCAAAGAATTTTGTTGAAAGGCGGTAGATAAAGATGCTGTAATAAGCCCAGCAGATATAAAAAAGGACCATTAGCTATCTTGGTAGCAGAGGGAATAGACAGGAAAAGGAAGATTTGACTGACATTATGAAGGCAGAATCCATATAACCTGACAAATAATTACAAATGGAAAGTATGAGAGATGGTAGAGTCAAAGAAAACATTGAAATTTTTAAACATGTAATAAGATAATAAAAATGTTTTTTAAAAAAAGAAACTCCATAGCTTTAATTTGTATTCTTCTGTCATTAACTATACTTTATTTCTCATTGGCATACCTTCTTCATACCAACCCCACACCTTAAGACACACACTATATTTGGAGTATTAACTGTCCTATTCATCTTTTTAATTCATACAATACCTATCACAGTGCTCTGCACACAGTAGGCAACCAACAAGGGCTTAATTGAATTATTATGTCTTATACCTAGTCGGTGCTCAACAAATACCTGTTAAATAGATCGATCTACTTTTTACCTGTTAAGTTTTATGCAAATTCACTTTATCCTTTACCTCTAGGTCTCGCTTTCTGAAATCAGAGACCTTTCATTCTATCCCATATTTAAAGTTGCTAATAACTTTGTAAAAATAATAAGGTCTCAATATTTTTTTCTTGAATTAATTTACATGAATTAATTAACAAATGAATGGATAAATATTTGCTATGATATAATCATCTCAATGCACAGATCTGCAGGGTATTTATTTTATTTATTTAAATTACATTACTTGAAAATTTATACTGAATGGTGCTATAAAATGTATATCATAGTGAGAAGTACAATCTAAACCTGACACCATTTGTAGTCAAATGCAAATCAATCCTAAAAGTCATTTCCATATTTTCCATGTGAAAACAGATTCAATAGACAAATACAACTTTGTGCAAAGTTAATCACTTAGACTAGGGCCCCTCAATTTGACTCAAATTAAGTCAACCACCTAGGAATGTATATTTCAAAGCTCTTGATGATATTTACAAATATTATCTTTGTCATAGAAGCATTAGGGAAATTTGTACTGGGTTGTTTGGCTGCCAAAGTCAGACATAATCACCCATGATAGTTTCAAATGAATTGATACTGTCTAGTCTAAAATGAATATTTGTTTCAAGATATGAATGACTGTGCATAGAAAATCATTTACACTACTAGGGGAGAGGAAGAAAAGTATACTTGTTTAAATATGTTCCCGCTATATTTTCTGGGTGGGTGACAAATGTTCCTTTCAAGTGGATTTTTTAAACGTCAACAATTAGTTTTCTTTTTCTTTCAACCTGAACTAGTGTTATGAAAGAAATATGAACAAACCGGAATACTAAATATGGTATTAATTAATTGATAGGCACTACCACTAAGAAAACATTTAAAATCTAAAAGGAGGCAGGAATCCTAGGCTTAATTTGCTTTGATGTTCTTCCCTTCATTAAGTAAGCATATTATAATCTCTGACCGTGTGGTTAGCACACAGGGGTTCCAAAAATGTGGATGGCATTAACTAGTTTTGCATTGCCACAATTGAAAGAGGGAGCTAAGGAAGAATGACACCTATTTCTTAATAATGAGAAAGTTTCCAGTAGGAATAAAAAACAATCCATACATAATAAATAGGCCTGTTAGAGCTAGTCTTGAGAGCACAGTGTTTTTCAAAGGTTGCCAGGAGGAAAATCCATTGATGTCCAGTTTGGCTATAATGCAAATGGAGAAGTGTTTGATAAATTTAGAACTGTAGGGTGCAGCCAGACTGAAGAGGGATAGAACTTATCAGTAGTCAATGGGGAAAGACTATTTTAAAAAAAAAAATTAGTAGCAAAGGCAGCAATGTAAAAGATGAACAGGAAAAGGAAAGATTTAGAGATGAAAAGATAATTTGGAAGCAGGAAGTCCTAGCAAGATGTAGATAATCTATGAAAGATTGGATTAGAGTGATTCAAATAGGAGTAGAAAGGAAGGAATGGGTGGCAGAGAATTGTTAGAATTTGGCAACTGATCAGATAGCAATGTATGGACTTAAGAGTCAGGAAAACCTGGGTTCATTTTCTACCTTTGACAATCTAAGTAACTCCTGGCAAATCACTTAATTTCTAAGGGACAAACTCATTTGCAAAATGGGGATGATACTTACAATAACTGCTTCACAAAATTGTTATGAAGATGAAATAAAGGCACAAGAAGAGAAGAAACTTGGTAATTTTGAAGCATAAAGATGCTGATTTTGGTTTGGTACATACTGAATTTGAGATACTGATGTGATACATTTGGAGATATTTAGAAAGTATGAGGAAATATAGGGCTAATGAACTAGATTTAGGCATCATCTATATCAAGGTGGAAATAGAATATTTTTGTAAGAAATTAGGAAATGGATTTTTTCAAAGACATGAAATGATGCAAAGTGAAGTGAGCAGAAATAATACTTAGTTTATACTATACAAATGAGCAACTTTGAGAATGTTTATAAACTACCAAGGAATGAAAGGAGGAGAACCAGAACAATTTATTCAACATTGCAAACAACTTTGAAAGATGCAAGAATTATTGTCAATATAATAAACATTCATGATTCCAGGCAACTGATGATGAAACATGTTATATATTAAAGACAGGTGATGAATTTATGGTGCAGAATTTAAACACACATATGTATGCATATGTGTATATATAGATAAAATATACATATGCACACCTCTGTCCATCCATCCATCCATCCATCCATCCATCCATCCATCCATCTATCACTCTATCTTTGTGTATAGAAAATGTAGGAACTTGTTTTATTTTATTTCAGTTTTATTTTATTTATTTATTTATTTATTTATTTTAGTTATTACAAGATTTTTTAAAAAGTTCCTTTGCAACTGGATGGTGATTAGAGGAGGAAAGATTAGATTTCTAATCTTTTTTTTAAAGTAAAAAGGTGAGGATGCTACAGTTGTAAAATTTTCATAAACTTTCAAATAGTCACTATAATTAGTTGCATTTGACTATTATAACTGATTTATATCATTATATATTAATGTTATATACAATAATTATGTAACATATACTATACTAATATATTTAACAAATTTATAATAAAATTGAAAGTGTACAAAAGAAAAAAAATGAGCTATTAGATTAGATGATCTTGCCAGGGTAGTAGAGAGTCGGGAGAGAAGAGAAGATGGCCAAGAGGTGGACAGAGAACCATGAAAATGAAGTACTAGAGGTCAAAGAAGAATGTGGTTTAATAGAAACAAAGGTTTCAGAGAGGTTAAAGGGGATGATGAATGAGGAAAAGTGAACACTGGATCTGGCAACAAAAATGTCATTATCTACCATTGCACGCAGTTCCAGTATAGTAATACACATGGAAGTCAGATTTCAAGGATCTGCAAAGTGAATTGACAAATAGAAAGTAAAATGGAAAGTATAGACTACTCATTCCAGGAGGATGATAATGAAAGAGAGGAGAGAGAACAGGAATATAGCATGAGGGGACAGCAGGGGAAAAGGAAACCCTTTTGTTAGCTTTGTGGTTGCTGTTTTTTGTTTGTTTTTTAAGGGACAGAGGAGATATAAAAAATAAAAAAAAGAAGGAAAGACTGAATATGTATGGATCATAAGCAATGACAAATTAATCTAGGTCTTGTAGGATGTTGGTTGGGATAGGATAAAGACCAAAAATTAACAGATCAGCTTTGTCAAGTAATACAGACAACTTCTCTGAAACTTTAGAGAAACAAGAGAAAAGAGATGAAGACAGAGAGAGGGGGGCTCATGTAGGATGGGCTGAATTTCAGAAAAATGGAATTAAATAATATCAAAGTTGGAAGAAGCCTTAGAGAGGACCTATTCCAGGGTTATCTTAAGCTTTGTGTCATGGACTCCTTTGTCAGTTTAGTAAATCCTATGGACTTAATACTTTAAATAAATTAAATTCAAAAAATTATAAGAAAAGTCAAAGGCTAGTGAAAATAAAGATGCATGTTTTTTTTCTCATTCAAAATTACAGACTTCCTGAAATCTATCCACAGATCCCTTGGAGAGTGCATGGACCAAAGATTAAAAACCCTTGATCTAGTCCAACCTATAACTTATTAGGAAAGCCTTCTACAAAATCCCCCAAAAGGGTTGGAGGTTGGGCTGGAGCCCATGTGGATGAAACAAGAGTGTTGGAACTACGTGCTGGTGACAGAAGCAGTAGTAGCTTCAGGAGCACTTAAGGCAGAGAGGGTATGGGGACCTGGCAACTGATCAGAAAGAGAAGACAAGGGGCTCCTGTGCTAGCACTGGACACAGGACCAGACACTGTCAAATCAATTGCCCATTCCCATTTCTGTGTCGTAGTTCAAGGGGGGAGAGGAGCATTTTTGGTCAAGAGGGAGTGAGATCCCTGAGGAATGGTATCACTTTTAGTGACAAGGGATCCGGGACCCTGAGGATCAGTATTACGGTTAGTCCCAAGGGTGCCGGGGCCAAGAGGAACGATATCAGTTGTAATCCAAAGGGATGAGAGGCTCTTTCTGTGGAAGGACCAGAGTGTAACCCAGGAGAGCAGTGACTACACTTCTCCCCAGATCACACCACCTTGGGAGCATTGAAAACTTCCTAACCCCAGATCTAGCTCTAAAAATAGCAGTGCAAAAATTCCTGAAGCTGAAGACATTTTCTCCCCCACATTTTCCATCTTCCCCCCTTCCACCCAAAGCTGGTAACAGAGCTCAACTTTAACATTAAGTTAAAAATCAAGAAATAAAGTAGAAAAATGACAAAGAACACACACACAAAAGAATATGACCATAAAAAAAACTACTGTGGTGACAGAGATGATAAAGAAACAAACTCAAAAAAAGCAATTAAGTCAAAACAGCTACAAGCAAAGCCTCAAAGGAAAAAAAAAAGTGAATTGGATACAAGCACAAAAAAGAATTCTTGGAAGAGCTTAAAAAATGATTTTCAAGATGATATAGAAATGGTAGAGGAAAATGAAATAAATAAATGAGAGCAAAGGAAGAAAATTATGAAAAGACAATTAACAACTTGGCAAAATGGGCACAAAAAAATTCTGAAGAAAATAATCCCTTAAAAAGCAGAGTTGGCCAGATGGGAAAAGAGGCAAAAAAGCTCACTGAAATAAATAATTCTTTAAAAATTAGAATTAGGCAAGAAATAATCAAACAAAATAAAAAGAATGAAAAAAATAGAAGTTAATGTGAAATATCTCATTGGAAAAACAACTGACCTGGAAAACAGATTGAGGGGAGATAATTTAAGAATTGTTGGACTACCTGAAAATCATAATAAAAAAGTCTAGATATCATATTTCAAGAAATTATCAAGGAAAACTGCACTGATATTCTAGAAACAGAGAGTAAAACAGAAATTGAAAGAATGCATTGATCACTTCCTGAAAGAGATCCCAAAATGAAACTCTACCTCCCTTGGGAATATTATAGCCAAATTGCACTCCCAGGACAAATAGAAACCACTTTATAAATTTTAGCAATGCTTTCTAATTGTTTCTGGTAATATGAATCAACAGAAGTCAGTAACAGGTAATTTGACAGGTCTTATGAACTTTTCTTTCACATCCTAGATATGTGCCCTGAAATGATAGTGAATGTCTCTATTTTTGTTTTTAGGTTAAAAAACAAACACAAAAAAATGAAAACAACCAAAAAAAAAACCTGCTTCATTACTCCCCAAAGAGAAGTCAGTAGCTACCATTACTTATTTCTTCTTCTAATTATTACTGGATAAATTCTCACTTGAGAGCACATGGGGATCCTTAATATATTATTTTTTTGGAGCACAAGCCCATCAGCTTTCTTCTCAGAAGAAGGTCCAGCTTCTTCCTCTCCAAGGCAAGTCTCATATCAATTAGTTGCAAATGTTCAATGCTGCATCTTCTCTTTCTCCTCAGTGTTATTCCCCCATCATTCAATCTCCTGCCTATTCAAATACTTTTTTCTTCTGTTTTTACATTGAAGACATTCTTCTACTTTTTACAAGGGTTATTTCATTTCCCTGGATAACCTGGAATGGGATGGATTTCCTCAAGCCTATACTTTTGACCATAGCAGAAATATCAAGCATTTTATTCTGGCTACTGCAAAATCCTCCCTGCTCTCTATAATTGCTAGAAGTGAGGTCCGCAGTCCTTTGCTATTCTCGCTAGTAGCTTCCTGGAAAACTACTGTGACTAAAAACAAACAAAAAAGAACTCTATCCTATCATCTATCTATCTATCCATACATTTACATATAAATTTGACTTTGGCTTTGGGATTTGAAAGAGTGCTTTAAGAAAAACAGTGGTTTCAAGTTTGTATTTGCTAAATAGATGATAGGAGACCAGAAGCAGATGCCATATTTTGAGAAAAGTGGAGCTTCCTCACTTAGCTGCAATATTCACCTGAATGGAAATTATACCCTAAATGGTTAGTGGCATATTGAAAGCTTGATGAGTGCGTAGCTATGAAAAGTGATATTGTAAAGTTGTACTCGATTCAATTACCCCCGGGGTTAGACCTAACTAAAGCTACATTAGAAATAAATCCAGGTGAACACTTCTAAATGATGACATTCACAGCAATCAAATACTGGAGAAAAGTCCAATTAGTTAACCATCAGCTCATTCATGCTTCTAAACTGGACTTGAGTACTTTATTGTAACCTCAAGCAAAATATTGTTTGGGGCTGAATTTTATGATACATATCTAATCTTTTCAAGGTCTATTCATATTAAAGTGGGTAATTCTACATTTTAGTGACTGAAGGGGAAAAAAATTGATGACTATGGCCAACCACAAAAGCAACTGTAAGCACTACGAACATTAAGCAACTTGCCTAGATGTACTGAAATGTCATGGCTATGATTTACTTAATCTGTAAAAGAGAATAATTTTGTTAATTTTAATAGGTGAGAGAAAAGAAGGAGATAGGTCACTACTACTATATATAGATTAAATTACAAATAGAATATTCAGAGATTTATCCGAAATTAATATGTGTACATACATATATACATACACATATATGTGTGTATATCTTTATATACATACATACACACATATACATACATACACATACATGCGGAGGGTGGGAGGTTGTATGTGTTTATCTAGAACTGACCAATCACATCAGCTAGCTAAGAAGTTGTTCTTATTGCTGAGAGCAAAAGCAAATGAAATAAGCGCAGACCTATACAGAGGAAATATTATTAAATGGAGTAAAACAATAATATAACAATATTTTCTAATCAAACTTGAAACTAGATAAAGTATTTTTAAATAACCTGAAACATTTTCCAGGAATGAGTGAAAATGAGGGAACATCTCTCTTATCATTTGAAAAATACATGTTTCCCCAGGCAAAAATTCAAGCAGATTTTTTGGAAAAAAAAGAATACTAAATATTTTTGAAACAGATGGAGCCATTCGCCAACTCTATAACCTTTTGACATTGATGATGCTATAAAAAAAGACAATCATATCATCCTGACAACGGAGGCCCCAAAATGAAATGTCTTTCTGTCCCCCAACATTTAAAATGACAGCCAAATAATTTGAGATACAACACTTATAGAAGGCATTAATGTTTTTTATACACCCATCTCACGTGATCCTTATGTGAGATACTATTATTATCCCCATTTTATAGATGAGGAAATTGAGTTTCAGAGAAGTTAAGTGATTTGCCTGGGATTACAAAGTTTGTAAGTTCCTGAGACAAGAATCAAACTGCTGTTTTCTTGACTTCAAGTCAGGTACTCTACCATTCTGCTGGGTTGCCTCTCCAATTAAACAAAGAGATTCTGGTCTGCTTGGACAGTGGTCCAAACTTCAATGGATTGGAGATCTCGTGAATTAGGGTACTGCTTCTAATAGCGCATATGGAAAGCTGTTCATGCTTTTTACCGTACTGTGAGACCCTTGTGTATTTTGCCCTCCAGATCCTTTATCATTGTCCCCCAGGACAACTGATGGCATAATAGGTAAAACACTCAGGAAAGACGGGAGTTCAAATGTAGTCTCAGATACTTACTGGCTGTATGACCTGAACAAATTATTTAACATTTACCTCAGTTTCCTGAGCTGTTAAAATGGTAATGATAACAGCACCTACCTTGCAGGGTTGTTGCTTAAATATGAGATAATCAAATGAGATATTTATTAAAGTCCAAAAGCACTTGGCATAGAGTCTGATACACAGTAGGTGCTGTATGAAAGCTTGTTCCCTTCTTGTTATATCCTTCCCGGTGCACCGGGGGCCTTTTTCAAGATCTCTAAACACGAGAGAGGACAGTCCAGCATGTGGACTCTCCATTTGTTATGTAATCCCTCACTGTTACTCCATGACCAGCCCATCTCCCTTTTCTTTATAATTTTTGATATCTTTTAGCTCACTTCTTGTATTCTTGTACACTAATCATTGTGTGTGTATGTGTGTATGTGTGTATGTGTGTGTGTGTGTGTGTGTATGTATGTATGTATGTTTAATCAAATCTGTGATATTTGTGGTATATGGAACTCCTGATAAAGAAATTCCTTCTATGATCTTAGGGTCTAAGTGACTTTACTGGGATGCTGAAAAGGCTTAATGACTTGCCTAGGATCACACAGTGAATACATGTCAGAAACAGGACTTGAACTCACATTTTCATCACTCAGAGGTAGGCTCTCTAGTCACTAACCATCGCCAATATATTTCAACCTAGTTATGTTTACCATTTGTCTCTATGCGACCTTGCCAGTGATCTATGGTTTTTGCTTTTTAAATTTGCACTGTGTATATTGTTGGAAGAAAATTGGTATTAAAAACATGGGTTTTTCTTTCAGGAGGAATCCTAGGGTTTTTTAATGTATTGCATAACCATACAAATTAAATCTAGCCTACTGTCTTCTTTTCTTTTCTGAGCCATCTGCGGTGTGTTAGTACCATATCTGATAAACCAGCTCTATGGGCAGTCTGTCCATCCAATTATATATAATCAGTCTGGACAATACTTATTTGTCCTCCACTTAGTTTTTCCTGCATAGATGGTTTTACTGAACTCTTTGGAGTAATTGTATATCTCATCTGTGAAACCTGATTATTTTCTGAGGTTTGATGGAATCAGTATCCACAAATAGGAGAATCTGAAGGACCTCACCATCTAGAGAAAATCCCCCTATATTTGGTGTCTTTTTTTCCCAATATTTTCCTTTTTATTAGGAACTTAATCCTTAACATATTTACAAAGTCAATTACAAAGAAAATTGTACAAGAAACTATGAACTTCGTTATTTGATTTGAAGAGATTTATTCATTTTAACACGATAGTAATAAAACTGCATTCTGTGTCCCCATTTGAACTTTTATTTTTCTTTTCAGCATTTTTAGAGATGTTTGAGGGATGCTTTTTGTTGCATTGCTATCTTTATCTATTTATTGTATCTCCTTTTATTATTATATTATATTATTTACTGACATTAATATTTTATTAATAATAAAGCATTTATTATCTCCTCTTCACCTGCTACATTGGCCAACACAGTGACCACGTCTGGGAACTCACATCTCATTATGTAAGCCCAGTCAGTCACTTCTTTGCCAAGACGTTTCATCATCAGCCTGGATTCTTTGTTGGAATCTTTTCCACAGAAGTGGCAGCTATTTTTTGGTGAGGATAGCATTATGCAACATACAACTTTCTGGAGGAGAGTCCTTAATGCTGAATTTTACTCAACTCAGCCAAAAGCATTTTTAGCATCTACCAACAATTTAAACAACACTAGATCTTGAATTTTCTGCACAATTTAGTCAACTGTGTAAATGTAAAATTGTGGCTACAGAGTGCTGGTTAGAGAAGACCGACTCAGGAAAACCTGGGTTCAAATCCTATTTGCAATATTTAATCTACTATGTGACTCTAGAGAAATCACCTACCCACTCTGAGCCTCAGTTTCTTCACTTGTAAAAAAGGGAATAATAAAATCTATAGTACCTACTTCTCATTGATGTTCAAGGACCTAATAAGATGTCTGTGAAACCCATTAGAAACTGAAAATACTATGTAAATGTGAACAGTTATTTATACATCTTGCAGTTGTTTCATAAAATCCCCATTCTCATTATGTTTCCAAAGCCAATGAGTAGGTAATTTGAGTTTGTTCACCTGCCCACACTGCGCTTGTCCATCATGCTGATCCATCAGTATCTAGAGCTCTTTTTTTATGTCAGGTTATATGACCTGTGGACAAGTCATAGAACTTTGGGTCTCAGGAAGACATGAATTCAAATCATGCCTGTTAATAGTTGTGTGAATCTAGGCAAGTCACTTAACCTCTAAATAACTCAGTTTCTTTATCTGTAAAATGGAGATAATAATAACATCTACCTCTCAGGGTTGTTGTGAGAATAAAATGAGACATTTAAAAAGTGTTTTACAAACATTATGGTACTATGTAAATGCAAAAATATTTATTATTATCTTCAACCTCCTCTTCAACATCACCATTGTAGCAAGTGAGTTGGGCAGACCTCAAAGGTCCTTTCTAATTTAAAGTTAATCATCTTATGATTTCGAGTCAGGGGTTTGTAATATGGGGATTATATAATCTGTCATTTTTGGTTGACAGGATTGCAAAGATTAAATTACATAATGCATTTAAAACAAAACTTAAAATGTTATATTAATATTAGCTACTATGATTAAAGTTTGAGATTGTGATGACAAGTAAACAGAGTTTTAAGTGAGTATTGGTCATTATTGTTCGGTTTCGATTTGACTACTTGAAGGAAATGTCACAAAATTGCCACCTCACAGAGGGACAGAGAGTCAAACTAGAGTGTGTCTTCGTATGTTTATTTTAAAGATGGATATCTTGTGGATATTTTAATGGACTATCCATACTATCCATAGAACACACATTTATTTTTGTGCTCTGCTTAAAACATAAACTCACTTACAAAGTCTTAGGAAGAACAGCGAATCATTAGTATAGCCTCATAACACAGTAAAAAAAGTAGTGAAGGAAGAAATGAGTTTACAGAAAACTCAGCATGAGACCAACGCGGATTTTTCTAAGATGATTTAAAAAAAAATAAACTCTATTGATTATTTTTGATTTTGGATCATATTCATTTTGTTCAATTAATAAGCAAACTTATTAGCTTCCTTCTGCATGGTGGGCACTAGGTTCAGTGCTAGGTTTTCCCTTCTCCTCCAACCCTGAATCTATTTTTATAACAACACAACAAATCCATTAGAAAAAAAAAACTGCCACAGTGACCATGTTCAAAAGTAAATGCAATATTCTGTGTAAGTATTCCCCTACACTGCTGTTAAAAGGTTCATAAGACAATAGATTCAGTGGGAAAGGAATGTTAGAGGTTGTCTGATGAAATCAACTCTTCCACTACCACTCCCCACACATACATTTTAACATGAGGAAACTGAGACCCAGAAAAGCAAAGGGACTGGCTCACAACTACTAAGTGTCAGAGACAGGATTTAAAGGTGTTCCTGATTCCAAGAAGAGCACCCCATTCACTATGCCTTACTGCCTCGAAAGGTAGCAGAATGGGAATGTTGTCTAATTTCTCACAATGTTGGATTTTATGTTTATAACTCTAACTGCAAAATTGATGGGTTTCAAAGTAAATAATGGGCAGCTAGGTGGCACAGTGGATAGAGTGTCTGTCCTAGAGTCAGGAAGACTCATCTTCCTGAGTTCAAATCTGGCCTCAGACACTTCCTAGCTGTGTGACCCTGGGCAGGTCACTTAACCCTATTTGTCTCAGTTTCCTTATCTGTAAAATAACTGAAAAAGGAAAGGGCAAACCACTCCAGTATCTTTGCTAAGAAAACTCTAAATGGGGTCACAATGAGTTGGACACAACTGACAAACACTGAAGAACTGAACAAAAACAAAAAGCAACTAACAAATTTCAGAGCTCAAAGCCTTAATTCAAGAGAGAAGATAGGTCATAATCGTTTAGTTGAAAAGAGCTAATCAATTTTCTTTGATAAGATTAAGAAACTCTGACTCCTTAAGGAATAATGCCATATCCACTTAAGATTTTGACTTTAATGGTTAGCTGGTTTTTAATTAAGGAGTAATAATGAACACTAATAGCATAGTAAATCACCATTTTCATGAAATGAATGAATATATCCGTTTTATTTACTCCTCCCCACTTTAGATCCTTCTTTGTCTTTTTAGATAGAAGAATTACCTTGCCTCCTATGGGGTGTGGTTTCTAGATTTGAAGGCTGTTAGACCTTGGAACTTAACAAGAACCATTTATTACATAGACAGCTGAGCTCTAATGGATTTGGGGAGAGGTGGAGGTGTAATACGGCTCACCTATTTTTAGGATTGTTGCCCTGTCATTAATAATAATTTGTTGCAACCTTCAGACATCTAAAATAGTATAGGAAAGGTAGCAAATGAGGTTGCAAGCGCTGCTAGTTTTTGTGATTTATTTACAAAGAAAATATAATCCAAGAAGAAAATAGATCTTGACAATGGATCTTACAAAATATCCTCCAATTAATGAAATCCAGTAAATCGTGGGATCCCAAATTATAAGATTATTTAATACAAACCCCATATTACAGAATAAAAAAAATTAGAACCAAAGAGGCATTTTAGCTTGTCGGAGGTCACATAGGTCATAATGGGTTGCTATTGTTGTTGAGTCATTTTGTAGTTGCGTCCCACCCTTTGTGGCCCCTTTTGGGGTTTTCTTGGCTAAGATACTGGAGTGGTTTCCCATTTCCTCCTCCAATTTATTTTACAGAGGAGGAAACTGAGGAAATAGGGTTAAATGACTTACCCAGGGTCACACAACTAGTGTCTGAGACCAAATTTGGAGCCAGAAGATTTAGGTTTGAACCCCAGCTCTTCCACTTATATGTGTGAGAGTGGGTAAGTTGCTTTCCAACCCTGAACTTCAGTTTCTTCATTTTTAAAATGAAGAATTTGGATGAGTTAACCTCTAAGATCCAATGATCTTAATTAGTCACGCTAGAATTTAAATAGGTCCTCTGATTATAAATTCAGTACTCCTTTTACTACACTAAACTGACCCTCGTATCAAGGTCAATGCAAAATTCATAATTTACTTGGTTTTAAAGGTACAGTAGGTATATGATATCTTAAACTGGGGAAAACCAAGGTCATTCTTTAAATAACAATTGTGGACCTCTTCCTGCTTTTTTTTTTGTTTTTTAAAGCATGAGGAATAACAGTAGCCAACCATGCAGTTACCTGAGCAAAGTTATTTGTTCCTTGATAGATGTGGGTTTTTTTTCTCATTGTTTAATGACTGCACCATTCAAAAGAGGATGGTTTAATCTTCTTGGCTTGGAACTTCGGGACGTGCCAAAAATATCTGCCTCTGCCAATTATGTCAAGGTAAAGCAGTGGCATCTACCTAAAACTATTTTTCAAATCTGAATTAAAATACAACCAAAAATAAAGGTGTTGGGGGTGACTGTGTTTGAATAACTCAGATGTTCATCTCTATCTGTACTTTCAAACATCTGCAATATGTCCTCAGGGCTTACTCACCCAATTCACACAACCATTGGCTGCCTCTCCTTTCAAAGATCTAGGGTTCACCCTGTCCTAATTAAATGTCAAAATGTTAACTCACTATCCCTGCCCCCAACTGGCATGCTTCTACTTTATAATCAGGCAGTAGACTTAGTTCTTCAGCAAAGGCTTTTTTTTTTTACACTGAAAAGTAAGAACAACAGTTGCAAATATTTGTTTGCCAACACCATAGGCACACTTTTTTCTTTATTTGTTTCATTATTCTTTTTTTTTTCAGTTACAGAATGAGATACACATTTTGGAATAGGGTGATACTTTCCCACAGATAGTCTGAGAGTATAAGAAGAAGAAGACTGGGCACACACTTAAAGTGATACTGTTGGTGAGGCACATGCATAGGAAATACATGTGGTAGTTCACAACTCCAGGACTATAAAGACTTCATGTTCTTTCCCTCTTTAGAGAGTCTTCACAAGTTTTAGCAAGGCATGGTTTCAGTAGAGGGGGCTATTGGCAAAGCAGTGTCTTCACTAGACAATCAGCTTAGCTGGATTTTCTCCTATCAATCAATAATTTTTAAGTACCTACTTCATTATATGACAGGTACTGTGCTAAGCACTGGGGACACAAAAAGGGGCAAAAGATAGCCCCTGCCATCAAGTTGCTTACAGTCTAATAGGGGAGATGACAAGCAAACAAACCGATACAAAACAAGACTGGGATCAGCCACCTCCAGCCTGTGGCTTGGCTGGGTGGTACTGTGCTCTCTTCAGTTGAAGTGTTATTGTTTTCTTTACAGTAGGAGAACTACACAGTTCTTCCAGCTAGAGCAATGACTCTCAGCTTAGGATCAGAAGCAGCTTCTTTGCTTCCCTCAGAATTGGGGCTCTGAGGTGGTTTATCAGTCCAGATAGGAGATAGAAGAGGCCTCCGTTTCCCATAATAAATTCTTCCTGGCTAGAAGACTCTTTCCCTCAGTATGCCTCAGGGTGATTAACTTCAATTCAGTCATTTTCACTTTCCAAACACCTTTGGGAATCTTATGCAGATGAGTGGTTTGAGGTACAGGTATGAATTCATACTATGATCTACAGGCAAGCTTACTGCTTGCTGGTCTCTTCATATACAAACAAGTGAGAAATCCAGGCTTCTAGCATGGGGTATGTCTATGTTCTATCTGTAGGAGCTCCTGATTATATTTTAATGTATTTTTCTTTTAGCCCTAGCAGACTTTTCAGTTTCTGCTGAAGTATCTCTGGGGACTCTTTTTACATATTTAAAAAGACTACCATGTAGTACATCCTTTAAAGCTAAGCATATAAATAGGATTTTGATTTAAGGTATTGCCTTACCATTAAAAAGTGAACTCTCTTTAAAGGTGCACAAAAATGCACAATAAAATAGTGATATAACATATTTGATAAGTGACTTTATTAATATAAATATCTGACCAGGAAGATGATTTAAAATGGGGAAGTAGGGGGAAAAGTAAGAGAAGAGAAAAGAAGAAAGAAAAAAAGATGTTTTAGTAGATTTGAAATCAGATATGGGTTACGATTTCATCGTGGCCATCTCTCAGAGAATCAGTTTCCTCATCTGTAAAATGAGACAAAAAATACTTGAAATACCTAATTCATTGATTTGTTATAAATCATTAATCAACCAAAGCTTGTTAAGCACCTCCTACATGCCAGGCACTGTGCTGTGTGATAAACATATGAAAAGAGTCAAAAGATAGTGCCTGCCCTCAAGGAGCTTACAGTCTAACTGGGGAGACAAAGTGCAAACAACTATATGCGAAGTAATCCATATACAAGACAAACAGAAGATAATTAACAAAGGGAAGGCACTGGAATTAAGAGGGATTGGGGAAGACTTCCTGTAAAAGGTATACAAAGGCTATATTACTGTCATTATTAGAATTATTTTTAAACCAGGAAGTGCTGAAATCATGACCCTCAAACCTATAACATCATTAGCGCTTCTCCTCTACGTGACCAGAAACTACCATTCATTATTATAGCAGGTATTTATATAGATCTTTCTGGTTCATTAAAAAAAAAAGCTACCATACAACCCTTGTAACCAAGTAATAAATGAAGTTTATTAAATCATCAAACTTCCACCAAATTTTAAGGTTGCCTCCAGGTTTCTGAAGGCTCCCTGCCTCTCCTATATAATTAAGCAGGTGCTTTGGGGAATCTTTTTTTTCTCCTCCTAACCTCTCCAAGGCCCTGCAAAACAGTTAAGTATAAGAAGCAAGTCCAAGATTAACACAAAACAATCTAGCACCCAATAAGGATGTTCATTACACCCAGCAAGCCTGGGCCATAATAGAGGGGAAGGTGTTTAGGAGGAAGAAGTCAACAATCAGACCTAAGTGAGGAAAAGGCAAAAAGCAGATGGCCAAGGAAGAGAATGATAAGGTAAAGTGTGGTCAAGGTTTACAAGGGAAATAAATCATGGTTAAAGTTGATTTGGAATCAGAGGACCTTAATTCAAATCAATCAATCAGCAAGTATCTCTCCTACCCTCTTCCAAACCATGTCTTCGGCACTCTGTCCTCTTTCTCCTAGAAAAAAAAAAATCACACTCTGGCCCTCAGGACACTAGGCTCTATTAATTGGCACTATTCTTTGTCTTATCAGCAAGTGGGCAGTCAGACAGCTTTGTGCAAACTATACAGCTACACATCCCATATGTGTTTCTTTCCCTATTAAAATATCGGATTCTGGAATACAGGGTCTCTCTAACTTGGGTTGCACCTAACATTTAGGATAGTGCCCTGGCACTTCTGAAAGAATGCTTGTTAATTTTTTCAGTCATTAAGTATCCGCTATTTTCGAGGCACCCTGTGGAAGCATGGGGGAAATACATTCCTGAGCACAAGAAATTTGCATTCTAGCTTTGTTACTTGTTACCTGTGTGACATTGGGCAAGGGACATCCCCCGTAAAACTCAGTTTCCTCATACAGGAACTCAGGGTTTTGGATTAAATAATCTTTAAACAAAATCAAGGCCACGTCCAATTCCAAGTCCTGTAAAAAGAATCACAATCACTGTAGTTGTTGGGGAAAATTTCAAGCATCTGTTTTTACACAATCCCAATTGGATAAAAATCTGATTGATTTTAAAAGTATTCCAGAAGCAGACATGTCAATAAGCATTTACTAAACACATACCATATGCTAGGCACCATGCTAAGCACCAGAGATTCAAAGAAAGATAACAATAGTACCTGCCCTCAGGAAGCCCACCATCTAATGGAAAAGACAACAAGCAAAAAATTAGGTACAAAAAATGTGTGTGTTTATACATATGTGTATAATTTTTGTACCATATGTAGTACTATGTACAGTGTTTGTGTGTATTATAAACATCTGTATATATGTATTTTGTTGTTCAGTCATTTTTCAGTCTACCTCTTCATGACTTTTTTTTTGACAAAGCTATTGGATTGGTTTGCCATTTCCTTCTCCAACTCATTTTACAGATGAGGAAACTGAGGCAAACAGGGTTACGTGACTTGGACATTGTCACATAGCTAATGTCTGAGACCATATTTGAACTCAGGAAGATGGGTCTTCTTGATTCCAGGAACAGCATTCTATCCACTGTGCCACTAAGCTGCCCTTACATATGTGTGAGCTATATTGGAGATTGTCTCAGAAGAAAGACATAAGCATTAATGGAGATCAGGAAAGGTTTCTTACAGAAGGTGGCCAGGGAAGCTGGGAGGTGGGGAAGTAGAAGGATAAAAGTAGATAGTATAATCTTCTTCATCAATTCATTGTCAGGAACGTCTTCCTTAGAGCTGGACTGAGTAGTCAAGTTTGTTTCTAAGAAGACATGTGTCAAAAATGTTAGGCCTGGAGAATTAGGAACTAAGTCCATATCAATTAGAGTAATTTTCCAGTGTGTTGTACCATTCTCAGTTATCTTTATCTTCTCAGCATTTGAAACATTCTCACCACATAACATGTTGAGAAGTTTATTGTCCATAAAATGCATTGCTGCAATTAAGGATTTTTTTTCAAAGCATTTTATTTCTCTCTTTTATTTTTGGAGGCTTATTTCTGTTTTATAAGATCTTGGACAAATGTTTATAATTTAGACAAAATGAATCTGAATCTAAAATTTAATTAAATGTCTGGCATCTCTGGGTAAGTTGTTCCCTAGAATTTGAATGTCTCAGAGGGAAAGTTAAAATATACCTCTTATTTGTATAAGCAACAATATATTTTTAAACTGGCATCAAAGAATAGCTGAAACTTTGCAATTCAGTCTTGGCATCTACCTGGGTCTGACTTACAGTTTTTCATTTTCCAGGACATTGAGAGTGGCTCCACTAAAGCACTGATCTTAAGAAAAGTTCCACTGAGCAAAATAAAGGTGGAGCCAAATAGGCAGCTGCATTCATCTGCCATTTAGCCTTTTACATCTATTTTTAATTAAGGTAGAAGCTTGTGTTGTTTAGATGTCCAGACCAATGGAACATTTGCTGTTGTAAAGTATGATGAAAAACAGGTATCTGAAAACAATTAGCACTTTTAGTGGGACAATAGTATCTGTTTCAGTCTGTCAATTAGTGAATTAATCAAGAAGAATTAATTAAAAGCCACTAAGTGGCAAGTACTGTACTAGCCACTGGTGAATAGAAAGAAGAAAAAAAAAAGGAAATAGTTTCTGCCCTCAGGGAGCTTCTATTCTCATCTTATGCTATAATGACAGAATCAGAGTATGGTATATGTGGTATGGCAGACCCTGGTTGTTCTTTAGATGGGGATATTTGTTGAGAAACAGTTAGAAAATATGATGACTTAACACTTTCAGGATGCTGGGGAATAAGATAATACCATCTACATGAAGACAGCCATGAATATTAATGGAATTTTAGAGCCAGAAAGGATCTTAGATGTCTAAGTGTGACCCTTTGACTAAATCCAAAGTACAAAACAAATCCCCTTAATTACAAGATTTGTTCTGTAAAACTTGGACTCAATCAAAAGGCAGCATCCAAGGACTTAGAAGGCCACATGGGGCCTCAAGGCCACAAGTTCCCCAGCCCTGATCTAAACCATGGATTCTTAACTTGGGATCCACAAACCTCTCAGAGCCAATGGATAGATTTTAGGGAGTCCATGATTTTTGATAGGAAGAATGACATCTTATTTCCATACAACTGTTTCCTTTGTAATCAAAAATCATTTTTTAAAAAATACATTTAGGGGGCAGAGTCAAGATGGCAGAGTAAAAGCAGTGACTTGCTTGAGCTGTCCCCCAAACCCTTCCAAATACCTGTAAAAAATGGCTTTAAAATTCTAGAGCAGCAGAACCCACAAAAAGACAAAAGGAAACAAATTTCCAGCCCAAGACAACCTGAATGGTTGATTAGAAAGGTCTATCGCATGAGAGAAATGCAGTTCAGCGTGGGCATGAAGGCAAAACAGGCCTCAGCGAACCTGGAGCACCCTCAGGGGACTGAATCATGGAGAGCTGTGACGGTTTCCAGACTTCTCAACCCACAAATGCCAAAGAAAACTTAAAAGATCAGTAGGAAAAATCTGTGACCACAGTGAGAAAGAAGTTCAGTTCCAGCACCAGTCCCCACATGCCCCGGGGCAGCAGCTACTTCTGGAGCTCTTGGCCCATAGACTGAGGGGGAATAAAGTGGCTGATGAGAGGGGGATTGCAGGTATTTCTTTGCTGGTGCTGAGGCAAGATTCTCTTGATTTCTCTGTGCTTGGATCTAGGACACTACTAGGTGGTGGTCCTGGGGCAAGGAGGACTGCTGGCATGGTGGCACTTGTAGAGGTGTTGCAGAGAGAATCCTCCTCACAGTTCCAAGGCAGAAACAAGTGTTTGTGATCACTCATAGCCCAGAGCACAGGCCAGAAAAGGAGCAAACACCTCACCCTTGATCATACCACCTTGAAAAAACTGAAAACTTACAGGTCCCTAGAAGTATCTCTGAAAACAGCTGCATAAAATCTCCAAAGTTTGGGACAGTACATTCTCCGCACTGGAAGCAGACCCCTACCTTAACAGAGTTTAAAACTCAATTAATTGGCTGGGATCATGGGCAAACTTCCCAAAAGGTCAGACCACAGAATCTTTCTTTGGTGACAACAAAGATCAAAACATACAATCAGAAGAAGACAATAAAGGCAAAACTCCTACATCCAAAGCCTCCAAGAAAAATATGAATCAGTCCCAGGCCATGGACGAGCTAAGTAAGAGAAGCAGAGGAAAAACTGGGAAGAGAAATGAGAATGATGCAAGACAATCATGAAAAACTAGTCAACAGCTTGCTAAAGGAGACTCAAAAAAATACTGAACAAAATAACACCTTAAAAATAGCCTGAGGGCAGCTAGGTGGTGTAGTAGGGGGCAGCTAGGTGGCACAGTAGATAGAGCACCTGCCCTGGAGTCAGGAGGACTTAGGTTCAAATCCAGTCTCAAACCAGACACTTGAAATTTACTAGCTGTGAGACCCTGGGCAAGTCACTTAACCCCAATTGCCATATGTATGTGTGTGTATATATGTGTATGTGTATATATGTGTGTGTGTGTGTGTGTGTGTGTGTGTATGTGTATGTGTATATATATGTATATATGTGTGTATGTGTATATACACACATGTGTATACATGTATACATGTGTGTATGTATGTATAGTATGTATATATTGTATGTATAGCGTGTATACATAGTGTATATATATTGTGTATATGTGTGTATATATACATATTGTGTATATATATGTATGTATGTGCATATATGTGTATGTGTGTATGTGTGTATATGTATATGTACACATATATACAAAGATGCATATATACATATATGCATATAGACATGTGTGTGTATGTGTATATATACACACACACATATATATATACATATAGCCTAACCCAAATGGCAAAAGAGGTCCAAAAAGCCAATGAGGAGAAGAATGCCTGCAAAAGCAGAATTGGCCAAATGGAAAAGGAAGTCCAAAAGCTCACTGAAGAAAATGCTTCCTTAAAAATTAGAATGGAGCAAATGGAAGCTAATAACTTTATGAGCAATCAAGACATTGTAAAACCAAACAAAAAAATGAAAAGAAAATAGAAAACAATGTGAAATATCTCATTGGAAAAACAACTGACCTGGAAAATAGATCCAGGAGAGAGAATTTAAAAATTATTGGACTGTCTGAAAGCCATGATCAAAACAAGAGACTAGACATCATCTTTCAAGGAATTATCAAAGAAAACTTACCTGATATTCTAGAACCAGAGGGTAAAATAGAAATGGAAAGAATCCACCAGTCAACTTGTAAAAAAGAGCCCCACAGGAAAACTCCTAGGAATATTACAGCTAAATTTTAGAGTTCCCAGATCAAGGAAAAAATATTGCAAACAGCCAAGTAAGAAACAATTCAAATATTGGGGAAACACAATCTGGATAACACAGGATTCAGCAGCTTCTACATTAAGGGACCAGAGGGCTTGGAAGATGATATTCCAGAGGGCAAAGGATATAGGACCATAGCCAAGAATCACCTCCCTGGCAAAACTGAGTATAGTCCTAGTCCTTCAGGGGGAAAAATGGAAATTCAGTGAAATAGAGGACTTTCAAGCGTTCTTGATGAAAAGACTAGAGCTGAACAGAAAATTTTACTTTCAAATAGAAGACTCAAGACAAGCATGTAGAGGTAAACAGGAAAGAGAAATCATAAGGGACTTATTAAGGTTGAACTGTTTATGTTCCAACATGGAAAAATGATATTTGTAACTCATGATACCTTTGTCAGTATTAAGGTAGTTGGAGGGGAAAAAAATATATATATATATAGATAGATAGATAGATTGATAGATAGAGGGCACAGGTTGAGTTGAAGATGAATGGGTGATATCTGGAGAATAAAATCAAGGGGCGAGAGAGGATTATATTGCAAGGAGAAAGGGAGAGGTAGAATGAAGTAAATTATAAATAAATAAAACAGAGAAGAAAAGGCTTTTACAATGGAGGGGAAAAGCGGGAAAATGAGAGGGAATGAGTGAATCTTATTCTTATTGGATTTGGCTTAAGGAGAGAATAGCATACACACTCAATGGGGTATGGAAATCTATTTTACCCTACAGGAAAATAGGCGGGGGAAGGGGACAAGAGAGCAGGTGGATGATAGAGGGGATGGCAGAATGGGGGAGGGGCCAATCAGAAGCAAACACTTCTGAGGAGGGACAGGGTCAAAAAAGAGAATAGAATAAAAGGGGGGTGGTGTAGGATTAAGTGAAATATACTTAGTTTTCTACAACATGACTACTATGGAAGTGTTTTGCATGAGTACATACGTATAATCTGTATCGAGTTGCTTGCCTTCTCATTGAGGTTGGGTAGGGAGGGAGGAAGGGAGAAAATTTAGAACCCAAAGTTTTAAAAACACATATTAAAAAATTATTTTCACATGCAACTGGGAAATAAGATATACAGGCAATGGGGTATAAAAATCTATCCTGCCCTACAGCAAAATAGAAGAGGGAAGGGATAAGAGAAGGGTGGGGAGATAAAAGGGAGGGAAGATTGAGGAAAGAATATTCAGAATGCATGCTTTCTTGGGGTTGAGACTAGATGGGGAGAAAATACGAAACTCAAAATTTTGTGGAAATGAATGTTGAAAATTAAAAATAAATAAATTAATGTATCTTAAAAAAATAAATTTTTAAAAAGAAAAAAAAAGAAAGAACACAACAATAAAATTTTTTTAAAAAAATTGGTCCCCCCCAAAAAAATGCATTTAAAAACATTATTCTGAGAAAAGGCCTACAGGCTTCAAGAGTTTGTCAAATAGGTCAATGATCTATACAAAAAGAGTTTAAAATTCCCTGATCTTGAGCAGCCCCTCATTTTACAGACAAGAAAACCTCTCAGACCCTTGAAGGTGACTTGCCCAAGGTCACATGGCAAACACTGGAAGAGCTGGAATTATAACCCTGATCTCGTTACTCCTGGTACAATATTCTTTCCAATATAATGGTTCCTCTTTCATGACCACAATCTGAAAGGAGTAGAATTTGACTCGTTCTCCAAAGAAACTGGAGCCAAGACCATGACTCAAATCATTCTAGGCCAGGATTGCTTACATTATGTTTGATCCCACTTTCATTTTTCAAAAGGAACAGTTAAGAAAGAAGTCAGAGGTGGACCTCAGCAACAGCAATAAGCACCCCATCAAGCTTCCAAAAACCAACCATCCCCTTACAAAAGTATGAATTATCCTACAAGTCACTAAATAAATGACCTACTTGAAAACATCATTTGGCGCTTTATTACTCTATAAGTTATCATAACTTTAATTGCATTATTATTCATTCTTATAAGAAGGGTGTTGTGGTAAGCAATTAAAATGTAAAGGAGTGGGGGGAAAGTAGGTATATCAGTAAAAATATATTCTACTACCAATATTAAAAAGTTTTCCACATAACAAAGCTATTTCCATAGGCAAATGCTTTGTGGGTATATTTTGTGGAATCCTTTTCAATTGACTTCACTAAAGGAATAATCTACTGCAAATATTTTATGAGAGTGGGGTTGTGTTATAAGTGGCATGGATATGTCATTTTTGAGCACTTATAAAGCACATTCTTTGTTAATTGCTAAATCATTAGGAAGAAGTTGGACAGATAGATAGACCTGGGATACGCCTTCATTATAACAAAAGAGTTGTTATACTCAAGATAATTCAGAGGTCACGTAGTTTTATAGAAAGGGTTGTACACCTTTTAAAAATTGGTAACTCTTTAATTATTTCATGATCCAATGGAATCCAAGAAACATCTGTCATGCAATTACTAAATGTCAGGTACTCTGCTAGATCTTGAAGACACAAAGACAAAAACTCTGTGTATTTTAATAGCAATAATACTGTGCCTTGGTTGAATTGTTAAGTTAGTTTTCATTTCTCCATAGATTTTATTAGAAGCCATAAATGCTTCTATTATCTCTATAAAGAAACATAGAAAGTAGATTAATTTTTAACTTTTTAAACAGTTCTTCCTTTTTAGAAATCAATATGATACTATTTATTTAATCACCTAAAAGTCTCAGGTATATTTACAGGAAAACCAGTGAGTGTACTTTTCCTACAAAAAGAAAATTACTAGAAAGTAATGTAAAGGCCTCTTCTTACATTTAAACAATATAAATTTTATTAAGTACATGCAGAGAGAAACATGGTAAGAAAGTTCATGTGAAAACCACTTGGAGGTTTGGTGGATTTCAAGCTCAATTTGGGCCAGTCATATACAATGACAAATATAAGAAGAAAAGAAAAGGAAGTGAAAAAACAAACAAACTAAAACATCTTAGCATAGAATGTAAGCTCCTTGAAGACAGGGATTATCACCTTTTTCTCCCATCATTTTTCAGTACCAAGAATGATGCCTGGCACAATTAGTAAGACGCTTAATAAATGCTTTATTGAGTTGAATTAAATAGAGCTAGGGTGTGTTAAAGAAATTATAACGTCCAGAACACAAGAAGTGATAATTGCTTTTACTCTGCTTTGGTCAGCCCCCATCCTGAGCCTTGTGTTCAGATTGAGTTACTACATTGTAGGATTGACATTGGCTAGTTAGAACTCTTCTAGAAGAGGGCAACTCAGGATGATGACTGGGCTTGGTTACTTTAGCCTATACAATATAAGACTTCATAGGGGTCTGGTACCTACCTCTGAAAGTTTGAAGGAAGAGAGATTTGGTTTATTTATTTGATCTTGGAAAGGGACAAAGGATTTATGTGTGTGTGGAATGGGGGATAGCGGGTGCAGGAGTGTTTTTGTTGAGATTGTTTAGAGAGAATTCTCGCTCAGATCTATGTTCAATTAGATGACTTCCAAGGTTTTTTTCAACTCTTAGATATTATGACTCATAAAAATGAAATTACTTCATTTTTACCACCTTAGAAATTTGATGTTTTATAATTTTCTGCCAGCAAGCTAATATCTAACAAAGTTAAGCCAAAAAAAAAAAGCTCAGTAGCTATATATTGGAGGAAGATAGATGCCATTTCAGCTTCTATGTTAAGCAGGTTCAAGTGCATTTGTGTTAGTTCAGTAATTATCTGGAGTGACCACTTTAAATGGCTTTCTGAATTGCTTGTATAATAAAGGTTTGATTCTAAAAGGAAATCAATGACCAACTACCGAAAAGCCAACTCTTATTTAAGGATCACTTAAAGTATTCATGAGAGAGAGAGAGAGAGAGAGAGAGAGAAAATTCATTAAGCACATATTATGTGCTACCTATACCTAGATGCTGCCCTAAGCACTGCAAATATAGATTAAAAAAACAAGACTGTCTTTATCCTCCAGAAGCTTGCATTCTTTCCCCAAAAATTTTCATTGTTTTTTTTCTGATTAACAAGTATTTATAGTCTCTATTTTCTACTTCCTATCCCAATTGTATTATAAACAAAGGAACAAACACAAAAAGAAAACCTTCATAACAATTGTGCATAATCAAACAAAATATTTCCACATTTGCCACATCCAGACATATATGCTTCACTCTGCTTTTGAAATCTATCACATCTCTGGCAGAAGATGGGTAACAGTATTTCCTCTTCAGTCCTGTGGTATCACGGATTGTCATTGATCAGAGATCTAAAGTCTTCCAAAGCTTTTTTTTTATTTACAATGTTTCATAGAATCAACTGTTCTCATTTCACTCAGCATCATTCATAGAAGTCTTTCCAGTTTCCTTGAAAACTGTCCGTTTTGTCATTTCTTATGGGGCACTAATATTACATTACATTCATTATACAATTTGTTCAGCCTTTTCCCACTAGTTGGATGCCTCATTAGTTTCTAGTTTCTTGCTTTTCCTGATACAATTTTTTTTTGCACGCAAATATTTTTCTTCTTTCTTTGATCTCTTTAGGGTATAGGCTTAGTAGTGGTATGAAGGAGTTTATAGAGTGGAAGACAACACAGAAGGGGTGGTGGGCCTTGAAAGCAGGTGAGAAGGGCAAGGCAACTCGTGATAGGAGAAGAATAAAATGATATTCTGGACATTCAGGAGAGCAAGGCTTAAAGGCAATGGTTTCTTCATTTGGAGAAGGCACGTGACATTGAGGAGAAGTCTTATGAGTTTTGAGTTTTTAGTGACGTATGGCCAGGCCCCTTCCAGAAATAATGGTCTGGACAGGCAGACACCAATCAGATTGCAGGAGTCTCAGGGTGGAGGAGATGAAATCAAAATAAAATATTTATAATGAAACAGCCTGGGTTCAAATTACTCCTTAGATACTTGCTACATGATTGTTGCCAAAGTAATTTATTCCCTCTGAGCCTCAGTTTCCATATTTGTAAGATGGGTACAATAATATTTGCGTTACCAACTTCATAGTTTTTTTTTAAGGGAAACCCTTAGAAAACCATAAAGGATTATAAAAACATGAGTTATCATCTCAATGACCTTTTAGAAATACTAGCCCTAGAACTGTTATAAAATCTCATGACTTTAGGTAGTTATGATCAAAGCAAGCTATACAAGTAACAGTAAATTTCTAGGAAACAAATACTGACTTTTTCAGGATATACGTACATTCCTCTTCTAAAACTTTTTGTAAAGTGTTTTTTTAATTACTGAAGACATTTTCCTTTATTGCTTCTAATTGATCCCCCTCTCCTCAGAATACCTCTTCCCACCCCCTACCATAGAACCCAAAACTCTATAACAAAGCAAGATATTGGTCATATCTGGCGACATATGCTTCATTACTCAAGCAGAGTCCACCAGCTTTGTTCTACAAGAGGGAGGGAAGAGATGCCTTGCCATCAATCATCTAAAGCCAAGATCTGTTCCTTGCCCCTGTCTTAATTCTTCCAAAGTTGTTTCTTTTTACCCCACCCTGCTGATCATAAAAGTCACACTATTAAAGTGAATCAGAAACCATGTAAATATCTATATTTTATTCTCATTTTAACACTAAAGGCTAGCATAGTCACAACAATGAATCTATATTCTAGAATTGTTATGACTCCTGTGACAAGCTTGTATAACAAACATCAGTGCCAGTTTTGAATTCATAAGCCAGAATCACAAGCTTAGCATACTTAGAGCTGAAAGGGACCTTGAAATCCATTTTGGCCAACTGCTTTAATTAATTTCTATGGAAATTGCTTTTCTGAGGGTATAGAAAGAAACTGAGGCAAGAGCTCCTCTGACTTGAGGGTCAATATCCCACCATGGCTGCTTCCAACAGGATGCTGAGCTTAGGAAAACAAACAACAAAAAGGTCCCTGGAAGTGATAGAAGGCTTACCATTAACAGCAATAACAATTATTTGCTGTATGATGGTGCTTTTCCTCCAAGGATTTAAAATGCTTTACAAATATTCATTAAGCTACACAACATGCTGATGAGGTAGACTAGCAGGAGACACTTAATTTGGGCACTTTGGCAGCCTCCGGTTCATCCTGATTAAGCAGTTATCTCATTTACGCACTTCCTCCAATATTGCTTTCCATCATCACCCCATCTCCACAGTTGTAGCTGGTTGCATTTTATATGCCATTTACCACTACATAAAAGTAATTTCAATTTAACACCAATTGAAGGGGCTACAAAGTATTAAAATGAATAGACTTACAGCAATACCCTAGAAAGACATATGAAATCTGTCCCTTCAGGTATTTTCTATTGCAATCAAGGCTAACAAGCTAAGTGATTAGATCATAATCACAGTATAAAGAAGAGACAGAAAATGGATTTGTGGCCCCTTGTCTGGGATCCACATTCCTTTCCCCCGAACTACACTACCTCAAAGATGTTCACTAAGGAATTGGAACTGCAAGCCGATATTGAAATCAGGGCTAGCCATGAAATTATAAGAATCCTTCACCCAGAACTTCCAGCTAAAAGTATGGGAGTTGATAAGATCATCACTGAAGAGGGGTAAAGAGAGAAGTCAGCTGAAGAAAGATACGTGGATAACATTTATTTTAAGGAAGTAGTAAGAATCATGAAGGTAACAAGGAAGAAAAGGTCAGGAAGGCAGGAGGAGAATCGGAAGACGTATAGAAGAATCAAAAGAGCAGAAAACACTAAGAAGGAGAGTGGTCCTCAGTCTCCAATACTCAGAGAGATCAGAAAAGATGAGGATTGAGGGAAGGTCAAATAATTTTTTTAAAGAAAATGAGATAAAGAGATATTTGAGTTTGCTATGATGAAAGAGTAGAGTGGACATCAGTTTGAAGTCATCATATAAAGATAGATTTGATGAAGTTCTTTCTCATTGTCTCACAAAATCCCCACAATTTACTACTATCCAGAAAAATCTACCGATAAAGTACACTAAATATTGCCTTCTTGGACATTTCTTGTATCTAATATAATATGGAGATTTGAGGCATCTCTGATATTAAGAAAATTAAGATGATTTTTTTCCTGATCTGAGGACATATAGAAGGCAAGAATCATGATGGATGAAAAACACAGATAGCTTTGAATAAAGTAGTGAATTCTCATTGATTCTTATTGAAAATGTAAGCTCCTTAAAGGCAGAGACTATTTCATGTTTTAAATTTGTATTCCCAGGATCTGCTACATTGGCTGGCATAAAATAGGCTCTTAATAAATGTTTGGTGATTGATTGATTATTGATATTTGAAAGCAATTTAAGGCTACTGATGTGATGATTCAATGACCTAAGGAATAAATGGAAGGTAGATACGTGCAAGCATTCCCCATCCTATATCTTCAAACTTCTCTTCCACTTTTTACTTCCCAGAAAAAAAAAAAACCAACCTTTTCTATACAGTCTAGTCTTCCTACTATTCCATATGAGGCATAATTATTCCTACCTTCATCAATTGCTTATGCCTTTATCTCCCCTAAATACACCTTTTCTGTTTCCTAGGTTCACAAACACTATTCATTCAGCTCAAGTAACACTTGCTTTGTGAAACCTTGCCAGTTACTTCAATCTGCAATCATCTTCTTTCCCTTGAATTTTGTTTTTTTGCTATATTCTTAGTACCTAGAACAGCACATACGAAGTGCTTAATAACTGCTTGTTGATTGGCTGACTGAATTCAATAGACCCTAGCATACAATCTAACATTCAGTTATTTGTGGCTTTGTATAATTTCTACTTATAGTTGGTCTGTCTTGACTAGACTAAATTCTTCAAGATTAGCCCTTTATCTTCTACTATTTTAAAATGCCCTCAGTACCTAGCATGTTATGAGGCTCTAGGCATGCACTTAACAAATATCTGGTGATCTGACTTGATTAGGGGGTACCTGGAGAGGCAGGCAACAGGAGAAAGGATTAGGAGAATAGCGGAACTCAGTCAGGAGGGAGAATATCGTGTGATATTCTGGAATATTGTAGGGCCCCTCTTCACAGCTACTCTGGTCTTTGAATTACAAATTTGCCTAAAAGAGAACGAAGGTTTACTCGAGCTCCCCAAAGGCAACTCCTGGAAACGTCATCACTGGCTGTTGTGCGCAGAGGATGCACCCGGGTTTATTTCAGTTCTTCTAACTTTGCCACTTGGCCCAAACCACTCTCTCTTAGTCATCTCCTGCATAATTTACTGGAATGTGCATCACTCTGGCTCTCCAGCTTTTCATTTCCTTTTATTCCTCTCATAACCTCTCCCCCCACCCCCATATACACACTTGAATCCCCTCCGTGTCATCTTTATTTTTTTTTATGTCAAACCAAACATGGAAAAGCCTGCTGGTCAAAAAAGCTTTAAACAAATAGATGCAGTTACATTCATACCCCAGAATAGTAATGCTGTCAGTAACACTTTGAAATGCGAAGAATGGAAAAAGGGACACTCAGGCCAATTCCACAATTGTTGGTTAAGTACTACTTTATAAGGAACACTTTGTTAGGCACTGGGGGAGATGCAAAGATAAAACAAACATAAAATTTTGCGCTAGTATAAAACTTTTATATTTCCAAAGCACTTTCCACACATCAGTTCATTTAATCCTCACATTAACTCTCTGAGACAAGAGCTATTATTGTCTCTATTTTACAGACAGGGAAACTAAGATTCAGATGTTAAATAACTTATTCACCAGCCACACAGCTGATTAAGAATCTGTAGCAGTGGCTGAACCCAGGTCTTACTGACTTCAAGCCAAGCAGTCTACTTACTGCCTTCATGCAGCTCTGGATCCCATAGGAGATGAGAAGGAAGGACACAACATAAAAGAAGTATTGAGAGCTTTGAAATCTAAGGATGGAAGATGTTTTTGTCTGACAGGGGATTGGAAGTGTCAAGGAGGAGAGTGGGATCTGTAACTGGAAAAAAGACTTTTGAGCTAATCTAGTTTCCTTTATTTTATAGATGCAGAAACAGTGACTTATCCAAGGTAACAGAGGCATTGGCAGAGTGAGGAAGTGAACTAAGGTCCTAACTCAAAGTCTATTGCTGCTCTAATTCTACCATACTCAGGTTTCATGCAGCATTCAAAACATGGGTAAGATTTCAAAAGACAGAAATGAGAAAGAAGATCTTCCCCCCCAAAAAACAAGTAAATTGTGAACAAAGGTAAGAAAAAAGGGGCTCAGGGAAGCTTGGATCTTAGGATCATAAACTGGAAGGGACATCAGCAGGCATTCATTTGTAGATGAGGAAACTGAGGCCCAGAGACCTATCTTCAGCTACAGAAAATGGTAAAGTATTTCAGTTTGCCTAGAACATAGATTATATGGAGAGAGAGTAATATAAACTAGAGTGAGAAAGATGACTGCTTAATTATGGAAGGTCTTGACATTAAGTTAGCAAGTTTAAATCTTATGCGGTAAGAAATGGGGAGCTATTGAAGAGTCATGAATAAAGAAGTGACATTATCTAATGAGTATTTAAACATCATGCTAGTGATCTCTATCTCAACTAATCATGTATTTCTCCTTTATAACATTTTCTTTGGTTTATAGCTCTATTCTTCTTTTTCGTTTTTGTTCTCAAACCAAATGCTTGATAGATAGTTCAAAGACATGGGTGTTTTTTTTTTTTTATTCCATTGTTCAAGAAGATATTCAGGGAGTACAATCATATCAATGATAAAATATTCTATTCCTGGAGAGATTCTGGAAGTAATTGTGGAACAGACATTAATGTGAAAAAAAATACCAAACCCACACATTAATAGTACTAATTATAAAGGATAGGGCAGTTGGTTTAAGAAGCACTTAGAGTGGTTTGAGTAAGTATCTCATTAAAGCAATACAGAAAATTCATTAAATAAAGTAGGCAAAGAAATGGTATCTTGAGTTTGACTTTCGTTATTTATGTCCTATTTAAGAGGCAGCACAGTGTGCTGAGGAAATGGGGTGCTCAAGTTGGAGTTTTAGGTCTACGCTTTGATGGTAACTGTGCATGTGACTCTGGACAAGTGATTTAGTCTCTCAGAGGCTCAGACAATTTCATAGGACTCATCTTTCAAGTCACAGAAAATGAGCTTTTAGAATGTGCATTTTTAGGTTATTCTAATTATTTTTCTTCTTACTAGAAAAAATAAGTAAAATGAGAATGGCAGATGAAAATAAAGAACTGTAGACATAAGACAAAATGCCTTTAGCAAATACCTACTCTTGAGTGTCTGAGAAGGTCAGAGTGAGAGATCAGGAGAAAGGTCTTCACAAAGCCATGCAGAGTCAAGTTCCTTTTGAATCAAAGAATCACAGAGCTGGAAGGAACCTTAGAGATCATCTAGAGGAATATTCTCATGTTTCAGAGTAGAAAGCTTACTGACCCTTAAGAAATTAAGCAACTTGCCTAAGATGGCAAACCCAGAGTTGAAATCCAATTCTGCTGACTCCCCCTCTACAGCTTTTTCTGCCACTCTGCCCTTCCTTCCCAAGAATCAGGGTGTTCAGGCCCCCAGTCAATCAGTCCATAAGCATTTATTAAGTGTCTTCTTTGTGGGAGGCACTGTACTACGCACAGCCAAATTCTATAACTTGATATAATTTATTCTCCATTTCAGCAAAATCATATGCATGGTAATTCATTCCTTCCCTGGGAGTCAACATCATAGAACAACATGTAAATTCTCTGGCTCTCTTATGGTCATAGTCTATAAGACTGAGACTATCTTTAATGACTCAGATCTTCACTGCGTGTGTGTGTGTATGTGTGTGTTTGTGTGTGTGTATACACACATACATGCAGTGAAGATATGAGTTCTAATCACAGTCCTGATGGTTACTATCTATGGGATCTTGGGAAAGTCATTTAGCTACTCCCAGCTTTAGTTTCCTCACCTGCAAAATGGAACAGTAGGAGTTGAACCAGACTTAGTATTAGCTCTAAGGATGACATTCCTATGAAGGGATACTTCAGTCATTAAAGATAGTCTCAGCCTAATAGACTATGACCACAAGATAGCCAGAGAATTTCTATATTGTTATATATATGTGTGTGTGTGTGTGTGTGTGTGTGTGTGTGTGTGTGTATTTATATACATATATAAATATATGTGTATATATATACACACACACATATATAAATATATGTGTGTATATATACACACACACATATATTTATATACATACACATATACTTAGAAATATACATACACATATATTTATAAATATATATATAAATATACACACACACACACACACACATATATGTATGTATTTAGAACTTTCAATAACACCTCAGGTGTGAATGGTATTGTGCAAAAAATGAGGGGGCCTAAGTGGAGGGAGTAGAGAGTTTTACCCCTCCAACAGCCACTTGTTTGAAAAAATATGCTAATTGCTCAAGCTTTCTTTTCTGGTTTTAAATACTTTCTAATCTGAACATCAGTGGATTAGGCAGGACTTCTTTTTTTTTTTTTTGCTGTTCTGATTGAATAGCTGAACTTCCAAGGTTATGAAGAAACGAAGCTGTTTAGTGGAAACTCTCAGGGTCATCATCCTATATGTAATTTACTAAGATGTTGCAGGTCTATGAATTTACATAGTAGAAATTTGATGTGCATGATGTACTAGATCTTGGAGACAACAAGCCAGGAGAGGCTTAAAAAATGGAAAGGAATGAAATAAAACCCTCAGGCTTTTATAAAATCAGTCTGATCTGGCTTGTGGGACGGATGGAGATTTGGTTTAGTAGTTTTATTATGTGCTTTAAACTCAGAGTGCTATTAAATTGCCAACCACCAAGAGAAACACCGTAGCATGCAGTTGATGTTTCTGAGATCTTTCTCATCTTCATGTGCATCATTTGGGGGGTTGTTTTTGTTCCTGTTTGGTTTTTGCCTTTTTTTGTATCCCTACTGCTTCGCATAGTTCCTGGTATGCTTCCTGATGCTTAGTAAGTACTTGCTGACTGACAGAACAGAAAAGTCTCTGAATCTAAAACTGAGATAAACTGTTAGTCTTGAGATTTAGTTTTGAGATTTGAGTAATATAAATGGGCCTAGGCCATATATTTGCATCCTACAGAGACCTAGAGGGTCATTTCTTCCAACCTCCTTCATTTCATAGATAAGGAAACTGAGGGTGGGGAAGGGGGCGAATGACTTATCTAAAGCCTAGGATTTTAATTTAGATTTTTTTTAAATTTCAAATTCCATTGTTCTTTACACTATTCCACAGAAATGAAACTTTACTATTTAGTTTTTGAGTATGAAAATATCAACATATTTCATTTTTGTGAACATTTTGGGAAGACCCCATATGTCCGTTTTATGAGAAGACATAGAATTTTAACAAGATAGGCATGACTGGGTTTCAAGCTACAGAGTACCTACTGGGATGAAATAATGGATGGATTCATCAAAATAATGAAATGTTAAGCAACTTGAGCTTGGAACCCTACCTTCACTTTTATTTTCGTTTTTATTTTTTCCTTTTTTGGCTAGGCAATGGGGTTAAGTGACTTGCCCCAGGGTCACACAGCTAGTGAATGTTTTGTGTCTGAGGCCAGATTTGAACTCAGGTCCTCCTGAATCCAGGGCCACTGCTTTATCCACTGTGCCACCTAGCTACCACTCCACCTACACTTTTAATTCTTTTGTAGCAGCTGACATTTTACCGAGCGTGCGTGTGTGTGTGTGTGTGTGTGTGTGTATAATTGGAGATCCCCAAGTATTTATTGAATTAAATGTTATGTTGGAAGAGTGTGCTGCCTTTTAAAAACAGAAACTCACAGACAGCCCCAAATCCCAGCCTACTATTCTACTACTTTAGATTTTTTGAAAATACATAAACATTTTCCTTTTTGTCCATAATTATAAAGTCTTCTACAATTAAAGAACATATGTGAATAGGAGAAGCACTTGTCAATTGATGCACCATTGTTTACAATTTTGTTCATGTCTCATCCTTCTATGCAGTAGGCAGGACCTTCTTCTAGCAGTCTTCAAGGACACCTGCCCCATGGTCAGGCCTTGAGGTGCGCCTCCTGATCAGTTAGATGCTTGTACACCTCCTTTTCTATGGCACCCTAAAGAGGAAAGGGGGCAGGAGTGGGAAAATGGGCCAGAGTTTGAAATTAGATAAAGTCTTTTGGCAGAGGAAAAAAAAAAGCAATGGTTCTTCTAAGAAATAATTGTCTCATATTTGACAGATTTCACAGAAAGGTGCAGTTTCCTGCCCAGTTAATCAGCAATACTTATTTGTTTAGATCAACCTGCAATTAATGAGAATTTACTATATAAAACCCTCTAGTTGTGTCTACATACTTACAGATGACCTCTTAATTTCCAGGAACTGGTTATCAGGGCAAACTGGCACAATTTTGGGGGGTCAATGTGTTTGTTTCCATGTTTTCTTGTTGTTTTCTGCCTTGTATATCAAGGAATATTTATTTAATCAAGGAATATTTGCTGTTGATCATGGAGGATATTAATGATGACAACAATGTTCACTTGGAGCAGTCACAGCTCAAGGTCTGAATTGTATTATGCATGAAATGAGGGAGACTCAGTTAAGGAAGCGGAGGACTATTCCCCCACGGCATCATGCAATGTGTTTTTTAAAATGTTCCATTTGCTCAGGCTTTTCATGAAATTAATGTAAAAGAGTCATTTTAACAACTATGCCAGAATCTTGATGCTTCTGACATAACCATATGTTTTTCTTCTCCTAGGACGTTTGATGCCAAGGAGGAAGGCAACCAGCTTGGTCAGCTAGACTGAGAATAGACGTGATACGAGATATGGGAAGAAAAGAAGAGGAAGAAACACGTATGTAGACATGTATGCATGATCTACAACCCTGTTATTAGAAACAAAGTGGCATAGTAATCTGTCCCATACCACCAATCTCTAGTTAAGCCAGATCAGTGTATACCTCCTAGGACTCCACTCATCTGCGCAGGCATAAATCAGTGACCAGACTACCCAGAGATGCATTGGTAACTGAGCTCTGAGATGTAGCACCCATGGCTAATATCTGTGAAAAGTCCAACCTGTATCTTATTTGTTGTTGTTGTTTTATATTAATGGGGTTTTTTCCATTTTTTTTGTTTGTTTTTTTAGGCAGTTGGGGTTAAGTGACTTGCCCAGGGTCACACAGCTAGTAAGTGTCAAGTGTTTGGTCTGAAGCCAGATTTCAACTCAGGTTCTCCTGACTTCAGGGCCAGTGTCCTATCCACTGTGCCACCTAGCTGCCCCAATTTGTTTAGAGGCTATTAGGTGGTACCCTGTTGGGCCTGGATTCAGGAAGACTTGAAATCAGGCTTCAGTCATTCCTTAGTTGTATGATACTAGGCAAATTGGTGCCTCTGTCTGCCTCAGTTACCATAACTGTAAAATGGAGATAATAATAGCATCTAACTCCAATTGAAAGCACCCAGCACAGTGTCTGGCATACAGTAGGTGCTTAACAAATGTTTATTTCCTTCTTTCCTTCCTTCCTTCCTTTTTTCTCCTAGATTGAATTCTCAATAGTTCTCATTGAGAACTATTAAGTTCTCAATAATTAGCTGGTTCAAGGATTGTGAATTTTCAGCAACCCAATTATTTCAGTGCTAAAGTTAGGGAAGAGTGAGATAAGTACTTTGGCTTAGGAAGTGACCTTGGTAGATGAATGGTACACGGCATTTATTATATTGCATCTGGTGTATTTTAATATCACCATGTTTTTTGCCTAAACTAAATTTTTGCTTTTTTACCACACAAAATAAAAATGATTTTAATCACTGAATGTAAACAAGGAGAAATTTTCAATTGATAAGGCCTGAGACAAAGTACAGCATATTGAACCTAAGCACAAGTAAACTCTTAGGGTAAAATGAAAGATGGAGAAGAAAATGGCAAACCACTCCATTATCTTTGCAAGGAAAACTCCAAATGGGGTAACAAAGACTCAGCACTAAAAACGACTCAACACTGAAAGAAAGGAAAGCACTTCTGAGGCTACTACACCTCAAAGAAAAAGGCTGGGCAACAGTCAAAGATATCTTAAATGTGCTTTATGAAACACAATTCTTCCTTAGCAAATACATATATTTTTGCTCTTTTTAACAATAACATTTTCATGTAAAGCAACACAAAAATAATCCTACCATTAAAAAATGTCCTACGTTATATAACTATGCTCACTTTAAAAACAAAATTAAACAAATAGCACACACTGAATTGAGGTGATACCATGTGAATTTATAATGACATGCTAGGAAATGCTTTGAGTATCACAGACATTGCTTTAGGAAAGCATGTGCAATTAAATGCTTTTGCCTAAACATGATTATGCACTTAGGGAATAAACAGTGTGGTTTTGAAGGTAAACACGCAGCAATAGGTTTAAAAAATAGTCCCTGTGAGAAGCTTGAATATTTCACAAAAGCTTTAAAGGACAGGAGAATGAAAATGATATGTGTACACTAAGTACCCATTTTCCAAAAGAGCTTTGGAGGGAGCTGGAGAGTAAATAATTTCAAGGCCCTCAGGGAGGATGCAATGCACCTCCAGTATCCTAGCAACAGGAGGAGGAGCAGGGTGCTAAGTGACAATTCTAGATGAGCCAACTGAAATAGTATTCAGGGAAGTGAGTTCAGGAGTTGAGTAGCAAAAAGTACTGTGCTTTAACACTGAACACTAGTAACTTGCTTAGAGTACTTCCCCACCCCTATACCCCCAGAAAGATGGACAATGTGCTGCAGGAGACTGTGACAGTGCTGCCGAGGGAGTCTGAAGACCTGACCTTGTATCTCACCCCTATTATTTATTAGTTTCATGGAGCACTTCATCTCACCGAGCTACAGTTTTCTCCTCTCTAAAATGGGAGGCAGGGATATTCTACCCACGTCACAGGGTTCTTTTGAGGGATGTGCTTTGTAAACCTTAAAAAGTTATATTAGTACAAATTGGTATCATCATTGTTATTATTATTAATTGAAATGAACAAAATAAGTCCAATGAGGAAAGCAAGTAGACTAAATAACCTGTTGAAAAAGAATAAAAAAACCAAAAGTGTGTGTGTGTGTGTGCGTGTGTGTGTGTGTGCATGTGTGTGTTGTCTCAGATCACACTGGCAGATTTTCCAAGAATGATATTGAATTTCAGGGATATATTACAATGAAAATAAGCTATATCATTTTCAGGACTATAAATGAATATTTGAAAGTGATTCTGTGTGTTTATGTGTATATTTATATACGTATATGTGTGTATGTATGTATATATATATAATGTGTGCATATGTTTGTATGTGTGTGTATGTATGTATGTATATATATATATATATATAATGTGTGCATATGTTTGTATGTGTGTGTATACACACACACACACACACACATATATATATAATTTAAGGCATTTTATTATCTGTCCCTACCACCTCCTATCCAATCAAATGAGCAAATAGAAAAATAAGGCCCCCATGACAAATATGCACACCTAACAAAACTTCCCACATTGACCATGTCAAAAAAACATGCAGCTCATTCTGAATTTTAAATCCATCATCTCTCTGATTGAAGGTGGTTCTAAAGTTTTGCAAAGCTGATTTTTAAAAGATGTCAGTATTGTATAAATTGAATATTATTGGACTAGATGTCATTGTACATGGTTCTGGCCCAGCTCCCATGATTTTTAGACATTATTCCCATATCCAATATGGGGGAAAGAAGGGAATAAGTATGTATATAGTGCCTTCTATGTGCTAAGTGCTTTCCAATATCATCTGTGGCAAAGCCAAACTGTTCTTGTTTGTCACACACAATATTCCATCTCCCATCATTTCTGCTTTTTCACAATCTGTCTGGAATGCCTTCCTTTCTCACCTCTGCCTCTTACAATCCTTAACTTCCTTCAGCCCTCTTACATAAGACATCTCCCGATCCCTCCCCTAACCCCATCTGCTAGTGCCTCCCACCCTCAAGTTAACATATTTTTAACTTTTTAAACTTGTATATTTCACATTTTACATGCTTACATATGCACATAATGGTTCTCTTTTATACTCCTTAAGAGTAGGAACACTTTTTGGTTTCGCGTCAAGGATGCCTATCACAATTTCTGACATATTCATGCACAGAACAATTTTTTTTTATTAGTGAATGGAATAAAATCCCAGTTCCACTACTTACTTGTGTTAGAATCTTGGCTTTACTATTTATTTGTGATTCCCCTACCCCTCGAAAAACCCCTCAGTTTTCCTCAATTTCCATTCACATTGGTGGGCCAGGTCCCTAGAATGTCAGGGCTATTATACCCTAAATGTTCTAGGGGCAACCATAAAGGCTGCTAATATTTTGATTTCTAATACCATGAGAACTTCTAATACTGTGACTAATGAGCCCTCACTAGTGTGCTTCCTAATGATTATCAGTCAGACTTTGTTAGCTCTTAGAATATTCATTAAGCAGGCATGGCAAGGACAATGGTCACAGAAACACTTCCTGATACCTCTGTCTCCCAACTGGTACAGACACTTTCCTCTTACACAAACATGGTGTGTGGGAAAAGTTGTTTTAAACTTATAGTAAAAATTGTAGAACCCCGTGGTAAAGGAGAAACTTGGGGTTATAAATTTGGATTATAAAAAAAATTGGGTTAAAAAGTTCTTTTCTCATTTCATGGAGTTTTCATGAAATTTCCCTTGGGTATGGCTCTCTACTGGGCTGTGAGAGTCAGTACACTTATACAGTCCTGAAGCCAGTGAGTTTTTCCATTCTCGATGGCATCCCTCTGGTGTGAGGGCTTACCAAGCCCTTTTCAGGGATGTCCATCAACCTTTTGTGTCCTCTCATCTATGGCTCCAACAAGTCATAGCGAGGCCACACCCCAGTAAAACCATTTCAGCAGGCAGGCTAACCCAAAATGAAGTTAACCAACAGGCCTCAAACCTATTGGTGAGTTAGGGGGATGTCCACCCCAAGATTGTGGAGGCTTCCCCTGGTGGAACAGGTAGATGTGAACAATTTTTGCAACGACCATGAAGGTGGCTGAAGCAGGCACTGTGAAGCGCTTTGAGTTTGGTTAGACGTTGAAGACGCTATCAATAGGCATCTTGACTTTTGTTCTACCACTGGATTTTGATGACTCAAGAAGAGAGCATGAGACAGACAACTTTGTGCCACTTTGCCTCACTTAAATCCAATTCAAGTACAAGTCAAGAGATCACCCCATGAGGCCATTGTTTCTCTTTGAAAATGAAGGGAAAACAACAGAGTTACTGACTTTGATGGGTATTGCTACTGATGCTGAAGAGACCTACAAATCTTCTGAGTTTGTGAAAATCACAAGGTTATAATTTGGTCAATTTCATCTAATTACCTTTTCTTAGGTGACATCTTTCTTCCTCCTAGAGCAATTGCTGCTCAAAGACCTGGAATCCTTGGCCCTTAATTTGGAGCCTTATAGCATTCAATTGACTGGCTCCAAAGTATCTTTTTTTTTCTTTTTAATATCTGGCTCAAGACATATGACTTGATCTTCTTCAAGTAATCACAAGATATTGTCCTATGTGGTTTCACCTGTTTACATCCATTGCACCTAAATCACTTTTCAAATTGCTTAGGGAGTTTTTCACAGCTGGTTTACTTTTAATTGATTGATTCAATCTATTTGTCTAAGCCATCAGAGATGTGGGCGAGGGGGGTGCAGGATGTGGACATCTACCCTGATATTAGTCAAGAGCTTTTGTGAAAATTACAATCTTTTTAATCCTCAGTTGTTGTTGTTTTCATTTACAAAATGAAGATACTTTACCTACTTCAATAGAGATATAGTGAGTAAAAGGAGAAGAGAAAGGGACTATATCTCACATGGGAAACTCCTGAGCTGAGGAAATTCCCTCCACCAATGCAATTTGGGACCTACTCTGCAACTTAGAGCTTTAGACAATTTCCTAGAACCCTGTTAGGATATTCCCAGGGTCACATCAGTATGTGTCAGAGGTAAGACTTGAATCTAGGTCTTCCTGATTCCAAAACAGCTTCTCTATCCAATGTTATAGTGTTGTAATGACCAAATTAAATAATATATTAATACACTACAAAATATGATCTGTTACTATGATAAGATAGATTATTGGGCAAATTTAGGGAACTACAACTTCCACGTTTTTATTTTTGTTCTCATGTTTCAGTATGTTATCTTATTAATAATTTAATTTTAGTCAATATTTTTGCCATTAATTAAAATCTAAATTATGTGTACACATGTGTGTATATGTGTGTGTATATCCTCATAGTACTTTTTTCTAAATATACTTTGTTTACCTCTTCTTGTCTTCCAAATTGTGAATTTAAAAGAAATACTGGGATAAATTCAGACCTTTTCTAGAAAATGGAAAATCTCTTTAATGTTTTCATTGTACATCTGAATAATAAAGAGGAAAAATAAGCATTACTCTCAAGACTATTTCTCATTCGTAAAAAAAAAAAATACAGCTTATTCAGTGATGCCACCTGGTGGTAACAGTTTTTATTTTTTAGGTTAAAAAAAATACTTAAGTTAAAATCCAGGCACAAACCATGAATTGCTTTCTGTTTATATTGCTGGTTTTCATTGTTTCATTGCTTGATTTATTTTGCATATTTTCTATTTTTATAAACAAGGCTCCTGTGGAATTTCATGTGAAAGTAAGCTTCTGTGAATATCCATGGGTATAAGAGGTACTTGTCTTTTTTTTCTTATGAAAGTCCATTAGGACACCTGTCATGCCTAGAATCTATAGCCTATGAATCATTAAAACATGAAGGCTATAATGAGTCATCTGGAGCTATTACCACCTAATGTGCAAATGCTTATCAAGGGAGCTTTATTGTGTCTATTAATATGATCAGCCATAATGCTGCCATTATGCTACAGTATTTCAAGACTCATGAGCATCCATGTCAAGACAAAATAAAGAATCTACAAATAAAATACACATTTGCACACCAAATAATGAATTATCACCTTTTCTTTTCCCCAACCCAACTTCTCAATCAACCTCTAACTTAACTTCAAGGCAGAGTAGTGCAGCAAAGTTAGTATAGCAGTATAGGAGACCTGGGTCTGGGTCCAACCTGCAAGAAGAGGAAAATTTTTTCCCTCTGTAAAATGTTAATAATAATATTTGAGTAATCATCTTTTTCACAGAGTTTTTGTGAATAAAGTAGATAAGATAATTTAGGACTGGAAGAAACTTTAGAGATCAACTAGGATGTCCTGATCATTTTTACAAATCAAGGAACTGAAGCCGAAGGGAGGAAAGTCTTACTACTGGAGTACTCAGAATATTTTATACGATAATTAGGTCTTCTGTTCTTTAATATCTATAGCAGTAGAGAAGGTGGAAGGAATTAACAGGTCCTAGGTGGAAGGGGGTGGTGTTGCAATGCTACTATGAACTGCTTTGATTTATTGATACTTTAACTAATAAACAAAGTAGCTTGGTCTGAAGACATAAAAATAGTGTCATAGATTCAGACCTAGAAGGGTCCATAGAAGTTAACTAGTCTAATTCCCTCATTTTATAGAGGAGAATGAAGCTCAGAGTTGAGTTACTGTCCCAATATTAAAAAAGATAATAAATGACAGAGCTAAGACTTGAATTCGGTTCCTCTGACTCTAAATCCAGTGCTTTTTATAGTACATCAGAAATTCTTAACTTTGTGTGTGTTATGGGACCCCTTTGGCAGTGTGGCAAAGCCTATGGAACCTTTCTCAGAATAATATGTTTAAATGTACAAAGTAAATACAAAGGATTACAAATGAAACTAAAAGTTAGGGGAAAATGCATGTGCACACTTGCACACACACCCACACATCCATACATCAATGGAGATTCACAAAAGCTTATTTTCATGATGAAATTTATACAGTAGCCTTATTTTTAAAAAACAGATACAGAAATATGTACATTTATACAAATAGGCATACATGCATACACATGTGTGTATATGTATGCATATTATATACATATATAAAGCATATATACATACATACACACGCATATATATTTACATATAAATTTACATATGTGTGTGTATATACATATATGTGTATATATATGTGTATATACACACACACACACACACACACACACACACACACACACACACACATATATATATATATATATATATATATATATATATATATATATATATATATATATATATATATATATGTGTGTGTGTAAATTTTTCCATCTAAAAATTCACAGACCCTCTGAAATCTGGCCTTTGCCATAGACCCCTGCTCAATTACTTCTTTACTAGGTCATCATATCACCTCCACAACCCCCCCCCCCCTTAGATTAATCTTCCTCCTAGTAAGGAGTGAGAAAAACGTTATCCATAGTTATTAGGCAATCCCTCCATCCAACACATGAGTTTCAGTCAACAAGTTAAGGGAGCCACGTTTGGGAGCAGAAGGAGACCTGCAGTCTCTACACTTGTGTTCATTTAGCCAAGCTTCCAAGATAAGTTTATTTTCCAAGATATTAAAAATAAAATCTGATCTCAGAATGAAGAAGTTAAATAATATATTTCAAATGAAATTGCATTTTCCACCAGCCCGTACCAGACACTGAGATTAATATAGCTAGGTTTTCATATAACAATTATCTCCAAATGACCTTGATGTGCTGACAAGTGGCCCATTTTTGCACAAAGCAATACAAAAATGGGGAAAATAGATTAAACCTAACCAAACTGCTGCAGTACAGGTATATGTGAGGCAGCTCACTTATAGAATGCATTGTGCTATTTGTGTAGTAAGCTGCAATGGTTGGAAATTTCAACCACTAATAACCACATCAATAAACAGCATTGAAGATTCTGTCATCTTGTAGGACAGATACATTATTTTTGCAAAAGTACATATTCCACATGCTAGCTGCTATGTTTGAAGACTTGGTTCCACAACAAATAAGTGCAAATAATTTGGCAGCTTTGAAATATAGTTAGCAGGCTGCCTAAATTGGTTTATTAAGAATGTAGAAAGTCCTCAGTGGATATTTTAGTGTTTATGTATTGTCTCTCATTTATGTGCTATATCCTTAAATATTGTCAGTCAATTATCACATTTTCCTTAATATTGTTTTCCATTTTGCCTTTTGCATTCTTTATTTACTCACATTCTGTCAAAGATCCATACTTTTGTTGGGGGTGGGGATTGGGGGGAACACTCTCTGCATTCCTACAGACTTCATGCTTTCTAATCTTGTGCGGTTCGTGTCCACCTTCTCACACAAAGCTTTTATGGAGGAGTTCCATGTGCTGGAGACCTTGCTCTGCTTCCCCTCTAGGCCTCCCTGGGGCAGGATGTCCACTAGAGTTGTAGATGAGCTGCCTTGCAGACTTGCTGCAGTATTTACCCACATTCTTTACCTGTCCTCTCATATCTTTGGTAAAAGATATGGTACTGCCTCCAAAGATCTGTAAGTTAGGATGGAGGAAGAAGCTCTGGAACCATTCTTCCTTGCAGGAGCTAGATGGCACTCCTTACAAAGTATTTACCCGACAAAATGACCTATGCCTAAAAAAATGATGCTATATATCAGAGCTACCAGGGATTGAGTGTTGGATACCAGTACTTTGGGAGCTGCATTAAACTACATGCAGAAGGCTCACTATGGCCGACTATGTCACAGTTGAGGAACAATGGGAGGCTCAAACTATTGAAAATCCTACACGGGGGCAGCTAGGTGGTGCAGTGGATAGTGCACTGGCCCTGAAGTCAGGAGGACCCAAGTTCAAATCTGGCCTCAGACCAAACACTTGAAACTCACTAGCTGTGCGACCCTGGGCAAGTCACTTAAACCCAAATGCCTAAAAAAAACCCAAAACCACCCCCCCAAAAAAACTCCCTACTTACTCATAATCACAAGTAGCTTAGACTTTGCCTTTTTGTTAATTCCTGTCTTCTAACTCCTTTCCCAAAACTCTTAGTTCTTTAATGCAGCCCTCTTGGAACCTGCATACTGGTCTTCTCAGTTGCCCTGACCCCCAGTAAGCTCCAGATGCCTGTTTCAGTTGGGGTCCCAATACTATAATGTCCCCTGGATGTTCCTGACAAAAGAGATGCTGAATTTAATTAGGATCAACAGAAGTTTTCTAAAAATAAATATTTGTTGATTGGTTGTCCCTGTCTCCTTCATATCTTGACTATTAAGATCAGTTAAATAAAACTAATTAGGTATTGCAAATTTGTACACAAAGGTATTCCCCTCTTGGCATCTCACTCAGGCCATAGCATTTAGAGTGAAAAAAACAATGCCAGGGACTTTGCCTTGAAGTATCCACAGAGCACAGTGCCAAAAAAACACATGTAAAGAGTCAGGTAACCTTGGTTTGAGTTCCAATTCTACCAGTATCTAGCAACATGACCTTGGACAAATAACTACTCCATGCCTCAGTTTCACCATCGGTGAAATGACAGGATTACATGGTTCTTTATAGTTCTAAATGCCTATGATTCTAAGTCAGCAACCAACAGGTAGTTTTAGAAGGGGGAAAGGAGGTGGAGAAAAGCTATGGCAGCAGCAGCAGAGAAAAGTCACATAGAATGTCATGAGTCTAGACCCATCCTGTGCCAGGCAAAGGACAGGAAGGCAAAGACATTGGCCAGTGGGTATGTAGGTAGTATTATGAAGTAAGTGGGAACTCTCAAAGCAAGGTCTAAGGGTGAGAATTAAGGTCAAACATCAGGAGCAGCATGACGAAGACCAGCAGGGAAGAAGGAAAAGGGAAAGTAGGATTTTAAACCTTGTTTGGATTTTGGACCCTTTTGGCAGGTTGGTGAAGTCTGTGGACCTCTCCTCAGAATAATGTTTTCAAACGCATATAATAAAACACATAAAATTACCAAAAAAAAAAATCAAAATCACATAGACATGTATTTCCCCCATCAAAAAGTATGTGAGTAGTCTCTTCAGAACACTGGATTGGACCTTCTGAAAGAGCATAGATAAATGGAAAGAGCACTGGTTCTAGAGCAAGGTTCTCAACCATTTTATGTCATGTATCCCTTTGGCCATCTGGTCAAACAAATCTTTGTAATGTGCTTAGCAGAGTGTCTAGCACATAAGTGCTTTTAAAAAAAGTGCTTGTTGATTTTGATCCAAATTAATTTTTTTTGATATGTTAGTAGAAACTTTTGATAGAAAGGAGTTCCTCTCATCTATTTATATACTACAATGAAAAGAACTCAAAACAAGACCAAGATACATTCTAATGAATCACACCCTTTGTGTTAATCACTTAGGGTTAGCACTTATAATGAAACAGTTTTGAGTCAAAGAGCTAAGTTAATCTTTTTTCCCCCACTACAAGTAGGAGCTGCATAATCTAGGTCTAAAATGGTGGGACTGGGTCCTTTCTTGTAACAAAAAATGTGATGAGGTTTTTGGGATTAGAGGGTGGATAGGAGCTGAACAGCCAGCATTAGTATGTCATAGAGATATCAGACACTTTGGAGAGGAGGGGATGTCTGTGAATCAATGGAGAAGAGTAAGGCATAAAGAAAGAGTCCCAGATAAACAGATTCTTTCTCTGCTCAAATGTCAAGTTAATATTTTTGACCTTTATATATGTACCAGGACCCCTCCATGCTTTGGGCTTCCAGAATCCAGAAAGGGTTCTTCCCAAGGCAACTTTCAAGAGACTACATCAGGTAATTTTTGTTGGACAATTCTAGATCTATGTTTCTATGGAATACCCTAAAATCTAAGGAGATACGTACAGCAAATATCACTTTAAATTTTTGTGTGTCTTTTATCATTGTTTAGAGACTGAAAGTTAATCAGTCATGGATAAATACTTAAAAGACCAATAAAGAAGACTCACACATAGAAGGTACTGGGTTTAAGTCCAAGTGGAAACATATAACTAGGGACATTTCTTTTGAGGCAGCTAGAATGTTGACCTTGGTAGCCAGGAAGACCTGAATTCACACAACTACAATCTGTTCAAACTGGCCAAATCATTTAACTTCTCTGCCTCAATTTCCTTATCTATAAAACAAAGGGTTGAATTTTATGGCATTCTATTCCTTCTAGCTCTAACTCTATACTCCTATAATCCTAGAGTTAGAAAGGGACTTCAAAGACCCATTCATCTCATTTTATAGATAAGCGAAGACCTGAAATCAAGAGGCAAATCATTTTCCCAGAGTGATCCAGGTGATATTATCAGGGTAGAAATTCAAACATAGGTCTTCAGATCTAAATCTAGTGTTCCTTGTACTACACCATGCTGACTTTGACATGCTTTGGAGAAGATGTATCTCAGGTGTCAGCATCAACCTGTGTCTGACAATGTGAAGGAATGGGGGCACATACCAGTAACCATTTACCAAAAAAAAAAAAAAAAAAGAAAAAAAGATTCTGGAACATCAGATGAGGGGCACTTTTTTGCTCTTTTTAGTGTATTTTCATTAAAAACAGCTAAATAGCCAGAGGTAGCACCCAGAGAACCAAGGAACCTGAATTTTGTGTATTTAAAATGACAGAGGAAGAAGGAGTAATGAAAGGACGTCCCTGTAGAGACCATCTCACAGCTGTAACATTTAAGCTGTTGAGACGAAGCGCACCCCAGGGCCAATATTCCTACTTGGCATGCTGAAATTCTACAGGGATTTTGAACTTCTTTTTTAATACGTTTTAGAGAAATGAGTCCACCACCATAGATAAGGAGCTTACTGATTAATTATGCCATAGCAGTTTGCTCCAGATCACTTTTATCCTGCTCTAGGATTTTGTACAAGTTGGATAGAAAATCAGAATGGTAGAAAGCCTATAAACTTGAAGATAGCCTGGCCTTCTAGATTCTTCTCATGCTCTATAGATTTCCCAAAGGAAAGTGAAATAAAATCCCAGAAATAAAGAGATGTTCTTGCCTTCTACCAGGAGAACTAAACCATGCACAATATAAACAAAATTATAATTTTTTGAGTAAGATACTTGAGGGGAAAGAATTAGTAGCTACATTATTCTTCAAAAATAAATTTTATATAGTCATTAGGCTATTATCAGATTCTGTTAATGAATAAGAACTAAAAGGGGCAGCTAGGTGGTGCAGTGGATAGAGCACTGGCCCTGAAGTCAGGAGGACCTGAGTTCAAATGTGGCCTCAGACCAAACACTTGACACTTACTAGCTGTGTGACCCTGCGAAAGTCACTTAACCCCAATTACAAGGAGAGAGAGAGAGAGAGAGAGAGAGAGAGAGAGAGAGAGAGAGAGAGAGAGAGAACGAACTAAAATCTTCATTGGGAATATTGGAAAATGGGGCTAACAAAAATGACAGATTTGAGATCAGACATTATACACTTGAATCTGCCACTCATCATTGGTTTGACCTATGATAAGTCCCTTCAACTCTCTGGTCTTCAGTATCCTCTTTGGTAAAATGAGGGAATCTGATCTTTCCAAATCAAAATCTATGATTCTGTAATCAGAAAGGCAAACAAGCACCATTATAGTGACACATCGTCCATATTTATCTTTGTCAAAGTGAAGTGTAACAAGAACTACTAACATTTCTCATCTAGGAGCTCAACAATGCAGTACGGGAGTGAGAGGTCCCCCTACTCTCCCAGATATGATTTGGAAAGCAATCCCAGGTCATTTGAATAACCAACACAGCTACCCTAGGGAAAATTTTGGGGAATGGGGTGCTTTCCTGACCTTCCAGATCAGAGGAGCTGAAAGAAATTATTATTATACTATTATGTCAATAACTATTTATTCAATTAGGATCCAGGTTTTTCTCCTATTTCCTTGTTAAGGCCCAACTCTTATTGAACTCAGTCTCTGAAAGGCATGACTGATTGATGAGATTACTTCTAGCCCTCAAGGAAGATGCTCTTCAGTTTTGGGCAGGACCAGATATCCCACCAACTAGGAGACCTAACTTCTGTATAAAGTATAAACAGAAGCAAGTCTGGGTCAGTCCTTTCCCTGGAACAAGGAGCCTCATGTCCTTATACCAATCCATTAGAGTTTAAGGTACCTCAACTCATGAAGTAAAAAAACCAGTCAGAGAGGTCTGAATGGAAGTGGATTCTCCTGTCCTGATTGCTGGAGGCTGCCTAGTCTTATGTAAAGTCACATTCTCAGTTGAAGGAGCTGAAGACTTCTAGCCCATGTCCTCATTAAATGTCCACCAGTCAGGGTTGATTTTTACTTGTCAGTGGTATTCTCTTTCAGAAAGACATTTAATACTCTCAGGATGTGTGTGTGTGTGTGTGTGTGTGTGTGTGAGAGAGAGAGTGTGTGAGTGTGTGTGTGTGTGTGTACATATATCATGATTATTGTATATACATATGTTTACTAACCTCTAACTGGCATTTAGCATTTCCTACAATTACCAATTTAAGCAACAGAACATTATTCTGGAAAGAGTCCTATAGGCTTCACCAGACTGGCAAAGCAGTCAATGATTAAAAAAAAAAGTTAAAAAGCTATTCTCTAGCCCCATTTTCAGTCACTGATACAAATAGGAAAGAACATTTCCAATTATAAATTTGCCATGAACTAATATGCTATTGGTGACATTGAGCTAACAACATGCGTGTTTGTTTGAAAAACTTTTGGTTTATAATTGATTGATAATTTAGTAACAGACACTAGAACCAGTCGGTAGCCTTGAAAAACCAACCAAACAAATTTTTACACTGCATTAAGAGAGGCATATTGCCCAGAGCTATGGAGGTGATAGACTGGCAGTATTGACTTTATCAGTCCACATCTGAAGTACTGTATTTAGTTCTCTTTTCCACATTTTGGGAATTTAATAATTCAATTAAACCAATATGTATTAAATACATACAGTACTCAGTAGGAAGTACCTGTACTAGGCACTAGAGATACCAGGACACAAGTTTTTTGTTCATTTTGTTTTGTTTTTCTTGTTGTTGTTTTTAAATCCTTGTCTTCAAGGAGTTAATATTCTATTCCAGGATACAACCTGCTAAAAGACAATTAAAAACAACATTGTCTGACAGAGAAGAAAGCAATAAAAACTAAGGGCACCAGAAAACTGCTTCTCATAGGAAATGACACTTGAAAGAGTTGTGAAGGAAACTAAAAATTCAAAAAGGCAAAGAAAAAGGGAGTACATTCTAAATGGCCAGACTGAAAAAAAAAACACAAAAATGGGAGCTGGGAAGGGAAGTTTAGGCAAAGCCAGTAGGCCAACATGACCAGAATGTGAAATGACAGTAGGGAATAATTTGAATGTGGAAAGTTTGGTTAGAGGCAGATCCTGGGGAAATTTAAATTTCAGATTGAGGATTTTTATCTTATGCAAGAGGAAGAAGAGAAGATTTTTAATCAGAGTGGTAACATGGTCACTGAGGCAGTTGGGTGGCACTGGACTGGGCAGAGTGATGGATTTAGAGTCAGGAAGACTCAAGTTCAAATCCAGCCTCAGATATGTACTAGCTCTGTGACCCTGGACAAGTCACTTAATTTCTGTTTGCCATAGTTTTCCTCATCTATAAAATAGGAATGATAATAGCACTTACCTCTTAAGATTGGTGTGAAGATCAAATAAGATAGCATATATAAAGAGCTCTACAAACCTTAAAGTGCTATATAAATGTTGTTGGTGTTGTTTTACAAGTGCATGGCGAAGATTAGTTTGGTAGATATGGGAATGAAAGTTTAAAGAGCAGAAAGACTAGATAAAGCAAAACCATTTAAGAGGCTACAGTGATTGTGATGAGACATTATGAGTGTTCATACTTTTCAGAAAAAATGGGACATGAGAAGATCAATTAGAAGGCCAGTACAGTGGTTCTTATGAGTGGATGTGAGGGTTCATACTGGTGGTGGATATATGTATGGATACAAGGGGATATGTATGTGTTAACATGGACAAGATTTGGCGAAATGATTGGCTATAGGAGAAACTGAAGAAAAAGTAACGGTCAAGGATGAACTTTAGGTTGGAAATAGGATGACTAGAAGTGTGGTAGAGCCCTCAGCAGACATAAATAAGCTAAGAGGAAATGTAGGTGAGGGGAGGAAGAGAATGAGTTTTATTTTAGACATATTGAATTTGAGATGTCTTTGGGGCATGGAAGTGGAGCTGTCCAATAAGCACTTGAAAAATTAGGGCTGGGGAGGTGGAGCAAAGATGGTGGAGTAAAGGCAGGGACTCACCTCTAAATACCTTTAAATAATGACTCTAAACAAATTCTAGCACTACAGAATCCACAAAAATACAGTATGAAACCATTTCCTAGCCCAAGACCGCTTATAAGGTTGGCAGGAAAGATCTGTCACACCAGGATGAAAGAGGACCACAGTCTAAAGCAGCTATGCCAGTACAGACCAGTCCCCAGGAAACCAGGAGCAGGCCTTGGGGTGACTGAATCAGTGGCAGCAGTGGTAGTTTCCAGACCTTTCAGCCCACCAATGGTAAGGGAATAGGAGAACAAGTGAGAAGGAGATTTACAAAGGTAACTTTGCTGGCACCAAAAGCAGGACTCTGTTTCACTGCCTATACTTGGATCTGAATCACAGTCCTGGTCTTAGTCCCAGTGCAAGGAAGAAGAGCACTAGCACAGCAGAACTTGTGGCTGCAGCAGAACAAGGACCATGGTCATAATTCCAGAGCTGAAAAGAATGCTTATGGTCTCTCACAAGCCAGCACACAGTGGATAGAGGAGTAAATATACCTCTCCCTAGATCAAAGCACCTTGGAAAAGACAAAAACTTACAGGTCCTCAGAATTACCTATGAAAATAGTTGCACAAAAAACCCAAAGCTTGTGACAGTGCTCCCTCCACTTGGGAAACAGAGTCTCATTTTAGCATAGAGTTAAAAGTCAAAAAATAAGCTGAAAATTAGCAAACAACAGGAAGAAAAATTCTGACCATAGAAAGTTACTATGGTGACAAGGAAGATCAAAATACATACTCAGAAGTGGACAACAAAGTCAAAATTCCCACATCCAAAGCCTCAAAGAAAAAATATGAATTGGTGTCAGGCCATGGAAACACTCAAAAAAGATTTTTGTTAATTTATTTTTACTTTTTTTTTTGGTTAGGCAATTGGGGCTTAGTGACTTGCCCAGGGTCACACAGCTAGTAAGTGTTAAGTGTCCAAGGATGGATTTGAACTCAGGTCCTTTTGACTCCAAGGCCAGAGCTCTATTCACTGTGACACCTATCTGCCCCGTAAAAATCACAGCTTTTATTTTACAGTGAGGCAACTGGGGTTAAGTGACTTAACCAGGGTCATCCAACTAGTAAATGTCAAGTATCTGAGGTCGGATTTGAACTCAGGTCCTCCTGACTCCAAGGCCAGAGCTCTATCCACTGAACCACCTAGCTGCCCAAAAAAGATTTTTAAAATTAAATAAGAGAGGTAGTGAAAAAAAATGGGAAGAGGAATGAGACTGTTACAAGAAAATCATGATAAAAAAGAATCAACAGCTTGGTAAAGGAGGCACAAAAAATACTGAAGAAAATAACACCTTAAAAAAAAACAGAATAGGCTAAATGGTAAAGGAGGCACAAAATCCAATGAAGAGAAGAATGCCTTCAAAAGCAGAATTGACCAAATGGAAAAAGAGGCACAAAAATTCACTGAAGAGAAGAATTCCTTAAAAAGTAGAAATGGCCAAATGGAGAAGGAGGCACTTTCCTTAAACGTTAGAATTGGGCAAGTGGAAGCTGATGACTTTATAAGACATGAAGAAAGAATCAAACAAAATCAAAAGAATGAAAAAATAGAAAACAATGTGAAGTATCTCATTGGAAAAACAAATGATTTGGAAAATGGATGCAGGAGAGATAATTTAAGAATTATTGGACTATCTGAAAGTCATCATCAAAAACAGTCTAGACATCATCTTTCAAGAAATTATCAAGGAAAACTGCCCTGATAGTCAAGAACCAGAGGGTAAAATAGAAATCAAAAGAATCCACTGAATGTTAAAATTGTTTTTACATGTAATTGGGGAAAATAGAATATTAAATAATATAAAAATAAAAAAGTTAAATGAAGCTAGGTGAAAAATGAAAGAAAAACAAATATTAGGGCTAGATAGATTTGAGAATCATCTGCAGAGAAGTGATCATTGTGACCATGAAACCAAGAAAGAGAACATGGAGAGAGAGGGGGGAAAAAAAGGATGCAAGACAGATCAAATTTAGTACTTAATACTTTATTTGCAACCTTGGAGAGATAAATTTTAAATGAATAGTAGGGTTAGAAGTCATCTTTCAAGTTAAGAAGTGAGTGAGAAGTGAAGAAGTTGAAGCAATGCATATACATGCTTTAAAAATTCTTAATGTTTTTTTTAAAGGATGAGTTCTAGACTTTGCCTGTGAAAAGGAAGAGAGACATAATATGTTGTATTGATAGGGGGCGGTGATGGGGTCAAGGGAAGATTTTTAACAATGAGGGAGATCTAGGAATGTCTCCAGGATACAAGAAAGAAATAAGTTGATATGAGGACACTGAAGATAAGAGGGTAAAAGGAGATGACGTGGGGTTGATTAGAAGGATTGCAATCAAGGGGACAAGTAGACCTTGGCAAGATGACCTTTACATAAGAAACTAGAGATAAGAAGGGAAAACTGAGAGAAGTGAGATGGAGGGGTTTGAGAGCACAGCATAGTGTAGAAGAGGATAGTTATGGCTTCATTTTTCTCAAGATAGTAAGAGAAAAAAATCTTCTTCCAAGAGAATAAGGGAATAGAGTTTTGAGAAGATAGAAGAAAAATTTTGGGGGGAAAACTATGATGAGAAAAATATGCTAGAGACTCAATCTTGTAAGAATAAAAGAATTTCTCTACAACTGTAAGGGATCATTTGAGATTGAACAATAACTCTGCAGTGGAATGAGTTAAGTTATGTGATTGACAGTCAATAGGACACCAGACTTGGAGTCTGTAAGACTTAGATTCAAATCCTGCCTCATATATTTAACTGCCTGTGTGACCCTTAAACTATTTTACCTCTTTTTGCCTCAGTTTCTCATCTGTAAAATAAAAGTCCCTTTCAGCCATAAATCTATACTATAGAATTTTATCACTTCTTCCACTGATATTCTCTGCTCCTGCTCACATGCTGCTGAAGATGGATGGTGGGAAATAATTAGATTTGGAGTTTAGCAAGCTATAGGCTGTGATAGGACAAAGGAGAAAAGGATTTAAATATAGATGTCTTTGAGTGTGTTTGTACAGTGGACAGAATGTTGGACTTAGAGCTGAGGGACCTGGGTTTGAAACCTGGCTCTGCTACATACCAAATACGTGACCTTACCTTGCATTACATTATTTAACTCCCTTAGACCTTGTCTATAAAATGAGGGAGGTGGAGTAGATGTCCTCAAAGGTTTCTTCCAGCTCTAAATGTATGATCATATGATCATGCTATGAAGGGAATAGGTGGAAGGCATTATGGAATGTTTGGTCTAGAGAAAACAAGACTTAAGAAAGACATATTTGTCCCCAACTATTTGAAGAACTGTTGTAGAGGAATGAGATTTATTCCATCTGCCACAGAGGGTAAAACTAAGAATAACATGAGGAAGCTGAAAGGCAGATTTCAGCACTACAGAAAGGGAAAATCATGAAAAATTAGACATATCCCGAAGTGGAATTATTCTTCATTGCCCATTGCCTGCTAGATATCTCCATCTACATGTCTCATTCTTTGGGGTTATAGTAGGATACTTCTCACTTGAAGTTTTTAATCAAAGATTGGAGGATTACTCTTTGAGTATATTGTAAAAGGGTACAGGGAGGTCAAATATGATGAGTTGGAATAGATGGTATCTGAAGTCTCTTCCAACTCTGGGATTTTATAAAGACATCTGATACCCTCATTTGGAAGCTCAAGAAAACTGGGAGGAGAGAAAAATGCTATATTGGAAAGGAGGAAAATTGATACAGGGAGCTATGATTGGCAGCATCTGCTGGAAAGGAAATATAAATTGTAGGAGGTGAAGTGACAGAGTTGGAGTCATGAGCTTCATTCAAGCAGAGCATCTCTGCAGAGGTAGCCAAGGGTGCCCAGGGAGGCAAACTCCACTGTGGAGGAATGTCCCTGAACAACTGACAGAGGCAATACTGCATGTAACTGGTAGCCTGGAGGCTACCAGGCCACTAGGAAGGGTGCTTACTAGTGCATATGGTTACTTTCTAAGGCTCTTCTATAAGCCAAATAGTCTATACACCATAATCTTTAGATGAATTTGCTCATAACTGAAGAATTGTGAAACATACGCTTATAAGGGAAGCTGATGATGATACTCTAGTTTGCTTTGGATAAGAAGACCCCTATTCTTATTGGTTAGGGCAGTGAACCAGAAAAGTGAGGAACTGAGAGATCCTACAAAGTGTACTCAGGACCTGTGAAAGCCACTGATATCAAAGTTATTCAAGAAATTAATCGCTGTTCTTATTACATTGATTAATGAATAAATGTTGGACCTTAATTTGTATGCTCAATTTAGAGCCAGAAGATAAGGGTCCAAATCCTGAGCTTACTCTTACTTCTTAATTTTCCCTAGGCAGACTTATTCATTTCTTTGGAGCTCATTTTCTTCAACTGTAAAATGAAAGGATCGTTACTAGAGGGCTTTAGTGAAAGGAAATCCCACAATGCCTCCAAGAAAAGGGGCATAAAGACAGGGATATTCAGCAGGCAGAATGAGAGGGAAGATTATTCCATTTCTGGACAATTTTAAGAGTAGAAGTTTGTTGTTTTTTCTAGATGAAAATCTATGATAATGTTATTAATCAATTGCCTATGTGAAAGTCATCATGAATTGAGTTTGGGAAGTCTGGACTTTGAAATAGGAATCTAGGCAAATTCAAATCTTTATTCCAACTCTTATTAACTTTGTGGCCATGGGCCTCAGCCACTTCATCTGTAAAAAGGAGAAAATGCTTTACATACATCTCAAATTTTGTGGAAATCACTTTGTAAATCTTAAGACAATATAAATATGTATTAATATTATGTGCCAAATGCTATGTGATAGAAAAAAAAAGAAACAGATAAAAGACAGTCTCTGCCCCCAAGGAGTTTATAGTATAGATGGAAAGGCAGAATCAATATAAAGAGAAGTGTACGACAAAGCATCACTATTCCATTTCCAGGAGACTGTTATTCTTTTTAATCTGGGGGAGGGGAGAAAGATTTCCTTCAGATCTTTAATTTTTTTGGGGGGCAGCAATCGGTAATATGTGATCCCATTCATAGTCCAGATTAACTCCCATTTGTACCAATACTGATCTTATTTCTTTGGCTGCAGCTTTCTGGTAAAGTTAACCACTAGATGGAGATAGTTCCACATGTATTTTTCATCCATTGGCTAAAGAAACTAACTTAAAAACAGAATCACCAGACCATGCATTATTCTCAAAGCATTTTGATTATACAAAGAGAGAGAGAGAGAGAGAGTGTATGTGTGTGTGTGTGTGTGCGCGCGTGCGTGTGTGTGTGTATATGTATTTGTTTAAAACTAAAAATTAGATGATAATAGATGTTTAGCTAATGGCTAAGAGTCACTAGAGGGAAACAGGTAGGCTTCTAAAATGTGTAATTTCCTTGTGGCTTCAAAGTTTAAGTAAGGCAGGAATTAAACATGCTCTCATTCACTGTTCATATTTAAAAAAAATTAAAGGTTGGAATGTTTTCTCCTTAAAGGAAGTATGCCAAATATTTTAAGTCCACCCCATTTGCTAAGTGCTTAGTCTCTATAAAGGTAAGGATCACTGCATTTATTCAGCATTTATGTAAACTGAATACAAAGACTTTTATGGCTGATAATAATTATAGGAAAAGTCAGAAATACATAATAAAAAGTCATTTTTTCTTTATCTATTAATTTATTTTTAGTTTTCAACATTCACTTCCATAAGCTTTTGAGTTTCAAATTTTTCTCCCCTCTTTCTTCCCTTCCCTCCCCAAGGTGGCATGCAATCTGATCCAGGCTATACATATACATTCCTATTAAACATATTTTCACATTAGTCATGTTGTAAATAAGAATTAGAACCAATAGGAGGAAGCACTAGAAAGAAGAAACAATATAGAAAAAAAAAAGAAACAAATAATATGCTTTGATCTGCATTCAAACTCCATAGTTCTTTCTCTGGATGTGGATAGCATAAAAACTCACTTTTAAAAAAGAAGCACTTTAAGGTTTCCAAAGATCTTTCAACACAATGACCTATTGGGGGAGGTAGGAGAAATTAACTCTATTTTATAAGTGAGGAAGGTGAGGCTTGAAGAAATTAAATAAATAATTCAAGGTCATAAGGCCTTAACACCAGGTCGCCTGGTTCCAGAGTCAATACCCTTTTCAGCATATCATACTGCCTTTGTGTATTCCCTCTAGTTAAATAAACATATGTTAAAAAAACAATCTGTCTGAGTTTGGCTTTTTTAACAACTACTTGTGGAAATGAACATCAGACTGTTTGTATTTGGTCTCCAGTAAAAATGACTTGAACATGAGCCCAGAAGAAAATAAACTGAAATTGGGTTTCTTCACATTTCCAGTATGAACATCCATTTAGAGAACTGAGGAAAGCACTGAGATGTTATTTTGGTTATGAAACAGCCCTGAGACGCCCATTCAGTGTCATTTAAGTGGAAAGCGCTTCAGGCAAAACCATTATAGGCCTGGGCAAATGAAAAGATCATAAAATAGGAACCACACAATATCCCGCGTGGGCATATTAAGTTTAGATCATGGGGAGACAGGCAGATAGATCTGATAGAAAAATGAGAACCATTCTCAGTAAGCACCGAGCCTATTTTCACAAAATCCTAACAGATTTTGGCCAAAAGTCTCTCAATATACAAAACTCGAAGTATCCATTTTCTGAGACCAAGGCAAATGGCACAACATGTGGGAGGAATGGAAGATAGAATTTACCAACTGCACAATAGCAGGGAGGAAGAAGCTGGCTATCTGGGAGTTTCCTACTTTAATTAATTACTCTAACTAGTTTTATCAATTGTATATAGAGACAATTTGTTGATTATTTCTATCTACCCTATTGAAGGAGAGAGTACAAGCTGACTTGTGCCCTGTGAATTTCAGTATTAAAGAGTAAGGCCAATTCACCCTTCCCTAGTTATATTTCTTCTGATATAGGTGGAACACCTGTTCTTGTATGGCCCTCCCAACATTTTGAAGGTTTTTTCTGGTGTTATGATTGTGCTTCATCTAATAGTGAAAATACTCATAGACCAGATTCATAATAAATATCATTTTGTATAACAAATCTAGAAAATCATCAGTCCTGCCTTATCAGTGAGATTAAAGGGTATTTTCCTATGTGTCCATGGCTTCAGAAATTGAAACCTTGTATACTACCTGTATATTCCTGAGCAAGTCTCAATCTCTCTGGGCCTCATTTTTCTTATGTGAGAAATGAAGAGGCTAGACTATACTTGCAAGAATCCCTCCAGCTTTAAATCTATGGTCAATATCCCACTCCCCAACCTCATATTAAAATGGTATTTATTTAATCAAAGTGTTGGATAACAATTGTATTTAATCTCAGTTATGATCAACTGGAAAAAAAAATCTGGTTTTCATGGCTTATTTTACTGGACCTTCCTCCCCTGGATGTTATGAAGATCAAATGAGACAATAGCACAGTGTCTGACACATTGTAGGAAATAAATAAGTCCTTCCTTCCTTCTTTCCTTCCTTTCTTCACTTTCTTTCCATTTGCCCTCTCCTTCCTTCCCTCTCTCTCTCCCTCCCTTCTTTCCATTTTCCATTTTCCCCTCTTTTCCTCCCTTCCTCTCTCCCTCCCTTCTTTCTTCTCTTCCTCCTTCCTTTTTTTTCCTCCCCATTAATCTTTGAACAGTAAAGAAAAAAAATCAATTTTTTAAAATTTCCAGAAGAGGGTGCTGTTCTCCAATTGAAAAATACAAACTTCCCATTCTAGCAAGACTTCTTAAGCTACACATAATTATGTCTCCCCTGAAGTGGATATTTATTTCCACAGCATTACTGTGAAGATTAAAATAATAATAATAATAGGCCAAACCTCTTACTGCTATGTTGCATCACTTACTTAAATTACACATGAATTTTATTTTGCTGAGCTGATGGCAGTTGAAGTAAAAATGATGCCATTGTGCAGTACTGTGGGCTAAAGATTTATTTTTTCCTTTTAAAATAATTATTTCTTGCATTTAATCACTTCGTACTATACATTTGGCATATCTAATTTTCACATTTTTGTCGTTGGTTATAGAAAAATAAATCACCTTGCTAAAATATTTCAATTTATGAGCATTTATTGCTGATACTCCCAGTTAACTAAGAGAGAGAGAACCAGAATTAGGAGAGACCCAGAAACAAGGAAAAGCAAACACGTCCATGTCTGTAGCAAGGAAAAGAGACTGAGTGTGTCTTACTATAAGTGTTCTTCTGAGAGTTGAGTTATGCATGAAGAAAAAGCCAATAATAAGAATTGTCCAGGAGGAAGGCAACTGACCAGATGCTGAGATAAGAGACTGCACTAAGGCATGTATGTATATGGATTCTACCGTGAGGTTTTATGAGAAAAGTGCTTTTCTGTTTTTAAAGCACATTATAAATGGGAACTATTATCTCCTTCCTCATCAAGCTATATATAGTATAACATGCTTGGTTGTTGTCCTTCAGGCTCAAATAAGACCAATATGACATCACCATGTTGGGGTCAGGCACAGTATGTCTAACGGAAGGCTTTACCACAGGTGAAATACAAATAGTCCATATGAACATTTGGGGTGAAAATGTTTCTAAATTTGTACATCTCACATTTCTTTTGAGCTACAATTCTGCTTTGCTCTTGGAGCGAATCACCTTCTGACCAGTACTGTGCCATCTTCTCTCATGTCTCAAAATCGATTCCAAAGTTCTTCAGAGAGACCTTGAGATTGTACTTGTATCATTTCTTCTGACCTCCATGTGAGTACTTCCCACATATAAATTCTCTGTAAAGTAGTCTTTTTGGCAAATGCACATTTGACATTTCAAACAACATAGTCAGCCCATCAGAATTGTACTCTCTGCAGTAGAGTTTAAATGCTTGGCAGTTCAATTCAACAAATGACCTTAGTGTCCAGTACCTTATCTTGCCAGATGATCTTCAGAATCTTCCTGAGACAATTTAGATGGAAGGAATTCAGTTTTTGAGCAGGCATTGGTAGACTGCCCAGGTTTAACAGTCAGTACAATGGCTTTGTAGATCTTGGGTTTGGTAGGCAGCCTATTATTTTTTCTCTCCCACACTTTCCTGTGGAGCCTCCCAAAAGCTGAGCTAGCTCTGGCAATGTGTGCACCAACCTCATCATCTAAGTGTACTTCCCTGGAAAGTATACTGCCAAGGTAAGTGAACTTATCCACAGTATTCAAAATTTATTGTTTGCTGTAACCAATGGTTCCATGTATGAATGGTGTGGTGATAACAGGTGGAGAACTTATGTTTTCTTGGTGTTGATTGTCAAACCAAAATTAGCACAAGCAGCAGAGAATCAATCTAGATGCCACTGTATCTTGTTCTCAGAGGCTGCATTGAGTGTACAATCATTTGCAAACAAAAAATCATGCACCAATACTCCCTCCACTTTAGTCATGGCTTACAGCCTTTTCAAATTAAATAATTTACCATCAGTGAGGTAGCTGACCTTGATTCCATTTTCATATGTATTAAAGGCTTCTGATAACACTGCTGAAGACATTATGCTAAAAAGCATGGGAGCAAGCACACCATCCTGCTTCGTTCCATTGGTCACTGGGAAAGCATAAGAGCATTATCTATCATCCAGAACCTGTGCAAGCATGCCACTAACGAAACCAAATTTTGCCATGATCTTCTGAAAGTTCTCATGACTGACAGTATCAAAGGCTTGGTCAGTTTGATGAACATTGGGTTCAGACCTCTCTTCTACTCCTGGAATTTCTCCTGTAGTCGTAGGGTAGCAAACATCATATCAACCATTCCTCAGCCCTTTCTGAAGCCACACTGGCACTTGGGTAGATGACCATCTTCCAGGTGAAGGATTAGCCTATTAAGGAGAACTCTGGCAAGAATCTTGCTGCAATGACTAAAGGACAGAACACTTCACCCCACCCCACCCCTCCCTCTCTGTGAGTATCACAGAACAAACCATTTCTCTTCCCATTAAAGAGATGCACAATGAAGGCATCCTTGAACTCCTGGGGGATAACCTCTTGCCACATAACCCAGAAGATTTCAGTCAGCTTTTGTATGAGCAGTGGATCACCTGTCTTGGAAATTTCAGCTTGAACAGAATCAGCACTAGGTGCTTTGCCACACTAGGGGAGCCTAATGATATTCAAAAATTTCTTTTTCGGTTGGAAATTCAACTAGAGAGGGATTGACTTTAACCTGAGGTATACAGTCAGTGCTTTCAGCATTGATTGATGATGGTCTATTGAGAATGTTATGGAAGTGTTCAGTGCATCTCTCCAGGATCACATCTTTATCATTAATCAATGTGGCTCCATCAGTTCTGAGTAGTTGAGATGCACCATAAGTCTTTGGCCCATAGTCTTCAGGACATCATAAAAGCACTTTGATTTGTTACTATTACCATAAACCTGAATTGTACCTGTCTTCTTACTGAGACAAGAATCCTGTATCTCTAAGTTTTGCTTGTACTTTACTTTTGATAGAGTTAAATGCAGTGTTCTTAGAGATAGACAAACTATCCTGCTAGTAAACGCTGTGAAGTTCTTGGGTTTTTTTGTTTACATCTTCTGAATTTCTTCATCATTTTTTATTAAATCAGTCTTGACGTTTGTGAATATTCTTGCTCAGAGGAGTAAATGCAAGCCATGCGCCAAATCTCTAAAAGTTGTCCACTCCTTTTCTGTCCACTGTTGCCAACCATATGTTGGCTCACTTTCTCTTTAAGTTAGCAACAAACTGTTCCTGTGTGGAGAATTGCTGCAATCTGTTGACATTAAATCTTCTGGTAATCATCTGGCTTTGGGGTTTTTTTGTTGAATGGGTATGTTTAACTTGAAGACAATAAGTCTACTATCAGTTCAGCACTCTGCACCACATATTGCATTTAGGTAAACAGAAGACAGTGTTGAAATGAGAAGGTCATGAGATACACAAATCTTCAGTAGTAAGTGACAGTTGCTGTTGCTGTTTCTGACTCCATTCCTCCCAAGGACTCCCTGCCATGCATGACAGACTGTGCCACATCTGATAGTCTGTGTCTACTTTGGTGTTAACATCACCCAGAATTACAAGCTTGTCTCCTTTTGGCATACTGAAGATGAGAGTCTCCAGGTCTTCATAGATTTTTCTTTGACCTCATCAGGGTTCATCATGGTGGCAGCATATAGACTGATGATGGTGGCACAGTACTTTCCTGCAAGTGGCAATCACATTGTCATCAGCTTGCTGTTCACTCCTTTTGGAAGGCATAAAAGCTTTTGGACTAGATTAATTCTGATTGCAAACCCTACAGCAGCTTCACGATGCTCCCCATCACTGTGGCCACTCTAGAAAAATGTGTATCCAGCTCCAACTTCAGTAAGCTGGCCTTTATTTGCCAGTCTTATTTCACTCAAGGCTGCTGTTTTGATGTGATACCTGCCGAGTTCTTTGATAACAAGAGCTGTTTGTTTTTCAGGTCTATTGGATTTCATGTTGTCCATATGTGAGCACACATTCCATGTACCAATGATGAGTGGAATCATTTTTGCTCTAGTCTAGGGCTCTGATCTTATGTTTGAGGAAACTGAGGTAGAGGTGGAAATGGGGATATAAATGACTTGCTCTGGTTCACAGAAGTCACAATCATTAGAAGCAGGATTTGAAATCTAGGTCATTTGACTTCCGAGACAAAGCTCTTTCCACCATACCAGACTACTTTCAGGAACAAAAGTATTTGGATGGACATAATACTTTCCTCCCAAAGAAGTCCATGTACATGAAAACTCAGTACAGTGTCCTGGCACAGAGTAGGTATTTGATAAGCATTTGGTGAATTAATTCTGTATGTTTCTTATATTGCTCTGATACAATGAGGCATCAGCGATTTTATTAGCAGAGGTAATTTCATCCACCTCTTTGTTCAATCATTTCAGTCATGACCAACTCTTTGTAACCACATTTGGGGTTTTCTTGGCAAAGATAATGAAGTGGTTTGCCAATTTATATATGAGGAAACTGAGACAAACAGGGTTAAGTGACTTGCCCACAAAGCTAGAAAGTGTCTAAGGCCAAATTTGAACTCAGGAAGATGAGTCTTCCTGACTCTATCTGCTGTATTCTATCCACTCTATCCACTGCACCATGCAGCTGCCTCCATCCACCTACCCATACCATAAATTCTCAACAACTCATCTAATCCTTGTCCTCTATAAAACATCTGCCCAATGTACTCAAAACCTTCCTTTGGTTCTCTTAATAATGATCACCAAAGCACCGATGTAGCATAGGGACTTTCAACATGTTAATCTTCACTCTCATTACTCCTTTTTAAATCATATACATCTTCAATGTCACTGTTGGTAATATTCTGTAGTCTATTTATCCAATGACCCTGATGGATATAGAGGAAAAAAAGATTGCTCTGTTTTACAAAAGTGCTAAACCTAGTACTCAAACAATCCCTGTGCTCTAAGAGTTTACCTATGAAGGTGAATAGAAGACCTACCATCTACATAGGGAGCATAAATAGAAGCAGCAGAGAGCCAAACAACATGCTACAAGGAACTTAACAAAGGAGAAGACTGGGAGAAGAAAGTGACCTTGCCTCTTGGCCTTAGTTTATTCTTCTTACACTCAACTGTAGAGGACAATTAAGGAGTTTTGGACTTGATAATCTGGGAATCCCCAAACTCAAGAGCACTTGATAGTTTGCAGAAAGAATACTCTCTAAATAGATGTCAAATGGAAGCACTTTTGTAATCTGAAACAAACCAAGATAGAACATGGACCTTCTGGCTTCTAATAGAGATGTATGTAACCTTTGATGACCTGAGCATACAAAAAAAATTTCAAAATATAGACTTGAATTTTGAAGGCACTAGGTAGCTGGAACAGCTCTGGCTCTGTGTTCCAAAGAGCTGAAGGCAAGGAATCTTACTTGTTCTATACATAAGATGTCCATTCTAGCCAAGCTCTGAAAAAATGATAAAAGACTTATCAGGGGTATGTACACGTTCTATATTCACTATAAATCCTATTGCAGTATGTACTAGATAAATAAGTAAATGAATGAGTGGATGAATGGATGAAATTTTTGAGAGAAACTAAACAGAAGAGGTTGTTTAGAGAAAAAGATGTTCTGGGGATCAAGAGAACATAAAATTGCTGAAATAGTAGCTACCAGTTTATAGCATGCTTTCAGTGTTTAGGATCAGGAGTCTGGATTTTATCACACAGAGAATGAGGAATCCATTGTATCTATGAATTTGGCAATGGAGCACTAGAAGACAGCAGAATAAAAGCAAATGCCCCATAATGCAAAATATATTCATTCTATTTAATGATGCTGACTATTGATGCTAGGGCATCTCAATGCATAAATTAATCTCCATGCTAGAATTAAATTGTGTACTCCAGGGGAAAATGAATAGAAATTTATAGAACCTAAAATAGAATTTGTTATAACAACAGGTATTTAATTTAATTGTATCCTAGACCTTCTTTTACAAACCCATAAGCTGTTTTCACTATATTTTTCAATTTTCAACCAGTTGGCTTAGATCATGTAAACATGACCTCACTGGACTACAAAGAATTATGTATCTTCCCAAAGTGCTTTATTAGAAAATTGTTTCTAATTATTCTTTAGTTTCTTAGCTCCCACTATTCTCACCATGGCTCAAAGGAAGCTTCTAAGGATGACCAGCAGCTTACTTCTCCATTCTGTCCCTCAGAGGTGAGGATGACTGGTCTAACATGTCTAAGAACTATCTCAAACACCTTGCTGAAAGGGCTCCATTTCCCCCACTTTTATTTAGTCTGATTCTAGTAGTAGCATTGAAAAAGAAGGAAAAAAATGGGAAAGGTAAATGACAACCCAAGATGGAGCACAGATGGTCTTTATTTGGTGGGTCATTAGGAGCTGTTGAAGGATTCTGAGAAGAGACATTACCTAACCAAGTCTGTTCACGAGGGGAAACAAGTCCAGCAGTACCATGAGGTACAGGTTGAAAGAGGTAAACATAAAGACTTTTTGAAGGCTTTTACAGTAATCCAGGAGGCTGGTGGTTGTAGGAATGCATAAGAGGACAGGCAGATATCAGAAAAAGAATCAATGGGGCATACAACTAGAACCATGAGGCAGGTCCTACTCAAATGCCTCATTTTAATGTGTCAATGATACAGGATTCCCAAAAGCTATCCTGACAGAGACCACAATGTGGCAGGTTCTAATGCCTTGTAGAGGCTTCAAATAGAGCTCCTACAATACCTTGTTATTGGAGGTCAGTCTAGTGAAGCTCAGAGAGACTCTACAAGAGAAGGTTGGACACCTGGTAAGGACTTTTTATTTAATCAGTCAACTAGCATTTATTAAGCACTTACTATGTGTCAGGCACTGTGCTGAGTCCTGGGGATCCAAAAACATTTAAAAATATCCTCGTTCTCAAAATTGTCACTAAAACCATTCTTTGCACATGACGTTCAATCTCACCTCTCTTTACCTTTCCATGAGCCATTCTCCATACCTGAAAAAGCACTGCCTCCTCATTCCTACCTCCAAGTTTCTAACTTCTTCTGATTCCAGATCCCACCTCCAGATCCTAGGTGGAAATCCAAATCTCACTTTCAATTGCAGGCTTTTCCTGGTCCCCACTAACCTCTAGTGCTTTCCCCTTTGAGATCATCTTCTGTCTACTCTACATATATCTTAATTATTTACATTGAGTTGTCAGCAATAGAATGTGAGCTTCTTGAGGTCAGAGACTATTTTTGCTTTTATTTATATTTTCCTCAGCTCCTATTGCTTAGCACAGTGCCTAACATACAATAAACACTTAATATAATACATTCTTATTGTGAGATTGACTTAGCATAAAAGACTGTGAGACCTGTTAATGGAAGAGAAATCCATAAAATGAAAACACAGACTGATAATTATAGAAATAAGTATAGGCAGGAAATGAAACTACAACCTCAGGAATCAGATATGGAGATTTTGCTTTCCTCATTGATTATAAATTCCATGAGGGCAGGGACTCTGGAATCAGTTTATTGTATCTAGCCCTCCAAGGGACCTTAGGGAGCCAGCTGAATTGCCTTATTTTATAAATAAGGAAACCAAAGCCCTAGTATATGAAGTGATTTGCCCATGGCCACTTAGATAAGTAATATCAAGGCCAGGATTTGAAACCAGGCTTTCTGATCACAAATTCAGTGCTCTCTACACTCCATTGTACTCTACTCCTCTTTCTGCACCAGTACTTGACACAGTACCTTGTATATAATAGAAACTTAACGTTTGCCTAATTGAATCCTTAAAGCCACTGAACTGCTCATGTTTAGACAAACTCACATTTGAAAACATAAAATGCACTGACTATATTTCATAATTGACCAGAGTCTGGGCTTAATGTTTTTGTTTCCCATGTTTAAGATCTCTTACAGTCTTCAACAGTGAAACAGACCGGGCTATACCAGTGGTCAGGAGCCAGGCCTGAATGTTTACCTTCATTCAGAGCTTAGCCCTGTATCAAATACAATCAGGTGACCTTTTTATTTATAAATGCTTTTAATAGTAATAATTATATAATTCATCCAGCTGAAATTAGAGAAGTCAGAATCAAATGTGTTAATTTAAATGGTGAAGTGGGTTGAGATTACGAAGAAAACCAAAATTGCAGAAATAACATTTTATATCTATATACCTTGTATGTATCTATACACACACATACACACACACACACACACACACACACACAAAACAGGCACATGTAAAATGACTGAAAACCGATACCACCATGTAGAAAGTAAGAGATGGGATAAAATGGGGAAAAGAAATAGTACCAAGGGAAAGATATGGGTAGATGGACAAAAGTTGTGCTAAAATGTAATTCTGCATGCCAATGATAATGCACAGCAAAAATAGAGAGGACTTAGTGGCTGGTAGGAGAACACTGCATAATCCGTAAAAGCAGAAAGATTATGATAAAGTTGATGTGCTTGAAGTAGTTTGAGGAGTTTGCCAATAACAAAAAAGTTATGTATAAAAAGAGCATAATGGGTCCAGTCAAGAGTGACCTAGTTGTCAATGAATAATTGTTTTCTACCATATATGTCATATCAAAATCAAGCCCAAAGTAACAAGTGTAAAATTGCAAACAAAAACTTTCAACTTTTTTTTTAAAGATGTAAAAAAGCCTCATCATATAAAGGTCACCACCTGAGTATTTGGCAAACATCAGGATTCAATTACTGGAACAAGTCCAAAGTACTGCATAACAATATCTCCTGTTCTGATGTATACCATCAGTAGCTTGAATTTTCCATCTAGAACATCTTAATCCCCTGTTAAATATTTATTTGATTTATTACTTTAAATGAAAAAATTTAGCAAGCACACATGGTGACTGTTAAAAACTATTGGTTTTTGCATCATTTTAAAACTAAAAAAACTCTTTGTTAAATTGGGACATTCTTCCAGTATTTTACACTATTAATGACTCATTAACAAAATGGTAAATTAGTAATGAATGAATTTAAATTTACTTAATTGTTTTATAAATGTATTAATTCTCTCCTATATCTTCAGGTGTTACATTTAGGTGTGTATGCACACATACATACATAGGTTTTGTGCCAGACCTGTGATATCTTTGGCATGAAGGACATAGTTCACAAACTTTCTCCAGTAATGCACTTATAATCTCAAAGAATTGCCTGGGTGGGGTAAAAGATTAAGTGACCAAGGTTATGTATCCTTTATAGATTGGATTGGAAAAAATAAAAATAATAGGGCTAATAAATGATAAAAAATAATAAATAAATGATAAACCAACACTAAGCTGGTAAAATCATCATGTGGAAAGAACAACGGCCTGAGATGGTGAAAGACCTACCTTATAGGTAGGCACTACCATAGGCACTGCCATTAACTCCCTACATGACCTTTGCCAAGCCACTTAACCCCTGGACCTCAGACTCCTTTTCTTTAAAAAAAGCAAATTAGGCAAGCTGATTGCTAAGGTTTCCTGCAATGTTTCATGAATCTTGATGATTTAGATGTTCTGGATGTTATCCTAATTGTTAGATCATTAAAATGTCCTTAGCTAATAATACAGAGGCAGGCATTTAGAGTTGAGACATAAAGAAAACCTTGTTTTTCACTATTTCTGACATTTGTTGCTGGTATCATAAAATCATTTCCATTTTTGTTAAGTTCATTAGGCTCAGCAAAGTTTAGGTGCCAAACTTATTAATATCATAGGCATTGCTTAATGGGGAAACAAAAAAAGAATAAAATTAAAAATGTAGGATAGTTTGAGTATTTCTAAAAAAAAATGATGATGTTTTGGTCCTGAATTGGGGGACTCTAGTGTATAATCTGGCACATTTGGTCAGATACAGTCAACTGTGTCAGTTGATTTTGCTTAACTGAAAAAGTTATAAGGCTATAAAGGCGGAATCATGAGAAATAGGAGGGGAAGACACACACACACACACACACACACACACATATATGTATATATATATGTATATATGTATATATATATATGGAAATGGCTACTATATATACCAAAGAGGCATAAAAAATTAACAAAGCATGAATGCAGCTTTTAAAAAAAATGATGTTTCAGATTAAGCATCTCATTGCAACCATATTGAAAATATTAACTTGTTTGGAAACCCTGTTTTATTTTCTTAGAAAACATGGATATCTGTTAGTATTAATCACTGATTATTGAAGACATTGATCAACTAAAATATAACATTTAAATGAACCTCTCTCTGAATATTCACAAAGTGAATTATTATAGGTAAAATAAATGAAGCTTTGTTGCATGTAATATAATTCATTTCAACAAACATTTGTTAACCAGCTACTATGTGCATGGGACCTGTATTTTACACATACTAAGATAGCGTATTCAGAAAAACGCTCTGTAACGTCAAGTGTGTCCAAAGGATAGCATACACTCAAAAGACTGAATCATAGGTTCAGTTATTGTAATGTACCAAATTCATTATAAAAAAAAAATCCTGCACCAATGCTGACTAGAGCCCAGTGGATTTGTTTCTGATGTTTTGGGGCAAAGGCATTGTTTCCAAAAAGCACATTCTATCTAAAAGGAAAACATACTAAGAAAACAGCATCCATTAAGAAACTAATATCCATTAGTTTATCAATTCAGTAGACTGACTCTCAGTAAAGAAAAGAGCCTTTTGGGAATGAAACATGGGCTAATCATGGATGATATCAGTCCCAAGACATCTCAGCTAGCCTAGGCTGATCTAGTGAAAGCATAATACTCCTGGAAATTTGTCTAGAGGGAGACTAAGAAGGGGTGGAAACAACAGGTTAGAGTGAAAGGTCACTACCAAACCTCCCCCAGAAATCTCTCCTATCAAATGACTAGAGAAAAGACCAAACATAATTTGAGTGGAAAACCTAAGCAAAAGATAGTGAGTGATTTTTCTAGCCCAGAATAGCTTTAAAGGACAATAAGGGAGGTATATAGATACAGAGATAGGTTTTGGCTGGGAGCAAAATGTGGCAGAAGCAGAACATGGTGGAAGCGGAAGACAATTGGAAGCAGAGGGTGCCTGAAACAACACCAGTTATGGGTTGTGGAACAGTAGCCACACTCAGGGATGGTAAGTAAAGATAGAATACCTAGTCATAAAGAGATCCCAGGGAACCCCTATACTAGCACTGAACCTAGTATAGGATACCATTTGGTCACCATTATTTAGTTCTGGGTCACAGTTATAGGGTGGAGAGAAACTGCCACAGTCATGAGAGAACATGGGCCCTACTCGTTTAAGAAGGAGAGCACAGACCACATGGAGAGGGAACAGATGTTTCTCTGGATCACACCACGTTGGATGCACCAAAAACCTACAGGCCCCTAGAATGAACTGTGAAAGCAGATGGACATAAAAGCAGCAGCTTAGGTCAATCATCCCCCCTCAAGTGGGGATCATTAAAGCAGTTAGAAGGAGTGTACTTAGAGGGCAGAGTCTTATGTCAGGATGATTTCAAAAGGAGAATTGAAGGATGAAAAACAGGAATGAAATTGGGAGAAAGTAGAAGGGATAGGGAAAAAACAGGGGAAACTCTGACTTAAAAGAGGTGCAAAAATAGTTTTTTACAATGAAGTGGAATATGAAGGGTGAAGTGGGTAATGCTTCAATCTCACTCTCATCTGAAGATTATTGTGGTTCAAGGAGGTAAGAGTATATACACAAAGTTTGGTATAGAAATTCATATTATCAACAGGGAAATTGGAGGGGAAGGAGCTAAAAGAAAAGGGGTGTGTGTGTGTGTGTGTGTGTGTGTGTGTGTGTGTGTGTGTGTGTGTGAGATAAGATGGAATGTAGATTAAGGGAAGCAGTGGTCAGAAGCAAAACAGACTTTTGAGGAGGGGATAGGTTAAAAAGAGAAGGGTAAATAGAAGAAAATAAGATGGAGGGAAATATACAGTTAGCAATCATAATTGTGAATGTTAATGGTATGAATTCAACCATAAAGTTGAAGAGGATAGCATGATGGATTAGAAACCAGAATCTAACAATATCTTGTTCACAAAAGACACACAGGGAGTTAACATAAGAGACTAGACTAGAATTTATTATGCCTCAGCCAAAGTAAAAAACAAAACAAAAAAAATGGTAGGGATATCCATCATGATTTCAGACAAAGCAAAAGTAAAAAAAGAGGGGGAACAAGGATAAGTAAGATCCTAGGAAGCTGAAGGGGAGTTGGGGTCAAGGAATACAGATTACAGTGGCAAAGGCCTTATGATATACAAAAAGATCACTGAATTTGGATTCAGAAGACTTGGGTTTCACTCCTGGCTCTGCAATTTGCTGTGGATTAGACACTTAATTTTGCTTCACTTTTATTCATCTATAAAATGAAGGAGTTAAATAGGTAACCTCTAAAATCCTTATCAGCTCTAAAGCATACTACTATAATACTACTACTGTATCTTCTGGGGTTTTATACCTAAAATTGCATCTAGTATAAATTATTTTAGTGGGCAACACTGGAAAGGACAGTTCTACCAGTTCTGCCATCATGTGGTATTGTGCCAATTACTCCCTGAGCCTTCAGAAAACCATGAGATGAGGTAAGTTAAGGAGGTAGTAAACACATCCTTCCTCTACTCCCCTCAGGATATCTAACCCCGTCCCCCAAGATTTTCCCTCCTAGGGACAATGTTTTTTCCACCCTGTGCTATTTAAACTGCATGGAGAAAGTAGTCATCAAAAGTAATTCCAGCAAAGCTATTAAAAATAAATAATCATAACTTAATAACATATATGGTTTAATTTATTTAGCTGGCATTCTGTTCCCACTGTCCACAGTGTGCTCAGATGCAGACACTGGGCTCCATCTAGCCTTATTAAAACTTTTGCCACCTAGAACTAGAGGCAGGACTCCAGCTCAATTCTTTTCCCTGGCTGCCTTCTTCTGAGCCATCCTTTCAATCCCAGAACAATAGAAATAGCATTGAATTTAGAGTCAGAGGACCTGAGTTTGAACCTCTATACTACCTATGTATCTTTGGGTAAATCACCTTAAATTTTCTGTACCTTGGTTTCTTCACCTGTAAAAGGATGGGGTTTGAGGTTGAATTAGATGACCTTTGAAGACCTGTCAGCTCTATATCTATGATCCTGTGATCATTAAGGCATAAAAATGATCTAACAAGAACTTTTGAAGGTATAGTAGAAAACCCGTAAACTTCTTAAATTTCCTTTACTCCCCATAACCCACCAATCTCCTAAAAGATTATCAATTTCCCTATATTTAAAAAAAGTGTATTTCAGGTGGGAGAACAGAAGAATCTATTTTCTGAATACTGAAAAAGGCTTTGTCCTCCAACACCACTACCAGCATCACCTACCTGTTCTTTTTGTTGCTTTACCTACAATTCAGAATCATTAGATATGGCTTAGCAGGGTTGAGCACATGGACCCCAGATAGCATTTTATTCTCTTCCTAGGGCTAGACCAAGAACTATAAACACATACTAGATCAGATCAGTGCAGATTGTGAGGTTATTGTGGTTATTTATAACAAGTTTTCTAAAAACTGTGAAATCCCAAGGCAAGAGATTTTAAAATGAAACTGAAGACAAGAAACAAGAAAAGTAAATGAATTATATACCTTGAGACAACAACCCTCTCCCAAAACATCTGCATCCTCCATTTGGAATGACAGGTTTTTATCTTCATCATTTTTCACAAGATGACCTGAAAATGAATTAGTAAACCTATAATAAAATAAGGCCTAAAGGAATTATAGATAAAATTCAATAGCATTTATTTCAATATAGAATTTCTTGGAGAAATTCTGTCCCAAAATACAGAATCTAATATAAAAAGTACAATATGCAATTTTGTGATGAAGATGATGAAATACTATTCTTGCTCCAGGGGACTAGTTTTGTCTTACATCTACTAAATTCGCTAAAGTGAATCAGTGATTGGTTTTTTGGTCAACATTCCTCCGCCCTCTAGGAAAGAAATCTCTTCTGCTTTATTTGGCATGTCAAGCAAACTAGTGGCAATTCTAATATCTAAATATTTAATTATTGATCAGCCTAGATAATTGACATGCATGTCTTTTCCCTTAGTTGTGAGTCACAAAGACAAAAAAAAAGAAAAAAACTCCTGCTTGTATATCACTTCAAAGTTTACAAAATATTTTCCTCTCAATATTATATGAGGGAGGGAATGTAACTATAATCTTCATTTTCCAAATGAAAAAAGGCTGTCCATGCTCTGACTTTAGTCTCCTGACTCTGAGACCAATGCTCCTTCCACCTAACACCCAAAACAGTAAGTAGGGCCCTTCAATTAACTTTTTGTATCTTTGCTAATACTTAGAGTGGTGCTTCACAAAACATAAGCACTTAGTGAATGTTCACTGAATTTAATTTATGGTAATTTTTAAGTCTATATTGTTTAAATGAAAAACATAGTATTATTACAGTTAGGAGTGTACATCCACAAAGGGCACAGACATGAGTGAATTATATTGGAATAGTGTTAAGAAATAAATTAAGTGATGAGAAAAAGGGATGCACTTGGAGAAGGGAAAAGGGAGTGGTAGCACGGGGTAAATGATCTCACATAAAAGAAACATGAAAGGAAGAGCTTTTAAAGTAGAGGAGGAAATGGCAGGGAGTGGTGGGTAATGCTTGAACTTTATTCTCATCTGAATTGTCTTTAAAAAGGGAATAACATACCAACTCATTTGGTAAAGAACCTGTCTTACCCCACAGGGAAGAGGGGAGGTAGATAAAAGAAGGGGGGGGCAAATTGGAGAGACAGTGGTCAGCAGCAAAATACTTTTGAGGAGGGACAGGTTGAAAGGAGAGGAAAAGAAGAAAAAACAGGTGAAAAAAACAGGATGGAGGGAAATACACAGTAATTATAACTGTGAATATGAATGGGATGAACTCACCCATAAAACAGAAGTAGATAGCAGAGTGGATTAAAAACCAGAGAGGGCAAATTAAAGAAGGGATTAGCAAACTCTAAGGATATACAAAAATATCTGTCTTCTTTTTGAGGTCGTAAAAAATGGGAATCTGAGGGAATGCCGTAAATTGGTGAATAGCCGAAAAAGTTATGGTGTATAAATGTGATGGAATATTGATCTGTAAGACATGATAAAGAGAACAATTTCAGGGAAGCTTAGGAAGACTTGTATGAACTGATATAGATTGAAATAAATAAAATCAGATAACATTTTATACAATGATAATATAGTAAAAACAAACAACTTTGAAATAATCAGGAACTCCAATAAGTGGAATGATCAATTATGATTTCAGAAGACAAACGATGAAACATGCTACCCATCCAATTTGGAGGTTGGAGAGGAGGGTGGTATGTGGGAAAGGGGCAGCTTTGTTGTTGATTAAAATCAATAAAACATTTTAATGCTGCTCCTGGTAGATAGTTAAGACATCATAGAGTTTAAAAGGACAGTGCTTGAGAGGTGAAGTGATAGAAGTTCATGTATTCATATGGGTGGGAATCTACTTTCACTGAGAAATTTGAACCAGGGTTTATATCCTTTTGGCAATTTTTTTTGCCCCTTTAAAAGTCAGAAATTTATGATAAGCCTTTTCAGCTAGCAGAGGTAAAGTTTTTGATGGGGGGAGGTAAGGCTGAGAAAATTACCAAATTGTTCAAGATGATAAGAATACAATATCAGGTTGAGTGGGATACCCTAATAGAGCATAATGAACAGGGAGCTTACATACATTTTCCTAGATTCTCCGTTGTCATAATAAAAAAAAAAATTGGAAGGAGCAGGGCTATCAAGAATATCTGTCACATTTGTAATTTGGTAAGAGTCTTTGTCTGCCTTTTAATGAATGCTCTCCACCCCCATCCCAACCCCCAAGGTGGATAGCTCTGAAGAAGGAAAGAAAGTATCCAGAAAAGAGCTTGGGGGATTAGAAAGCAGTGGAGAGGTTAAAGGCAGGCTGCTTACTTATACATTTGTTTTCACATTAGTTCTAAATGCTAAGTCCTTTCATAATTTCCTATCATTTATCATAGGATTTAGAGCAGAATTTAGGGCTAGAAAGACCCTCAGAGGCTATCTAGATATAGTACAACCCCTTATTTTCCAAATGAGAACATGAACATCCAAGGAAGGGAAGGGATTTGCTCAAGGTCACACAAATAATGATCATCCCGAAGGCAACAATAATATAGTCCACCATGAGATCCATACATTAATTTCTTCTAGCTCGGTAGGATCTGTCTGAGCTTGGAAAACAAAGGCATAGACTGTGAACCTGGATTCACCTCCATGTCACAATGAAATCCTGGATTAGGATGTTAATGGATCATGTTTTATCTTAAGAAGGATTTACTAGAGGCTAAAGACAGACTCCTTTTGGTCTGTGACCTATAAAAACCACTCATTGACACTCAATGGCTCCCATGAGACAAACAATAGATAAATATTGAAGCTAAGATTTGGCTTTAATTCTGCATTGAGACTTTTATAGGTGACTGAAGACTCCTATTATCAACACTCAAAAGAATGGAAGTCTGATACTCATAGCTGGAGGTCCATATATCACAAAAAGAATGTTGGTATCTGGGATTATGTGATGCCCACTTGGGACAATATGATAAGATTATTTGGCTATGGACTATGAGGGAAGATTAGGGATCATCACACATGCTAAGATTTCAAGGCTTTGAATCACAGACCTTCCTAGATTAGAGTCAGCCTTGCTTATTTAATCTGTTCTTATTGTACATTTACAAAGGGTTACATTTGCTTCATGAGTGACAAGCAGCCTGAACCTAGCTCACTGCTATACTATTTTGCAAAACTACAGAAAAGCAGGCTGTTATTTTAACAATGAATTATCCAGGTGCACCTTACATCTAGGAAAATATCTTATTTTTGCCCATAAGCTCCCATTCCTACATTTGGTGTTTCCTCAGCTTTGTCCAAGGGCTGAAAGGAATAGCAGAAGGAGATGTGTATCAAAGGACTTTATTCAAATGGAGGCAAATCAATTTTATTGGGGAGCAGCTCACCCTTCCTTTGTCTAATTACCAGTTTATATAATTCTTAAATGTTGCTAGTACAGGAATCTCAGAATCTCTCTGCTCTATAGTTGATTCACCCCAGAAGTGCTGTCTCCTCCAGTCACAGTGGGCAGCTTGCATTTCTGTCCCTGATCTGAAATTCAGGTTTGGTTTGTCTTAGTCATAGTAGATAGAGGCTCTGGCAAGTACCACAGTAACCGCCACACTGAATCCTCAGTCTCAGTACAGTGGCCATCTGTTTGGGTTTTTTTTGTGACCAGCACCTTGATTAGTACCACCTCTCAAAATTCCTTCCCAATTTTGTGGAAGAAAGACCTTTCAAGGCCAAAGAAATAGAAATCCCAGGAATTTGGGAAATATATTTATGAATACATTTTCCTATCTTTTTTTGTTGTTTCACCGATCTTTTCCCGTGTATCAATTTGCATTGGAAGAAGAAGATCTATAAAGAACACCTAACCCATTTGTAATATGGGAGATTTCCAATGCCCTTGGTTGGGCTGTTCAGCAAAGCTTCAGTCAGTGAATAGTGGGACATGGGTGGGATTACAGCTCACTGGAAAAAGCTCCTGGACATGGCATGCAGGATGACTTGTAACTAATATAGAAAACTGCCTTGGGTTTTTGTGGATTGTGAATAAGACAGCTAACAGGTAGGGCAAAGAGAAAGACCATCACTAATAGGTGGACTAATGGCAGACTCCTATTCATTCTTCTGTACTACTTTGGCACCCTAGAAAAACCTCTGTCCAGAGGTCTCAAATTCCTTACTGACAATATTCTCCCTTGTACCACTATTTCAGGAAGGACCATACCCATGCTTCACTTCATTTGCAGATGGACTAACTCTACAGACTTCTTTTCATTCTTTAGGTATCTTTGAAGGACCCCACATTGCAAGTGGATACAGAGAAATAAATCAATAAACTTTTATTAAGGACCTACATGACATGAATTGTGTTAAGCACAAGAGATACAAAAAGAGGGAAAAGATAGTCCCTAGCTCAAGAAACTTACAATCTAATGGGGGGCAGGGGTTGACTACATTCAAACAAATATGTACAAATCAAGCTGTATTATATTTTTATTATAAATTTCCCCTGGTATTGTACAATGAATATAAACATTTGTGGTAGGATGTTTTATGATAGCTAAGTGTTAACCTAATCCAAATAAATTCTCAAAAGGTTAATATAGGCTAAGGGGTACAGTGATGACTTTATTAAGTCACCCCTAAGTGCGAAAAATTCATTTTTGTGAGCAATGTCTTTGAAAATTGTCTTGATTGCTGAAAGACAGGTTCCCTTGGAATCTGTAAAGCTATAAACTCACTACAGGCATTCATGTGCATCTTCAGTAATGAGTAAACAAACTGAAATTTAAAAAGTGAAGATTAAGAATACTTACACTTCCATGTAGTAGGAAAGTAGCAGATGCAGGAAAATTAGCATTACACTCTTGAGAATGTCACTGAATCTTGAGTAATTTTCAGTATTTTCCCAGTATGCCACTGGTTTCAACATTTTCAAGGCAAAGTTGTTCTCTTAGCAGTCTCTCAGTACAGGTTCCTAAACTCTCTTATATAGAGTATGCACATTTATTTACCCAAAGCTTTGAAAAGAACAAGAGAAGTAACACATAGAGTGAGGTCTTCGGAGATGGGGAAAGAGTAGAGTGAGAGAGAGAGTGAGAAAGAGTAGAGGAGTAATTTTTAATAAATATAACCCAAAAGTATTGGAGAGAAATCTGTTGACAAATATTTAACATTCTCCATTGAGGTTTCTTGTAAAAGTTGAGTGAGTTGATGGGAGGAGAGAACCATAAGAAAGAGAGATATACTTATAGTCACAAAATAAGAAACCTACCAAGAAAGCTTAGAGAGGATTATCAAACAAAGTTATCTCTGCTGTTATATCTGCTATTGCATCTGGATGTGCTTTCTATAGAGGTAAGAAAGTACTAACATTGTTTTCTGATGAGCATTTGTTACCAAGGCAAAGAGCTTCATTAGAAACTTTCTAGAAGAGCCAAGAGGGCAGAGTAAAGGCAGTGACTCACCTGAGCTCTCCCCCAAACCACTCCAAATACATAAAATAATGACTCTAAACAAATTTTAGAGTGGCAAAATTCACACAAAGATTGAGTGAAACAATTTTTCAGCTCAAGACAACTTAGAAGGTCAGCAGGAAAGGTCTGTTTCAACAGAATGACAGAGGAGCAGTTCAGTGCAAGCTGTGCCAGCACAGACCAGGTCCCAGCAAGCCAGGAGCAGGCCTTGGGGAGACTGAATCAGTGACAGTAGTGGTAGTTTCCAGACCTCTCAGCCCGCCAAGGTAAGGGGATGAGACCAATGGGTCAGAAGGAGATTTATAGGGGTATATTTGCTGGCCCCAAAAGCAGAACTCTGTTGCATTGCCTGTATGTGAATCTGGGTTACAGTCCTGGTCTTAGCCCCAGTGCAAGGAAGAGGAGGCACAAAATAATACTGATGAAAATAACACCCTAAAAAACAGAAAAGGCCAAGTGGTAAAAGAGGCACAAAAATCCAATGAAGAGAAGAATGCCTTGAAAAGCAGAATTGGCCAAATGGGAAAAAAAGAGGCAAAAAAATCCACTGAAGAGAAGATCTCCTTAAACAGTAGAATTGGCCAAATGGAAAAAGAGGCACCAAAGGTCACTGAAGAGAACAATTCCTTAAAAGTTAGAATTGGGCAAGTGGAAGCTAATGACTTTATGAGACATCAAGAAATAATCAAACAAACAAAAGAATGCAAAAATAGAAGACAATGTGAAATATCTCATTGGAAAAAAAAAACTGACATAGAAAAGAGATCCAGGAGAGATAATTTAAGAGTTATTGAACTACTTGAAAGTCATGATCAAAAAAAGAGTTTACACATGATCTTTCAAGAAATTATCAAGGAAAATTGCCCTGATATTCTAGAATCAGAGGGTAAAATAGGAGTTGAAAGAATTCACTGATCACTTCCTGAAAGGGAGTGAAAACTCCCAGTAATATTATAGCCAAATTCCAGACCTCCCAGATCAAGGAGAAAATACTGCAAGCAGCCAGAAAGAAACAATTCAAGTATGGTGGATCCACAGTCAACATAACACGTGATTTAGCAGCTTCTACATTAAAGGATTGGAGGGCTTGCAATAAGATATTCTGGAGGGCAAAGGAGCTAGGATTACAACCAAAAATCACCTATCCAGCAAAATTGAGTATAATACTTCTGCGGAAAAAATGTACATTCAATGAAATTGAGGATTTTCAAGCATTCCTGATTAAAAGACTAGAGATGAATAGAAAAATTGACTATCAAATACAAGTTGCAAAAGCAGCATAAATAGGTAAACAGGAAAGAGAAATTACAAGGGATATGATAAAATTAAATTGTTTATATTCTTACACAGGAAAATAATATTTATAACTCCTAAAATTTTTCTCAATGTTAGAGCAGTTAGAAGATATATATATATATATATACAGATAGATAGATAGAGATAGAGATAGAGATAGAGATAGAGATAGAGATAGAGATAGAGATAGAGATAGAGATATATAGGGACAGAGAGAGAGAAAGCAGAGGTATGAGTTGAATATGATAATATAATTATCAAAAAAAAAGAATAAGGGATGAGAAAGAAGAATGCACTGGGAGAAAGGCAAAGGGAGAAGTAGAATGGGATAATTTATCTGATATAAAAGAGGCCTGAAAGAGATTTTACAGTGTATGGGAAAATTGAGGAAGTGCAAGAGGGAGCACATGAAACTTTCATTGGAATTGGCTAAAAGAGGGAATAGCACACACACTAGGTTGGGTGTAGAAATATATATTACCATACAGGAAAATAGGAAGGATGGGAATTAGAAGGGGGGGGGAGCTGATAGAAGGAAGGGCAGTTCGAAAGAAGTAAAAGTCACTAAAGAGTCTGAATGCAGATTGAAGCATACTATTTTCTCTCTCTTTTTTTTGTTTTCTTCTTACTTATGGTTCCTCTCATTTGTTCTAATTCTTCTTTACAACATGACTAATGTGAAAATGCATATGTAGAACTTATATTAGCTTTCATGCTGTCTTGGGGAGGGGGCAGGAGAGTGAGGCAGAGAAAATTGAAAACTCAAAAGCTTATGGCAGTGAATATTGAAAACTAAAAATAAATTAATTAATTATAAAAAGTCAGAAGCAAAACACTTTTGAGAATGGACAACTTAAAAGGAGAAAGAGAGAAAGAAAGTAGAATATATAGGGGAAATAGGATGGAGGGAAATACATAGTTGGTAATCATTACCATGAAAAAATAATTATACTGAATTCCTTGATAAAGACTTCATTTCTCAAACATGTAGAAAACTTAGTCAAATTGATAAAGTAAAATCCATTGCTCAGTTGATAAATGGTCAAAGGATATGAACAGGCAGTTTTCAGACAAAATAATCAAAGCTATCAATAGTTATATAAAAATATTCTAAATCACTAATGATGAGAGAAATGCAGAGCTACTACATCACACCTGTCAGATTGGCTAATGTGACAAAAAAGGAAAATGACAAATGTTGGAGGAGATATGGGAAAATTAAATCACTAAAGGACTATTGGTGAAGTTGTATACTGATTCATTCATTCTGGAGCACGATTTTGGACTATGCCAAAAGGCAATAAAACCATGCATATCCTTTGACCTAGCAATACCACTACTAGGTCTTCATCCCAAAGAGATAAAAAACAAAAAGGAAAAGGACCTATGAGTTAAAACATATTTATAGTAGTTCTTTTAGCAGTGGCAAAGAACTGGAAATTGAGAGGATGTCCATCAATTGGAGAATGGCTGAACAAGTTGTTGTATGGGATTGTGATGGAATATTATTGTGCTTTAAGAAATAATGAGCAGGATACTCTCAGAAAAACATGGAAAACTTTCATAAACTGATGCAAAGTAAAATGAGCAGAATCAGAACATTGTATACAGTAACTGCAATATTGTATGATGATCTACTATGAATAACTTAGCTATTCCCAGCAATACCATGATCCAGCACAATTCTATAGGACTTATGATAAAAGGTGCTGTTCATCTCCAGAGAAAGAGCTAGTAAATCCTGAATGCAGATCAAAGATATTTTTCTTTACTTTATTTTTCTTGGGTTTTTTTTGGGTGGGGGTCTGTGTTTTCTTTCACAGAACGACAGAAACATGTTTTGCATGACTACGCATGTATAAGCTTTGTCAAATGGCTTACCTTCTCAATGGAGGGGGTAAAGGGGAGGAGGGAGAGAAGTTGGAACTCAAAATTTGAAAAAAAAAGAATGTTAAAATTGTTTTTTACATGTAATTGGGAAAAATAAAATATTAAATAATATTGAAAAAGGAAACTGCCTAAAGAAAATTTCAATTCACCTATTTATTCAAAGATACATTAACCAAAAGGCATGAAATAAAATTTTTCTCTTTTTAAAAAGAAATAATAGGTGGCAGTAATGCTGTAGACTTGAAAGAAACATAGGATTTTCCATATTTGATACAGTATTGTACTATTACTTCCTTTAACAGAACATTTTTAAATCAATCCAGTCCTAAGGTCATTTTAAGAACAACTAGGAATACCTTGTAGCCCCTGCAGTGGGCAACAAATCTCAAAACGAAAATGGTATCAGAGTTTTAATTCTAACCATATTTTCCCAAAGTTTATAGATTCATGTAATAGCTTAATCTGACAAAAATTCACTGTATTTCTAAATTAATTGCTTCTTATTTTTTTTAAACTTTGAATCATAGAAATTTAGAATCTAAGAATTAGAAGGAACCTTACAAATGTAACTCAGTACAACCTCGTACCAGATGCATGAAGCCTACCAACATGTGGCCATCCAAGCTTTCCTATCTCTCCAGGCAATTAAAAAAAAATAAATAGCTTTAATCATGCATTCTAATTTAATATTCAATTAAAACTAACACCCTGTAACTTCCACCCACTTATGCTAGACTTGCTGTCTAGATGACAATTCTTAAATATTTGAAAGTCAGCATCACATCCTTTCCTATGGCTTTCTCTTGGCTAAATATTCTCTAAACCATCAACTGACTTCCATGTAACACATTTTCAAGTCCATTAATGTGACCTAAGACTCCATTAGGGTTTTTTGTTTTGGTATTGTTTTGTGGTTTGTCAGTCACATCGTACTGGTGATTAGTACTGAGTTTGTAGTCAGCTAAACTCCTTATATTTTCTCAAATGCATAATCATTGTAGCACTGGGTAGTGGAGTATCTTAACCGAAGTTTAGAACTTTACATTTATATCTCTAACAAAATGAAATTTTGTTAGATTCAGACCACATTCTAGTCTACCTAGAATCTTTCTTATCCTAATTCTATCACTCAAAATATTAGGTCTACTGCCTATCCTTGTATCATCCACAAATTTGATAAGCATGACATGTATGTCTCCATCTAAATCACTGATTAAAATGCTGAATAGTTCAAGGTTGAGGAAAGATTCCAGTTATAATAATAACTCACATTTCCCTAGTGATTTAAGGTTTTCAAAAAGCAATCCTAATCACTACTCCTTGAGGAAGTTAGGGTATATTGAGGGCACAGTGGATAGAATATATTGTATCTGAAATTAGGAAGACCTCAGTTGGAATCCTGATTCAGATATCACACTAGCTGTATGACTCTGGAAAAGTCACGTAATCCTTCACATCTTTAGTTTCCTTATCTAAAAATGTGGGTAATAATAGCTCTCTACTTCATTCAATAAACATTTACACAGCACTTACTATTTACCAGGCACTGTGCTAAACACCTTACAATCGTAATTTCATTTGAACTTCGCAACAACCCTGGTAGGTAGATACTGTTATGATTCTCATATTACAGATGAGGAAGCTGAGGAAAACAAAGATTAAGTGAACCCTCTCCCCAGTTACACAACTAGTAACTGTCTGATGTCTGATTTGAACTCATGAATATGGAACAGCAGTTTTATTGTCTTCAATGATTTTACTCTATTACTGATTTCCATACTACCTGGATAAACCTATGGAACCTCCATTTGGTCCTACAGTGTCTCCTGGCATACACTGTATTGCTCTGATGTTCTGATGATTCGTGTGTATAAGAAAACCTTAACTAAAGTCTAGCTGTGTGACAATGAACAAGTATAACCTCTCTACACCTCTACGTCCTTATTATTAAGATCACATGAAATAATGTAGGCAAAGCAATGATGTTCATAGTTTTCATTCCACCCTTCATCAACAGCATTAAAAATACCATTGTTCACTCATTAGGTATCCATGAGGTGTCTGACGCTATAATAGGTATTATTAGACTTATTTAATGTTAATGTCTATAAAACTATTAAGAAAAATATCAGAGAAGGAAAACAATAAAAATATAAGCTCCAAAATACTGCAGAAAAATTATTACCAGTTAATCTACAGCCTGTCATCTATAAAAATTTCATCTTATCAACTAAATATGTTTGACAGCATATTACATTTGGAAAAAGTTTGTTTCAGATTAACACAAAAGTGTTGATCATGAAAATAGCCTAGAATATTTTTAAAGGGGGAAAAAAAGAGTTCATGAGGTCACATAGTCAGATCTTTTCATGCCAACACATTATCTTTATCCCATTAAAGAGCCCTGTGCCATCTGTACCATCTGGGCTACCAGCTGGTATAATGCTCCCAAAATATCTCTTCCATTGTAGTATACTGATTAAATGTTCATGTTAGAATCAATTGTCGCTTAACTAAAGTATAAAAAAAAATAAAAATCTAGCTTACTCTTGGTCTCAGGTGACAGTTCTGATAATGAAGGTCTAATCTCTTGGTTGTATTCTTTAGGATTTGAATTTGTCTTTATGTATACCTACTGATAATAGCAGTAAGAGTGTATTATGTCCATCCAATGATCAAAGCTTGAATTATAATCACATTGAAAAACAGCAATTAGAACTGTGACAACTCAAGGTTTGGAAGAGGTTCTAATGAAAGCATCAGGTCATCAGATAATATAACAGAAGCTCCTTTTCACAATAATTGATACACATGATCTATCCAAAATTTGGAAACTATTTTTGCTGATACTCTCTCCTTGTTTCTTAATACAATAGCCACTCTGGTTATACATGGTAGTGATTATTTAAAATTCAATGCATCATCTTTATAAGTATTCAATAAAAATATTAAGCAAAAAAAATGTAAATACAAAAATTATTCTAAAAATTTATAACTATGGGATATTAAATATTCATACTTTATTGACATTAATTGGTACAATTCTTAACTCCCACTTGTATAACTAAACAAAAATATAACTGGCATCTCTATTTCCTCATCTATTTTCAAATAAAATTGACATTTGGAAAGCTTGTCTGGATGATTGGCATGTACATTCCCACTCTTTGCAGGATGCCTCTGTGATAGAAAGTATAATTCTGTTGCTTGGTTGGCAACATGAACTAATAAACAAATAATTATATTGGAAGCCAGTAATCAATTAATGTTTATAAAATACCAAATGTTTTTCAGTGGGATTTTTTTTTTCCTAAAGGGAAAAAAGAAGTAATAATAATGGTAGTAGCAAAAGCAATACATTCTATTTCCACAACTACAATTACCACTGTAATCTTCACTGGTCTTCCAACCTTCATCCTCTCCTACCTCCAATCTATTTTCCATACCACTGTCAGACTAATATTTCTACTGTGTATATCTGCTCTTGTCACTCTTCCATCTCAAAAAATATTTTGTTTTCCCACATCTTGCTGCCTCAAAAATAAAATGTTAAACTCCTTTGCCCAGCCTGCAGGCACATTATAACCTATGACCTTCATCTCATACTATACCACTCTGCATACTCTCTGTTCTAGACTAATGTTGATGTATGTCTCCTGAACATAGCACTTAACGTTTCCATTTTAATGCCTTTGCTTATTCTGTTCCCTCTACCTCGAGCACTTTCATTGCCCTTCCTGGACTGTTGAATTCCCATCAATCCTTTAAACTCCATTTCACATGTCACATCTCTCATGAAGCCTTTCCTAAAAGAACCAGTTAGTAATGACTTTCCTCCTCAAACCTCCGAGAACATTTTTTTGCATCATTGTAATTCACTAATCATGCATTTCAATGCAATACAGTTATCTATAGTGGTGTTTCCTTTGAATACTAGACTCAGTTCTAGTAGTAAATGGAGAAACGTGTTATCTAAATGTTGCATCATCCTAGTATGCAGTACCAAGAACATGCTTAGTTGGTTCTTAATAAGCAGTTTTGAATGAATGGATGAGTGAGCAACAGAATGAATTAGTATTGTATTCCAACAGCTTCTCTGTCGGAAATATTGTTTCCAATGATAGAGCCTACACATGAAACATTTGGTTATATTCTGTATCTATGGAAGACTACAGTTGAAGATAACATGTTATTCAAATAAATAGCATTAAATACAACAGTAGCACCAAAAAAGCATCTTGAGACAGGGTCAAGATGAGTTGGGTAAGGTTTTCATAGATGGCTGAAGGGATTGGAGTGACCTGTGTTCAGTCAGAGAAGGGAAAGGATATTAAGATGGTTCTGAATCTGTCAAATAAAAATAATAATAGGCTCTACCTCACAGGATTATGTGAGATAATATAATATATTTAAAGAGCTTTGCAATCCTTAAAGAGGTATATAAATGTCAGCCATCATATGTGATAGGGATTTAATTATTTTGTGAGGCAGTCTTCATTTTTTAGATATCTCTAATGATTAGAATGTTTTCACTATATTGAGAAGTTTTTAACCTATAAATTCTACCTAGCTCCCTTTGAAGTGATAAGGAATACATCCATTCTGACATCTGTATGATAACCTTTTAGGTATCTCAAAAAAGAAAAATCTCTACACTATGCTAAACAACTGTAGTTAATCACATGACATAACTCCAAACCTTATGAAAGTGGACCTATCCATAGGGTCAGCTTGTTCATCTTGGATCGAGGAGATATTTTTTTGGTCACATGTGACTATAAAATAGGTAACTTGAAGATTGCGGTGGATTGAGAAATGGCTTTGGAGTCATGAAGATCTTCCTTCAGGTGTCATGCTTGACATATACTTGCTGTGTGACCTTGGGCAATTTCCTGCACCACCCAGACAGCACTCTAAAGCAGTGAGTTGCATAGTAAATGCTGGTCAACATTAGTAAGAGTTGACTTGGTGACAGTTCCCCACATCTTTGAAAACATAGGTGATGATTAAAATAAATAAGAAAGACTATAAAGTTGTTCTCTACCAGTTATATTTTTTCATTTAAATGGCAAAAACTTCTTTGAAAAGATTTCTGGATGATATATCAATTATGTTAATACACTACCATTTCCCCTCTATTTCTCTCTGAACAAATTCCCAAAATGCTGTAGAAGCCTTGAAGATAAACAGAAAAATGAAGCAGCTATCTTTTTCTTCTGAGATCAGCATAACATAGGCTCTCACTGAGTGAAAATAAACAAATCCAATTCAACAAGCATTTTATTTTTTTTATTTTTTCACATTATATTACATTTACATTATCATTTCCCAAAATGTCTCTCCGCATCCCACCTAGAAATTCATTCCTTATAACAAAGAATAAAAAGAGAGATTAAAAAGGTAGTTGAGCAAAACTAACACATGTGTAGCAACAGTGACAATAATCCTACATATTATGCAGAATTCCCTCTCCACAGTCCTCCATTCTTACAAAGAAAGGAAGGATGTACATTCTTACGTATCTCTTTTTAAGAGTCCAAGCTTTGTCATTATAAAACACAGCATACACTTTCATGTTGTTTTCCACACACATTTTCTAAAGTATTGACTATATGCACAGCATTACTGAGGAAAGGGTTTTGAGAGAGTACTTGCTGGGCAAGAAGTATTGACCTGATTGTACTGGATAGAAGGACTACTGTAGTCAATGGAGATACTAACTTTTTATTAGGATCAGCATAGCAAGGTATTAGTATCTAAAGTTTATAGAATGGTAGCTGTTATTTAAATTGCAAGTGACTACTATATTAAACAGCTCTTAAAAATTTATCTCAAAAGAGATTTCAAAATTTTTTCCTCATTAAAAAAATAATCCAAATTGCAATCAAAGTCACAAAGTGCCTAGATCAGGGAGACGTGTTACAATTGTTAGTTCAACATCAATATCATATTACTCGGTCCCAGAGTTCCTAATCTATTTACCAACGTATTCTTCTAAGGCCAAGGAATAATTCCCTAAAGATTTTATGAGGTTCTTTCAGGAGTGCAGAAACAGGCATTTGAGGTGTTTTTCTATGTTGTTGCTGTTACTGTTATTTTTTAAAATCTATACTGGTTATGATACTTAAATGTTTAGAATATTGAAGCAATTGTCCTATTGTAAGGGCAAAGTATTTAAAAAATAATAAAGCTATCTGAATGTTTCATGAATAAAAAGGTCCTCTCATTAAATTAAATGAATTCTTATCCTATTAGACTTGATAGATTAGAATTTTTTAAGCATCTGTTGTGGGGGGAAGAGACAGAAAGAGAGAGAGAGAGAGAGAGAGAGAGAGAGAGAGAGAGAGAGAGAGACAGAGAGACAGAGAGATCAAAGAATTAGAAAAGCTTCCTATAAGTTTCCTCTTTATAAAATGACCAAGTATCCATAATAGAACTACTTTACCCTAGAGATCTGATTCTTAAATTGAGATAATAGGGTGTTGAATGATAATGCTACACAAACATTAACTGTTGCCAACTTGGGTGACATGCAGAACTGTCCCATTTGTAGGTAGACTTGCCCACATGTGAACTCTGCCTGAATTTGCAGAAACATTAATATTAGCTTAAAACTATTGTGGCATGTAAAACCTTTAGGTAAGTGAGGTAAGTAGGCCTTTACCTAAATGGGATCTAGTTCCACAATTTTGTCATTTCACCACAGTACAATGATAAAATCCATTTTACTTTATCTTTATTGATTTTATACTATCTTAATTTCCTAAGATATGCTTTCTTACTCCCATGCCCAACAAACCATCCCAATGTAATCAATATAGCAATCATGCCCAAAAGTAAATGCAGTATTCTATACTCATAGTCAGAATCATAGGCTCAAAGGTGGAATGGACCTTAGAAAACCTGGGGACTACTACAAGCACATTCTGATGTATTTATTGTGCTTTTTGCAAATGCACCTAATTTCACATGTGCATCACTAATTGCCTTCTTCTAGAATGTGATGATATTACAGTTGCTTTTCAAATGCACTTAGTGGTGTTCTGAATTTGGGCAGAGCTAAGAGAGTAGGGCTTCCCTGTTGACATAACAATTTGCAAGCATGCTGAGTTCTGAAAAAGGTCCTCTATATTTATTGCAAAGTCTGGTTCTAAACAGTCTTACCACTAGGTGACAAATATTAGAAGCCTGGATTTTCCATATGCTAACAATGAGAAAGGGGTCTTGCTTCTGTTTTTTCTACATTTTATGACTCATTCTGGAGACCAGGTTGCTTTCTTACACACACACACACACATACACACACACACACACACACACACACACACACACACACACACACACAAAACCACTTCAACCCCAAACCCTTATCACATGTGGCAACAGTGGCAATTTGGCTAGTTAAACCTCAACTATCTGTAAATATACAGGAAAATCCCAAATTTCTTTCTCCCTGTGTTGGCTAGTTCTGAAATATTGCTACTGTAGAGATTGTGTTTTCATACTTATAGGACCAATAAGATATTAACAGAGTTAGCTTGAGACAGTTTATATTATCTTTTGAAAATTCTCTTGAACTTTTTACCAGGAAAAAAAAAAACTTATTTTGAAAATAAAAGTCATAACATTCCCCCAGAGTTGCAATTTCAGAATGCAATTGGAGATCATTAAGGTTCAAACATTAACCGAATTCTATTGGCATAGTGTATTTTACTGATAATGTAACTTTGATATTCCTACTTTAATTTGTCCAGCCTTAACTGCTCTCCTGACCTCATCTCACATTTCCAGTTACCTATTAGACATCTTGAACTGGTCCTAGAGACATCTTAAACTCAACATGTCAAAAATTGAACTCATTTTCCTTTAACAGCCAGAGGTCTCTGCTTCCTAAATTCCTCATTAATGCCGAAGATACCAACATAATCCCAGTTACTTAGGTTCACAACCTAAGTGTCATGCTTGACTCCTCTTTCCCTTTCACCACACATAGCTAATTACTTGAAAAGTTCTGTCATTTCTCCTATCTTTCATACATGTCACCCATATCTCCTATGACACTACCACCACTATGGGGCAGACCCTAAGCATTTCATTCAGGGATTATTGCAATAGCTTGTGTGCTGTTCTCTGCCACTCTCTTCTATCTCCCTCTAGTCCTTCCTCTACTCTGCTGTAAAACTGAGCAGCCTAAAACACAGAGCTGAGCATGTTGACTCCCTATTACCTCCAGTTCAAATACAAAATACTCAGTCTGGCTTTAAAAGCCTCTCATAATCTTAGCCTTTCCTAACTTGTCAGTTCCCTCCACATACTCTGGGATCTAGTGTGTGGCTTCCTTGCTGTTTACTACCCCAGACACACCATCAAACTACTCTGTGCATTTTCATTGCATCTGGTAAAAAGAAAAGATGGAAAGGGGGAGGGGCAGACAGAGAGGGAGATATAGAGGGAGAGGAAGAATAAAAAGAACAGGTAGTCTAAAGTTTAGCAAAACTGAGCTAATCTATCCACAAAGCATGCCCTGTGATTATCCTAGGCACATAGTTTTCCTCTCAATTCTCTAGGACTGGAATTTCTTTCCTTACCTGTGGAATCCCTACACATCTCCCAGAGCTCATGTCTGATGTCATGTCTTCTGTGATACCTTGTCCTAATACAGTCAATAATAGCTTCTCCTGGCTTGGAGTGCTTTAATACATTTGTCATGTCATTTTTGTTGTAATTATTCGTAACTATGTCATATTCCCAAATAGACTATAAGTAACTTGAGGGCAGGGATTATGTCTTGTAAACTCTGCATTTTCCCCAATGCCATGAGCACAGTAGGTACCTCTTAAGTGGTTGTTTAATTGAATTGTATCGTTAGTTAAGAGTTAGTACTGAAGAACAGAGAACTAGATTTCAAAGCTCCCAAGCTTCCTCCCAAAGTCCCAGCTCCACCACTTCCTCCTGCCATGGTTCCATGGAACTAATGCTGAACTTGGAGATATACTACCTAAGGTTAACGTACAAGTCAAATCACCCACTCTGTGCTTCACTTTTCATTATCTTTAAAATTAAAGGGTTGGAGTAGTTGACCTCCAATGTTTATTCTATCTCTAAATCTATTATTTTATAATCTTGACAGAGGGATGATGTTTGTGCTATTTACTTCACTAGGCTGCAGTGAGGAAGGAAGGGAGCTAGTGAATAATTAAAAGACTTTTGAAATGATAAATAGAAATGGAATTCTGTTGATTCTGATCAAGGGGCTTTGTTTTGAATATCCCTCCCTGTGCCTCACCTAGCCCCATCCATATCATAAGCCCTCAATGCTTTTTTGCTGGACAAGGAAATTAGGGACAAAAAAAAAAAGCACTTGAAGTCTCATCAGTCACTCATAGCACTTAATTTCTGCAACTTGGTACAAAATCTCTGGAAAAGAAGGAATCACAATGAAACAATTTGGTTTTCCCAGTTTGAAATTACTCAGTAGGTAAGGAGCAACAGTTGTACATAATGATCTCTCTTGTCATTAAGCATTTAAACTAATTTCCTGAATAAAGACAATTAGAATTAGGTTGAGATGGGGACCAGTAAGGAAAACACCATCTTGAGATGTAGCTCCAAAGTGCATATTTTCATGATCATGAACTAGAGCAGAGAACAGAGCTCCCAACTCACTTTGGAAATGAAATCTAAAATAAGCAAAACAAAGCAGCCGTTGGCATTATGAATAAATTCAATTCATCAGGGTTTCCACCTGGCACCAAAGCTCAACCAGTTTAAAGAGAAATATATTACACAATCACATTGTCTACATAGACCACAAAACAAAGTAAATACCACAATCACCAGAGAGTTTTTAGGGAGGAAAAGGCAATAGAAAATACTGTGACTTTGAGTCAGCAGGTCATCAGAAAGGGAGGAGGGAGAGCAATTTTTTTTTCTAGTGAGGGAGAGGGAAGAGCTGGTCTATTAAAAGAGATAAAGTTAACTGACCACAATACTGTTTATTACCAACAGCTGAACAGAGCTTCCCAAACCCTTTGGGGCATTTCAAATATGAAGTTTCAAGGAAAGAACTTCCTTGCCTCTAGGGTTTTAATAAGCACAAATTCAAACATTCACAAGGAATTCCACAGGCAAACAAGCAGAATACTTCAGGGTCCTATATCTCTCTGACCTCCTTAATTGTTCAAGGCTGTTCGTGAGTATTAAAAAAGAAACAGAACCAGCCACTGCTGGTCACAGTTAAATTCATTTCTTGTTGCTTAAAACCCAGACATTTGCAGCAAAATTGGAGTAAAGTTACAGCCTATCCTTGAGTGATACCATTCTCCCCTCCCACCCCCTGTTCTCACCACACAAACACACCCCCCAAGCTATTTTTTTTTCCTGACTCACAACTCATAAAATGACAAGTTCTCAAGCTCAAGGTCTGGAGTCAGCTAGAAGTCTGTCCAGATTTGCTAACCTACTCTCCAAAAACTCTAAATGCCTGTAGGGAAAGTCAGTTCATCTCACATTCATACATAGCACCAGTCTAAGCTGTGTTAGCCCATTTCACATCTACTCAGAAGCAAGAATTAGGCCATAATGGTGTCTTGTAGGACTTCTTTGATAGAATCTGGGTCACAGGCAAAATCAAGAAGTCAACAAAGGCAATAGATGAAGGATTGCCAATCAACAAATCTGAAAGCCAGAGTCCCTTGGGGAATCAGAATTTGTATAATCTATCCATGAATAATTCAGAAATGACTGTATACATTTCCCCTGCTTCAATCTAGTAAATGGCCATGTTTTCCTTTCAGACTGGTTAACTCTGTTGAAGATTATATCACCAGATCATTCTTTTCATATACAGTGAAAAGTACCTACAATACTGAAGTTTTGTTTTTTTTTTAATGACTTTACCAGGAGATTTTTTTAGAAACTGATTTCACTACAATACATGCAATTATTCTAAGAGTTTAGGATCACTGGATGTGAGAGTGGTAAGAGCACTATGATTTGATTCTTAACTAAAGAAAAATGTTTCCAATTCCTTCATTTATTTTCATTTTTTAAATATAAATTTATTTATTTTTAGTTTTCAACATTCATTTCCACAAGATTTTGAGTTCCAAGTTTTCACCCCATCTCACCCCTCCCACATCCCAAGATGGCATGCATTCTGAATATCCCTTCCCCTAGTCTGCCCTTATCTCTGCCCCCTTCTCTTATTCCCTTCCCTTTCTATTTTCCTGTAGGGCAGGATAGACTTCTGTACCCCATTTCCTGTATTTCTTATTTCCCAGTAGCATGTGAAAACACTTTTTTTAAACATATGTTTTTAAAACTTTAGGTTTCAAATTTTCTCTCTTCCTCCCTCCCCACCCACCCTCATTGAAAAGGCAAGCAGCTCAATATAGGTTGTACATGTGCAGTTATGCAAAACACTTCCATAGTAGACATGTTGGGAAAAACTAACTCTATTCCCCTTAATCTTGCCCTGCCCTCCCATTTATTCTATTCTTTCTTTTGACCCTGTCCCTCCTCAGAAGTATTTACTTCTGATTACCCCCTTTCCCAATCTGCCCTCCTCTCTATCATCCCCCTGCTCTCTTGCCCCTTCTCCCCCTATTTTCCTGTAGGGTAAGACAGATTTCCATACCCAATTGAATGTGTATGTTATTCCCTCCTTAAGCCAAATCCTATGAGAATAAGATTCCCTCATTCCCTCTCACCTTCCCCCGTTTCCCTTCCCCCTTTATTTTCTGGGTTTTTTTGTGAGATAATTTACCCCATTCTACCTCTCCCTTTCTTCTTCTCTGAGTATAATCCTCTCTCATCCCTTAATTTTATTCTCCAGATATGACCCCTTAATCTTCAACTCACCCTGTGCCCTCTATCTATCTATATATACATACATATAATTTTTTTCCTCAACTACCCTAATACTGACAAAGGTCTCATGAGTTATAAATATCATCTTTCCATGCATAAATGTAAACAGTTCAATCTTAATAAGTCTCTTATGATTTCTCTTTCCTGTTTACCTCTTCATGTTCCACTTGAGTCCTGTATTTGAAAGTCAAATTTTCTGTTTAGCTCTGGTCTTTTCATCAGGAATGCTTGAAAGTCCTCTATTTCACTGAATGACCATTTTTTCCCCTGAAGGATTATACTCAGTTTTGCTGGGTAGGTGATTCTTGGTTGTAATCCTATCTCCTCTGCCCTCAGAATATTATATTCCATGCCCTGCGGTCCTTTAATGTAGAAGCTGCTAAATCTTGTGTTATCCTGATTGTGTTTCCACAGTACTTGAATTGTTTCCTTCTGGCAGCTTGTAATATTTTCTCCTTGACCTGGGAACTCTGGAATTTGGCTATAATATTCCTAGGAGTTTTCCTTTGGGGATCTCTTTCAGGAGGAGATCTGTGGATTCTTTCAATTTCTATTTTGCCCTCTGGTTCTAATATATCAGGGCAGTTTTCCTTGATAATTTCTTGAAAGATGATGTCTAGGCTCTTTTTTTGATCATGGCTTTCAGATAGTCCAATAATTTTTAAATTCTCTCTCCTGGATCTATTTTCCAGGTCAGTTGTTTTTCCAATGAGATATTTCACATTGTTTTCTAATTTTTCATTCTTTTGGATTTGTTTTACAGTGTCTTGATTTCTCATAAAGTCACTAGCTTCCAATTGCTCTATTCTAATTTTTAAGGAAGTATTTTCTTCAGTAATCTTTTGGACTTCCTTTTCCATTTGGCCAATTTTTCTTTTTAGGGCATTTTCTCCTCATTGGCTTTTTGGACCTCTTTTGCCATTTGGGTTAGGCTATTTTTTAAGGTGTTATTTTCTTCAGTATTTTTTTGGGTCTCCTTTAGCAAGCTGTTGACTTGTTTTTCATGATTTTCTTGCATCACTCTCATTTCTCTTCCCAGTTTTTCCTCTACTTCCCTTACTTGCTTCTCCAAATCCCTTTTGAGCTCTTCCAAGGCCTGGGACTGATTCATATTTTTCTTGGAGGCTTTGGATGTAGGAGCTTTGACTTTGTTGTCTTCTTCTGGTTGTATATTTTGATCTTCTTTTTCACCAAAGTAAGATAATATAGTCTGACTCTTTTTGTGCTGCTTGCTCATGATCCCGGTCAATTACTTGAGTTTTAAACTCTTTGTTAAGATACAAATCTGCTTCCAATGTGGAGAATGTACTGTCCCAAGCTTCGGGGATTTGTACAGCTGTTTTCAGAAATTCTTGTAGGGACCTGCAAATTTTCAGTTCTTCCAAGGTGGTATGATATGATAACGGGCAAGGTGTAAACACCTTTTCTGGCCTGTGACCACAAGTACTCCTCTCTGTCCTGTAACTGTGAGGAGGGGTTCCTCTTCACAGCCACTACAAGCTCCCCACTCCAGTGCTCCTTCTCACCCCATCACTGACGCCCAGAACTGTGACCCAGATCCAAACACAGGCAAAGGAAGAGATTCCTGCCTCAGCACTGGCAAAGAGAGATCCCTGCAATCCCTCTCTGATCAGCCACTGGATTCCCCCTCAGTCTGTGGGCCAGAAGCTTGGGAAGCAGCTGCCCCCACCCCATGGGCACGCTCTTGGGGAATGGAGCTGAGACCCCACCTTCCTGTCTCAGCACCTCAGAAACAGACTTTTTCCACTGACCATCTAAATTGTCTTTGGATTGAGAAGTCTGGAAACCTCCACAGCTGCCTGAGATTCAGTCCTCTGAGGCCTGCTCCAGGTTCCCTGCGGCCTCACCCACGCCCACGCCATGCTGGATTGAGCTTCCAGCCCAGAGCGATACAACTTTCTCATCAACCATCCAGGTTGTCTTGGGCTGGAACTTTGTTTTACTCTGTCTTTTTGTGTGTTCTGCTGCTTCAGAATTTGTTTAGAGCCATTTTTATGAGTATTTGGAGGGGTTTGGGGGAGAGTTCAAGCAAGTCACTGCTTTCACTCTGCCATCTTGGCTCCCCAATTTCTTCATTTAAAGATGAGAAAATGAGGCACAAAGATGTGAAGAAATTTGTCTAACATGCCACAGACAGTTTGCAGCAGAGTCAAAGAAAAAGAAAACCTAGGCATCCTGACTTCAGTCTAGGGCTTCTTCCATTAGTCTTTGCTACCTCCACTTTTCAAAATGTCATAATAAATTCTAAAATTTGCCATAGCATGGCACAAGTTTTTTGCTTTGTTTTGTTTATTCCAAATTGGTTGAATAAGGCATGGGGTCTGGGATTTGCAATTTTCCCTACTCCAGTTCACACAGCATCAGTCTTGGTTCTACCTTCTCCAGACTTGCACTGCTAAGAAATTCTTGGTAACAATTTCAGTAAGGTGGCAATGAATTTCTGCAGTAGAATTAATTTCCATAGTTAATCAAATCATACCCTGTACTTCATATGAGGGACCACATGCCCTGCTATTAAAAAAAAAATTCCTACAATGTTATATAGAGTCAAAAATTGGATATAGAGTCAGAGCACATTCATTTAAATCATTCCCTTTGCTGTACCTGTTTCCTCATCTATAACATTAAAAGGAAGGAGTAACTCATTCTCTAAAGTCTCTGCCAGTTTTGATATTTTGTGAACCTATGGAACTTAGATCACTTAGAATTATATTACATAGCATTTGCCCATGCCTTCTTCAAGGTTCACCAAGAAGAACAGGACACTAGAGACAGATGTCTGCTGTTTTTCAGGAAGGGCTCTCCCAGTATCTTCATCAACTCCCAAGAAAGTCTGATTGAACTTGGGACTCATAGAGCAACTAAATCAGAGGCATCAGCTAGCCCTTCTTATACTCTAATGAAGGAAATGAAGAAATCAAGAGAGCCAAAGGGAAAGAGAAGCAGGAGAGGGGCTACTTTCATGAGGATATCAGCATTGCATTTCCAACCCAAGTTGATCATGGGTTATGCATAAGGCTTGTCTGGGAGGACCTGCATTGTGGAAACCCATCAGGATTGTCATTCAAAAGCAGTGATTCCCCATTTTTCTTCTCCCTTCCAAGGGCACAGGAGACTAATATTTGTTTCTAAAAAGTTTCCTTTCCCATTTTGTTTTTAAATGTTTACATCATTTCTTAAGCTTTCTTAAAGTTATTGCTAGATTATATGCTATTATACAAATGAAGCATTGGGAAGGGTGATTGGGAGTAGTACAGAGGAAAGAAAAACAGATTCTAAACTGGCATTTTGCCAATGTGAGATCTTTGTCTGGGGTCTGGCAAGCCAAAGAAAGAATCATTTATTCATTTAAAAAATTTGAAAGGGAAAGAGACCATTTTTATAAGGATTTCTTTCGGCTATCAGTAGATAGGGCAGCAGAGATAAAGTCCAGAGGAATAGCTAGAGAGAGAATCATATCCAGTAGAAATAGTATCCCAGACCACAGAAAAGGGGAAAGAGAGGTAAAAATGACTGACATCTGCTTACCGGCTCTCTATTTCAGCATATGCAAAGATATCTTATGCTACATTCTTAGTGCAATCTTAAGCTCCAATAGCTCAACAGCTCACTATAACCCCTAGAGGTATAATTAATCTACTTTATTCATTTATTTGGATTTTCTACCCATTTCCTTACAGATTTCAGGTGGCGCAAAAGGTAAACATAATGCTAAATAGAAAAACTGGACTTTTTTTCCTTAAAAACCTGTATGTCCTATTATTAAAAATGTGAAAAGGGCTTAGCTACCCACCTCATGTATAGCTAAGAAAATTGAGGGTCAGTTACTTAGTAGTCAATCTAGGATGAGAATTGAGACTTTCTAGTTTTCCTTTCCACTCTATTATAATGCTTCACTTTGCCAATCTAAACTTCCACCTTCCCTGAGAACCTCAGTTAGTAATGTCCCATCCCCTTCAAATCACTTTGATTTTGTTATATATGAATTTCATATTTGTTAATTTGTATCCCCGATTTTCCCAATTCCACCCCCAGCAGACTCTAAACTCTTTGAGTGCTAGGACTGTCTTCAAATCTGTCTGTGTATTCTCAGAGATGTTCAGTGCCTGAACCTTAGTAGTCACTTAAATTTTTCTGGTGAATTGAATTAAAGGAGAGGACAAGGCTGCTATGGTTTGCTCACATTACACAGCTGCCATGCAAGGAAAATTATACTAACAACAAAATCAGTATACTATGCATGCATCGTGGGAAATTTTCTATTTATTTTTGAAGAATCTTCACATTACTAAAACAAGAGAAACAAAACCCAACTAAGAAATAAACAAAAAAAGATGATGAAGGGGACCTTAACTATTTGTATATTTTAGGCATACTACAAGGCAAGGTTTTCTTCTTTTAAAAAGTTTAACATCTGTTCCTAGCTAACAAACCACAGAGCAACATGACATTTATTTTACACAAACAATAGCAATACAAGAGAAATTCAATATCTATAGAGTCCAACAAACATTTTTAAGTCCCACTCTATGTAAGTTACATACTCAAGTGGATCTGAAATGTATTGATCCAAATATTCCTACAAATGAAGCTGATAACAACTCATCTGTGTTATCTTTGCTATGTGACTTTCTTCCAGATCCTATCAGAAGTTTGTCATAGATGAGGTCCACCCAATGTACTCAGTGTCCTATTGAAATAGGCAGTCTTCTCTTTATCATTCCTTGCTCTTGCCACATGACCAGCCCATTTTCTTTTTTGTACATATTTTCCTTAAATGAAACCATTTACAATGCTTCTCTTGCACTATTATTTACATAGCAGCCAGGTGGCACAGTGGAGAAAGTGTCAGGCTTGAAATCAGGAAAACTCAACTTTCTTTTTTTTCTGTTTTTATTAAACTCAACTTTCTAAGTTCAAATTTGGCCTCAGACATTTACTAGCTGTGTGATCCTGGACAAGTCATTTAACCTTGTTTGCCTCAGTTTTCTCATCTATAAAATCAGCTGGAGAAGGAAATGGTAAACCACTCCAGTATCTCTGTCAAGAAAACCCTAAATGGGGTCACAGAGTAGGACAGGACTGAAAAATGACTCAACAGCAACAGAACCGTTGGATGGACACCTAGTCTGTCTTGTATAAAAATTGTGAAAGGACAGTGAGCTAGGATCAGATTTAACATAGCAGACCGGAGCGCTTTTGAGAAATTGCCAAGTTCTTTTAATGATAGTTTTCCAGTAATGCTGTTTAGCTTATGCCATAGACCACTACAACCTTTGAAGGACTAAAGTTTATTATTACCCAAAGGGCAATGGTAAGATGCATGATGGATTCCAGAAGGGCAAAAAGTCCTTGCAAAGACAGAAATAAAACTACCCTTGCTTTCAAAGAACTTACAGTCTAATGAGAACACATACTTGTGCAACTATAGATATGAGAGAGTGAAATAAGTACAAAGGAAAAATCTAGACAAAGTTATGAAATCTGTGGTGGGAGATGTCACTTTAATCTGGGATCAAGGTAAGATGAAAGTAAAAAAGCTTCAGAAAGGAGTCAGCACCTGAGTTGGGCCTTGCAGAAATGAAGGAAGTTCTGTCAATGAAGAGGGCAGGATAGGAACAAGGAATTTAGTGCAGTATCCTCTGTTTCGTCTGGAACAGAGGCCACTGAAGGAAAGTGAGATGAGAAAAGTTTCTGAAGTTCATTTCAGTAGCCCTCAAAGTCTATGGTAGCCTTAGATAACTTCACATTTCACTACAGTAATTTATACAGAGATGAGAACAAATTTAGATAAGGGCCAGAGAGCCTACAAGTGTCATTCCTCCTAGCCAGGTGTTTCTAAAAGAAGTGACCAACCCCAGGGGGGAAAAGAATCCATGCTTCCCAGAATTAAAGACAAGTAGTATTGGAACTAGAAAAATCAGACATGACATTTAGTTTTGATTCGTACACAGTAAGTTCATCTGACTTATTGAAAATGCAAGTTTACCATGGCAACTGTCTCACCTCCCTTCACCTTTATTCCAAATGAAGGATATTTATGAGTGGGAGGGTAGAGATAGGGGTAGTATTGAATATGAAATCCCTCATTTGTTTATTTTGCGTAGAGTACGTCTTAAATAATTTAAAAATAAGTATCTAGACTTCTCATACATAAAAAGATTTCATACATATACAGTTACAGTGAATATTGAAGATGCATTTGACGTGCTTGTAGATATATGCAATGTTTGCATTAATGTGACCTAGGTAAGGTCATGTACATGAGTTCTTTTCTGTAGACATACATAGGGATTTTTCTCTTATGAATGGTAATTGTTGTTGAATTACATATTTTTCTTAAAGATGAGCGTAGGAGAAAAAGCCAATTGAATTCCTTTAGCTTACTCTCTCTCCCTCTCCCCCCGATCTGTCTCTCTTCCTTTCTCTCTCTCTCTCTCTCTCCCCTCTCCAACCGGTAGAGATGTATAGTATTCTTTTTCTGCAGTACCCTTCACTGCCATTTCCCTCTAGCTCTGATCTCATTACTGTGGGTATTCCTCCCACCAGTTTGATTCCAAACTGTACCTGTCTGTTCTATTTCTTGTCATCATCCTCTCATACCCCCTCTATAGTATGTCTATCCAACATACTAAAGGACTTTAAGTTGACATTTTTTCAGATAACAGTACAATTCTTGTATATTGTGTTCCTCCTATATGACTGGTCTACCTCCTTTTCTGATCAAATGTTTCCTTGATGATATCTCTTGATATATTTCTTCCATGCCAATATGGACTGGTAACAAATTCAAGCTCACCTTACTATTTATCCCTCCATTGCCCTTGGGGGGTCACTGGGAATTTTTATTCTTTACAATTAATGATGCCTACAAATCCAACAATTTGTACTCACATAACATCATTCTGAGAATGTTGGTAGCACAAGAATAGATTTTGTATTAAAATTTTGTTGAAAATACTGCATAAATGCAATTCAGCTTACACTTACATTCAAGTCTGGGTCCAGACTAATACTAATACAGTGAGATGACTACAAGATTCCCTAATTCACTTGTTTTTTTTTTTCAAGATGAATTACTGTCCTATCTCTTTAAGATCTTAGGCATCTTTGAGAAGGGCTTATAGTAGTCTGGTACTTGATATGATCACAACCTCATGGATTTAGAGATGAAATTCAGGGTTACTTAATTCAATCTTATCACTTTACAAATGAGGAAGTTGAGGCCCAAAGAGAATTAATTGACATTTATAAGTAGTAGTTCAAAGACTCCTAATGGGGAGATAGGAATTTTTTTTTCATTTCTATTCTGCAATGACAATAGTGGGCACTTAAGTTTGGGACAAACATCTCCAAAGCCTTATTTGCTATAGAAAATCAGAGGAAAATTAAAACAGTTATCCTTATGGTTGCATCTGTCAATGGCTTTTATATGTTTTTAACATGTAAGTTAAAACCCTTTTATAAGGATGCTTTCATGATCAATAAAGAAAATTCTTACCCAAATGTTGTGTTTTCAATATGTATTCATATCACAGATAAGAAAAAAATTACACAATGAATTTTCTCACTATAAAAAATAAATTCTTTTCAACAAATATTTTTATACATCTACTTTATATTTGATGTTGTGCTAGACTTTGGGAATATAATTTGGCATAATTCCAGCCCTTAAACAGCTAACAAATGTAGGTAAGATAAGAAATACATAAATTTTCAGTATGAAAGAACATGGTATTTATAGGAAGTCTGAAAATAATAGCCGCTGGGGAACTCAGGTGGGACAGAAGTACCTGAGTAGAGCTGGGTTTCCATTCACATTAAAAGCACAATCTAATATGGAAAAATTAATTTGGACAAAATTTAACGATTTGCTCAAAGTCCACTGTCTAGAAATCCAGATGTTGTAAGTTTAAAAAGTTTTGAACATGATAAATTATATTTTGTCTAATGCATTTCATATAAACTCATTCTCAAAATGCTTTAAATGACAAATACGTCAAGTCAGAAATAAATGAGTAGAATTATTTGTTTTTATAAGTCTACATAAGATGAATATTGTATATTTTATAAAGCCTGAAATAGCTAATTTTCTTAAGGTCACAGGGAGAAGAGCAAAAAAAAAATACACTTGAAACAATAAAAATGGAAATAGCTTAAACATAAAAAATGCTTTACCTTTTTACAAGGAAAAAAAGTATTTTCTTTACAACATCTCCATGAGATAAGTGCCAAGATTACTCCCATTTTTCAGATGAGAAAATAGGTAGTGGTCATTTATCTGGTAATTGACAGGACCCATTGAGTAACTTAAATCTTCTGATTCTAAGTCTAATACTTTTTCTATGACATCATGACATATTTAATTATTAAAAGCAAGGATGCTGCAAGGAATAAAATAAGTGGCTTAAAGTTATATAACAATTTTGGGAGTCCAAAAAGAGCTTTATGAATTATCTCACTGAGAAATCCTTTAAATCTATTAAAATCAGGTTATATGTGAATTGTCCAAGATTGTGGTGGTTGTTTCTCCTTCATTCTCAGAGGACCAATGACATTATGAGGGTGATGTCTCGACTTGCGCATGAATTGGATTTAGGCAAGTCAGAGTTAAACAAAGTCATCACCTTTACTATCTCCTCCAGAGTCATCAGTATCCAGGGACAAGACAAGCGTCAATTCAACTGGCAACGGCCAGTGGGTTAATTGTCACTTTTATATGGAATATTTAGTTAGCGTAATGGTACTTTAATGGATCTTTATACTCATTGGTTCCAAAGTCCTGCACAGGTATAGACTGCCCCTTTCTTATCTTCGAATATGACTCTTGGCCATGTGTTTCCATTAATCTACCCAGTACACTAGAGACAGTGCTCTGAGTCTTGGATGCCGATAGAGTTGTTAGTGTGTGATCCCTCACCTCACTTAATGAGTAACGCATCTCCTTTGTACCTGTCCTTAATAATGCTGCTATTTAGCTATCTATAATTGTTAACAAGAGGTAGTCTCCTTACCCACCACTCTTTTTGTTTGTTTCTTTTACTCAGTCTTCCTATGTCAGCTAGGCTGGTAGTCCAGTAGCCACTCACTGGCCTGAATGGTAAATAAATATTGATTGATTGATTCCACTGCTGACTGGTACAGAATGTTTGGCCTATGTGGTTTCCAAAATGGGCCAGTTTCTCCCCTCCCCTTAGGCAGCCTGGTGGCCCTTATCATTAGGGGGCTCATCCTATTGGTGACGGATAATTATCATATGGGTGACACACAATCAGCTTTTGCCCTACTTCAGCTCAGAACTCCTCAGCTTGAGATCCATGAGCCTCTCAGCCTTTCTCAGTAGCAGTGACTACAGGCATGAATCACCACATCTAACTAATGTTCCTTTTCATTACACGGTCAGCCACAGTTTGCATTCCTTGTTTTGGTGACTGTAGCAAATTAATTCCAAAAATGAGATATTATAAACTCTGTTATATCTCTATAGAGATAATTCTATAAAATGTCTGTTCTGTTTCTATTTTATATTTCTCTCTCTCTCTAGATAATAAAATATTATAAAATCTCACTTTAAAAATATTTCTATTGGTATTTAACCTGATTATTTAAGAATATACATTTGTTTTAAGAAACAGCCTGGCATAGTTGATAAAGTGCTAGATTTGGAGTAAGGAAGACCTAGATGCAAATCTCACATCTTACACTTAATAACTTTGTGATTTAGAGCAGTCACTTAATCTCTATGTGTCAAAGATAACTTCCAAACATTTATCTGCTAAATCAGACAATGTATCTACCTTTCTAAATCCTGCTTGCTGCTAGCAAACTCTTTTAAAAAATTACCTTGTATCTATTTTACATACATTACATATATACTTAAATATATTCATGCTGTCTCCTCTATTAGATGCTGTCTCCTCTATTAGAATGTAAGCTCTCTGAGGGCAGGAACCAGTTTATGTTGTCTTTATACACCTAGATCTAAGGACAGTGCCTTGCATATTATAAGTCCTTAATAAATGTCTGTAGAGTATTACTTGGTGGGGAAGTTCCCACAACCCAGTTCTTCGTGGTCATAAAAATCACAGGCCCCTGGAAGATGAAATCCTTTAAAACAAAATAATAATTTTCACTTAGACTCACATAAATGCCACCAAGAATATTGTTTTCATTTTCTCTGTAAACTGCAGATTAAATAAACAATGACCAAACTTGCTTTTTGATTCCTATCCACTGTCTTTTGCAATATTGACAAATGAGGAGAGAACTAGTATTACCAGTTTAAGAGAAAATGATCAGACTTCCTGATAGAAATCCAAGTTTTCCCATCCTTTCTGGCAAAGGCATTAGTCTAAGTCTTGGAAACAAAATAAAGGAAACTGACTAAAAAGCATTCAGTTGAGGAAAATGTTAACACAAAGGGACTCAGCTGTATTTCTTGATGACCTGCCCTTTCTTATTTAGACACCCTGGGAAAACTCAATTACTATTTATCAACAGCTGTTACCTGAAAGTCGAAACACTAGAAAGGAGATAATTGCCCTTCCAGCTACCTGTGATAGGGGAAGTGACAACCCACTGGGAAAACACAGGTGTTCTGAGATGCTTAGGTATGTCATATTTTTTCCATCCTCTAATTCATTCGAATAGTCTGTATGCTGCCCTTCTTTTCTTCCTATTTGGAAGTACATCTCTAATTTTTTTAAAAGGTATTATTAGAAACAACATCTACCTCCATGTAGGGTTGATAAAATTTCAGTTACTCAGCACTCCAGTATTAGAGTACTATTAAATGGTAACTAATAAATACATTGAAAATATCAAATTAATGACAAAAAGTGGTTATATGTATCAATGGAATCTTAACCCAAGGTAAGGACTGCAGAGAATGATCTGAAATTACCAGAGGTTGAAATAATCTACATGACTATACAAAGCTAATTTCTATCAAATATGAAATGAGGTGCACAGATTAGTAGCTTATCACCCACAGTAATGGACTGTGTTGGTACAGGTTTATGATAATTGCAAACCAAGGACAATACCCACATTTCATTTTTGTCAAATATTCTTTTCCACTAAATGTCTTACAAGGTATACTAACAAGGAACTAATTAAGGACTGACTTGAATTCTATGTCTTTTCCTCTCCACTCACAGATGGAGACACCAAAAAAACCATGCCAAATACATAACTGCTGCTCCTTAATTATTTGTTTAATTGAAAATTATATTCAGATTTGGAATATTTTTATTTAACTCACATAACATTTAGTGAGTGCCTACTACGTGCAAGACCCTGGGGACATAAAGATAAAAAAAACACACAATCCCTTCCTCAAGAAGCTTATATTCTAATGATGGTGATGAGGTCTATACACACAGGGTCAGATGACACAAAAGAGGAGGCTATAAAAGAAAATGGAGTGGAGGGGGGAAATCTAAGACCATGATCATGAGAGGCTTTTTAGAAGAGATTCTATTTGAAATGGACCCGGGAGGTAAAAAAAAGGATTTCACCAAGCATAAATGCAGACGTCATGCATTCCAGGAATGTAGGTGAGCCTACGCAAATACTTGGAAGAGGGAGAAGACAAGATTGGAACACAGTTTAGCTTGATCAAGGAATCCATGAAAGGAACTGACTAAAATAAGCTGGAAAAATATTCTTTAGCCAGATTGGGCACAAATAGCTTTAAATATCAGGCTTGACAGTTTGGACTTATTTACTCCTCATTCCAATTGTCTTTTCTCTTCCCCTGACACTCTTCATCAGGAATGCTTTCTCATCCAATGACTTCTCCACGGTAGCTCTCTGTTCTCCTGACTGCTAAAGCATATTCTCTTTTGTTGCATCAATTTCCTTGCTCTCCCTGTGCCTGGCACAAGGTGCTGCATATCTTAAGTGTTTGATAAATCTCTTGAGTCTCTCTCGTATGTCATAGATAGTTACTGAAATAGGAAAGTGGCATGGTATATTATGACTATTATTTGTCAGCTACATGATGGATGAATTAGAAACTGGAGAGAGGTAGGAAGAAAAGTCAGGAGACTATTGTGATAATCTAGGTAAAAGCTAATGAGGGTCTGAGCTATATTTATTTGGAAGTTATCATGATAGCAATGATAATTAGATTAAGGAAGGAAAAGAAGAGTCACAGACAGAGTTCTGAACGATATCCACACTTGGAGTTTGGGAGGAGGAAAAGTAACTAGCAAAGAAGACCAATGAAGTGTTGTTTGACTATTTAATATTAAGTTACTTATTTATTTTAATAAATTGTTTACTTATTTAATAAGGTTATATTGAATGAACAGGATACAAATCATGAAAGAGGAGTAGCATAGAAACCATGAGAGCAAAAGGCCCAGGAGGTGGGAGTGAGCAACAATGTCACATGCTTCCAAAAGTTTAAGGAAGGTCAAGACTGATTAAATGTCATTGGATTCAACAATAAAGAGGTAACTGGAGATGCTGAAGGGAGTAATAATCTCAGATGGTGGGACAAAATATAGACTACAAGGGGATTAAGAATTGTAAGAAAATGGAGGGAGGGAGCACAGATTCCTTTTTATAGTTTAACAACCAAAAAAGTAAGGATGCAGTGTGAGGGTTTGCTGGGACAGTAGGGATCAAGGGAAACATCTTTTTCCAGGGTAGAGGAGACCTCACTATGTTTATAAACAGAAAAGGAGGACATCTTTTTCCAGGGTAGAGGAGACCTCACTATGTTTATAAACAGAAAAGGAGGAACTAGTAGTGAAAGAGGGAGAGATTAAAGATGCCAAAGAGAAATGATGAATGGAGCAAAATTTAGAAAACGACTGAAGGAAACAGAAGTAGGGACACAATGAAAGGAGTGACAGTATTCCACCTCATCCTCTGAGATGAGAAGGATGAGAATATGAATAGATGAAAACAGAAAGCACATGCTCACAGATGGCCCCCATCTCAGTTAAGTAAAACTCAAAGTGATCAGGTAGGAGGGAGGTGGTTGTAAGTGCAGCTGGATACTTGAAAAGAGAAGGTTAGAAATAGTCACAGTGGGCTTGATTTGTACCCAAACATGGGCCAAAAAATATGTTTGGTAGATAAACAGCCCCTATAAAATCCAGGGTTATATGAACAGTTGGTGAATGGTACATTTTCTGTACATTTTTAAATAATTCTAAATAAAGGAAGTCTTGAGCTTTTTATGATACATTGTTCCAATTAGCTCTATCCTCATTTATTTCCTTCTCTGACAGCTTTATGAAACCATATTAAAATTTGTAATAAGTATTCTATAAATTATGAACTGGGTCTACAATAAAGTACTGCCCATTTAAGGCCCTTGAAATATTAAATGCAAAATTTGAGGGAGAAAATGTATTTTCTAATTCACATTTTGTACTAGCAACAAGGCTAGCTATCTTCTGCTTTTGAGCCAAAAATGAAATATTCCATTTGATACTTCTCTTAGATCTAAAGAAACAAAGAGAGAGGGAAAAAAAACCTTCTTTTTGGCTCAAAGCAGGTAAACGGCAGACATCTGCCACCAATTGACATTTCTGTACTTCACACAGGTGCACAATGTTGTGGATTAGAACTCAGTAAGGGTTTTATTCTACATGTTAAAGAATTATCATCATCATCATACTTCACATTTCTATAGTCCTTTTTTTTGTGAGGCAGTCTGGGTTAAGTGATTTGCCCAGGGTCACATAGCTAGTAAGTGTCAAGTGTCTGAGGCCGGATTTGAACTCAGGTCCTCCTGACTCCAGGGCTGGTGTTCTATCCACTGAATCACCTATCTGCCTCTATAGTCCTTTCTGAAGTACTTTCCTCACGTCAATTTAAGTAGTATTATCCCCATGTTGTAGAGGAGAGCATTGAAGTTCCAGAAGTTGAAGTGAATTAATTGCCCAAGCTCACACAGCTAAAACATGACAGAACCAACATTCAAATGGAAACTCCAAGGCCAACATTCTTTTAGGTGTGTGCTGGAGTCAGTTCATACTGGCTCATGGGAACCAAACGGTAAATTTTCAGTGTGAACATTTATTCCCTGGAAATATGCAAATGCTACAAACTAGACCTTATTCTGTTTTATTAATTTCTAGACTTAAGAAAATGTTAACAATAAAAATTAAACTTAAAGGTACAGATGATCATTTTTTGAAAGACAGCTAGTTGTTAAACATTTATCAGCATACCCCTTGACCATTACACTCTCTCTCCCTCCTTTTCTCCCCACTCATATCTAGGAGAATGAGCAAGAGTCTCTTCTCAGAATATTAAAAATACTATTAGTGAAGTGGTTGAACAGAAAACTCCTTCCACAGTCCCATCCAACAAGGGAAATTCTTTCTAATGGAACACTCCACTACCCAAACCCAAACATCATCATCAGCATCATCATCATCATCGCAACTAATATTTATATAGCATATAATATGTGCCAGACACTGTGCTAAATGTTTTTCAAATATTCTAATCCTTGTAACAATCTTGGGAGGTAGGTGTTATTATTACTCCCATTTTATGATTGAAGAAACTCAGACAAAGAAAGGTTAAGTGACCTACCCAAGGTCATAAAGCTAGTAAGGGTCTGAGGCTGGATTTTAGTTCAGGTCTTCCTAACTCCAGACCTAGCACTCTATACATACTTATCACCTTTTATTTACATAGAGTCAAACCCAGAAGAGTAAACTTAGGATAGCCCAGTTTCAGACATGCTGGTCATAGAATTTGGGTGATGGAAAACATGTGTTTATGATACGAAAACATAGCACAAGTATTCAAATTCAAAAATGTATCTGCGATCTTATTGATTCAGAAGTTTCTTCCATTAATGCAGAGAACAATTCATCTTATGTGATTCTCATCCAAGTCTTCACCAAAAGTTCGCTGTAGGGTGTCTATTCACCTTGCTGGTGACCTCTCTCACTTTCACCTAATGTTGTGAGGAGAGCAGTAGTGATGCATTAGTATACATGTAGCCCATAGCATAACACTTCTAAAAATTCACATTTGACTCACGATTCCCATGTCTGATATTTTGAAAGTGAAATTGCTATTTTTAGCACTGGAATGGGCTGCCTTAAGAGGCAGTGGATTATTGAAAGCCTTCACATAAAGGTTAGATAACCACCTGTTGAGTCTATTCTAATAGGAAATCTTTCTCAAGCAGAAGATGACTAGACTAGTTGATTTTTGTGTTTCATTTCTGCTCTGAAATTCCATAATTCTGAGAGACTTTTCACAAAGGTACTTAAAATGTTTCAATTCATGATCATTTGTCACAATACAAAGATAGATAGACACATAGCTAGTGAAAAGGTAAGCTGGATTGCTTTCAAGAAATTGTAAAGCTCCTTTATTGATTTCATGAAAGATTTCATGAAAACAAAGGCCCACTTTTTTAATATTAGCATTACCAATGTTGCTATATAGATGAGAGAAATAGAATATAACTACCCCTGAAAAACTAAAATAAATATCACACAGAGGACAATACGTAGTGCGTAGTGGGTATGAATGGACCGCAATGTAAAACCAGTGAGAAACTCTGAAGAACAAGAATAAAAGATTCATTGAAGAATTGTACTACAGGAACAGAATATAGGCCAGTAACATGGCAACAACAATGGAAATCTGATGGACAGTCAACGTACTCCACTAGTACCCTTTCATTGTTAGAAAAAAGCAAGGAAGGCCTCTAAGATCTTAGGTAGACTTCCCATGGCAAACTTTCAAGAGGGATAGACAAGTCACACAAAACAAAATGGGCACACATAGATGGGCTGTCACCTACATCATTGCAGAAAAGCTCCAAATAGATGAGGTCACAAATCCATTTCAGTATCTTGACACAAATACACATAAACCACAAACTCATTGTTGAATAAATAATGCATCATAATTAAGGTCCTAATGGATATTATTATGTGGCATTAAAATATGAAAGTTATTTTGATATCACAATCATTTTAGTAGCATTAAGATCCTATATGATTCAGCTAGATTATTACATATAAATAATTAGAATTCATATGTGTTTGCAAGAATCTGCTGGATTTTTCCCAAGTCAGTGCCTTGAAAACTTTTAAAGAAACATTCCATAGTATTTTCACCTTCAGATGAATGACTTTACCTTCTTTTCTTACAGTTTCTATAATTTTAAGGAAGATCTCCAACCATTTGGGAAGAGCTATTATACCAAGTTATTTTATTTTCATATAATCATAGAATGTTAAAGCTGGAAGGAACATCTTGGGAATGTTCTTATACAATACTTCATATATTCAAGAATACCTTTGTAATATCCCTGAAAGAGGCCAGCCAGCCTCATCTTAAAAACTTCTAGTGACATGAAATTCACTGTTTCACCAAGCTGCCTATTTTGACATTGGCCTACTCTCACTGTTTGCAAATTTTTCTATTTAGCCAAATTTTGCCTCTCAACCTTTATCCTCTCTATGGAGCAACAAAGAACAAGTCTTCTACCTTTTCTGAGCTATACACCTTTAGATGAAGACTGACGTCTATGGTCTTACAACACATTCCTATTACCCTGAGAGTGTTACATGGATTTGACATGCAATACATGTGAAATACAATTGAAATTAAGTGAAATCAAATAAAATAATTTTGTTTTGAAAATTTCTGAGTACCTCTTGAGATATCTGGGTATTCCCTATGGTCCCTTATCTGCAGTTACTTTTGGATTCTGACCTGAATTAGGAATCACCAAACTAAGTTTGCAAATTAAAATTCAACAATGAATCCCTGCTATAGGCAAAGGGTTGTGCTAAGCTGAGCAACATAACTATACCATGCAGTTACAATTCCTCCGAATTAATGATTGAACTAAAAGCATGCAATATTAGTTTGTAAACCCCTTGAGGGCAGGAACTATGTGATGTTTCATCTTCTTGTCCCCAATACTTGGCATGGTGTTGTTTAATAAATAGTAATAAGGCATCCAATACACATTTCTTTATCCTAAACCTTCAACCACTCTTCTCAATGAAAGGGTCTGTTCAGACCTCTTAATATTCTGGTCATTCACTTCTGGATGCATTTCAGAAGTCTATCCAGTGCTTCATAGGGGGTCGTGACCCATAGTTTAAGAAGTGCTGAAAGGGTCACAAGTGGAAAAAGTTTAAGAAGCCCTGGACTCTATACTGTCTCTCCCCAGAACAGAAAACAGTAGTATTCTAGATATGATTTAATCTAGTCAGAATAGAGTGAGATTATCATTTCTTTAGGCATGTCATCAGATGATACTTCTGCAAACCTGAAATAAGGCCATGATTCTTTCAAAGTTTTCTTTAATGTCTGCATCTTTAATGTTAAAAAAGCTGTAAAAATCTCTCCAGTAACAACTTTTTCTATCTTCAATAGCATCATATATTGAGTCAATGAAACAACATTTGGAGACAAGACAGGAAACATATACACACCCACATAACTTTACCTCCCCAGGGTTAGTTCTAAAACACTTTAGCAATAGGATACCCTTGCTTTTGTCAGGAAAACATGCTTCTGGAATGATATTTCTTTTTCTAAAAATATAAAAAGGATTATAGGATTCAGAAAATATTTTTATCTGCCCATGCATGTCTTTGTAAGTAACAGTGTTTAATATGTTTGAAAGCTTAACAAGATGAAATGTTCTTGTTCCCAACGGTTTTATGAGAGAGGGTAACATTAGCATCTATAAAAATAAGCAAGCAGTCCTAGTGTGGTATGGCAGACAGAATAGTGAACCTGGAGTAAGAAAGATTTGGATTCAAATCCCACTCAAGTCTCCTAAAAGTTGTGTGACCCTGAACAAAACCTCTTACATCTCTGAGTCTTAGTTTTTACAACCAAGAGAAGAAAAAGGCAAAAACAAACAAAACAAAACAAAAAACATGAGGGTATTGAACTCTATAAAGCCCAAGGTTCTTTCAGGTTCTAAATGAATTAGGATATTATTCCATTTTAAATTTCACTTTCACCTTTTAGGGTAGGGATTAACCAGGTGACAAAGTTGTTCAGAAGAGAGATGCTGCTAAGAAAGGAAGTGCCTTTAAAAAAAATATTAAATTTTTCTACAGTGTCACAATTGATATCTTCCATTAGCCACATATAGCCTTCGAATGCCAGCTATTGCTTTGTGATTGCTGACCCATCAGAAGATAGACTTTATATTTTGGGTCAGAAACATCTTGATTCCAGCATATGAGAACTAGGAGATATTTCAATAGGCCGCTGGCCCCACCAAAGGAGCATCATTCAGCCTTTTCAATAAATTAGGCCAGAGATAGAAATGCTCCCTGTTCATTTAATAAATAAGTCTTCTTTGTCTAATTTATCCTCAATCATCAGCAAGTTTCATAGCTTTAGTTGAAGAAACTGCAAAAATTTTGACTCTCTGACTTTTTTTGGCCTTGATGACATACATGAACCATTATTTACTCAAACACATTTTCTTTTTCAAATTCATTCATTAATTCAGCAAATATTTATTGCACTGTGCTAGAGAATATAGCAGAATACAATAAATTAAGCATAGATACAAATATCCATAATGCTAGGTACAGCGTGAAATCATCATTAAGAAATGAAATCCAGGGACAGCTAGGTGGCACAGTGGATAAATCACTGGCATAGGATTCAGGAGGACCTGAGCTCAAATCTGGCCTCAGACACATAATACTTATTAGCTGTGTGACCCTGGACAAGTCACTTAACCTCATTGACTAGCCAAAAAAAAAAAAAACAACAATGAAATCTATAACTTAAAGAAGAGGTAGGTGACTTCTTGCTGATTAATCAGTTCAGACTTCATAAAAAAGTCCGCATGTGATTTGGGTCTTGTACAAGATGGGTATTGGTCATATGGTGAAATCTTTGAAAGAGAGGGACAAATATGAGTCAAGGCAGGAGTAATCCCCCAATTATGTAGGCACAAATTCCTGGAAATAATGAGAAGCAATGCGTAATGAAGGCCTCAACTATGGCAGTGGCAGTAAGGATGGAGAGAAGGTACAGGCATTAGCAATACTGCAGAGGAAGTTATGCTAGTGGAGACTACGAAGGTGCATAAGCATATTTCTACCATCAGCGGATGCTGTTCTGCAGAGTATTGGTCAAAAGTATTCCAATTGCAATATTGGAAGGGAGAAAAGGAACAAGCATTTAATGAGTACTTACTGTATGCCAGGTACTGTACTAAGCACTTTACAAATAGATCTCGCTGGATACTCACAACTCCAAGAAGTATTGTAATAAGATCATAGGTTTAAGACTGGAAAGGTCATTAGAAGTCATCTAGTGCTATTTCCAATTTTAAATTTAAGCAAACTGAGGTACAGTGGGGATAAATTACTTGCCCAAGATCATTAGGTTTGATATAGAGGAGGTAGGATTCGAGCTTGTATCATCAGGCACTTACAAATGTAGGGTTTTTTTCTATTGTATCACACTACAAGAACATAGCATTCAATGTAGTACCCTGAACTTTTTTTGTTTGTTTTTGTTTTCCAGTCATGTCCAACTCTTTGTGATACCATTTGGGGGTTTTCTTGGCAAAGATATTGTAATAGTTTGCCATTTCCTTCTCCAGATCATTTTCTAGATGGGGAAACCGAGGCAAATAGGGTCAAGTGACTTGCCCAGGATCACATAGCTTTTAAGTGTCTGAGGCCAGACTTGAACTTAGGTCTTACTGACTCCAGGCCCGGCACTCTATCCATCAAATACCACCTAGCTGCCTTCTGCACATTGTAGGTGATCATTAAATTTTATTTATTGTTTGTTGAATAAATGAACATTTATGTTCTTACATAAAGCCAACATGGACCCTTTCCAATATATGCCTCTGTCTATGGAACTGAAATTCAGTAAGGAAATCTATATTTCCAATGTGAACAGAACTATACCTGATTTTGATTTTTTCTCATTTAATGTTGTTATCGAGAAGTAGAAGGTAATATACAAATGACAGACATGCTTATGTTGGCAATTAATCTACTACAATTGCAAGAAAAACAGCAACAGTTTTATTTTGGAAATCAATGGGGACCTAAAACCAGCATAAGGAAGGCTGATTTGTGAACTGATGTCCTACAATCTGCAGTCATTTTTTTTTAGAAGTAATTGTTGAAATAGAAATAACTGATTGACATATGCTAAAGCTTCACTGGGTATTGACTATTCATTTAATTACTACTTCTGAGACTGGGAACTCAATGGAGCATTGAGTGTCTTGGTCCATTTGCAATGAAAATATTATTTTTTCCTAATGAATAAAAATTTTATGAAATAGACTAGGAGTAACTGTGTTTTATAACCTTGTGCCTTTATACTGGTACTCTAAAATGCCTTTTTTTTTTTTAACCAGCTAAGGAAGAAAGAACAATAAAGTCCTTATGGCAATATCAATTATGCACATTCTGAAAAAGAGTACTATGAAGAGATAACATTAAGGAAAACTACTTTGTTAGTGGATAATTCCAGATATAAGTGGTTCTTTCCAGTCTAATCATGTCTCCTTCTGTTATACCAATACAACCTCACCACATCAGCTTGTAAATCAATCTGAAATTCGGGAAAGAAATGTACTCCAAATCAAACCAATTACTGAAATTGAATTTCAAAGGGTTTGTTAAGCAGAAAAAAAGTTCTAGATTTACACCCTCTAGCACCTTTATAGTATACACATACACATAATCTAGAAACACCAACCACTTTGTCTTATTTTATGTCAGGAACAATTTAATAGAATACTTCTGGGAATATATTTACCTAGAACTGTTGCCAGTGTTGATCTGAATTTATGATCACTTTGCACTGCAAGTCACATTATTTTCATTGGTTAAATACTGATTGAAGGCACTTGTATCTGACAAATATTCCAAGAAACATAGCCACTCTATTCTTGATGTTCTCACAATAATAATATCTGACTATTTCTGGCATAGGATGAGATTGCACACAACTTTTTTTTTTAGTTTATTAGGCTTATAAAAAAGACTTTTATAGCTTATCAAGCTTTAACATTTATCTCACTCATTCCTCAAAAGAATATGGGATGTAGGTAGTACTGGTAATATTGTCTTGATTTCAGGAAGCTGAAGCTGAGAAAAATTAAGCAGTTTGTCCAAAGTCACACCGTGACTTGGTGCCACAGCTTGGGTTGGAACCCAAATGTCTTGATTCCTAGGCAAAGGCCCTTTCTACTACACTCCATTAAAAAGGGGGGGGGGTTGTGTAGCTGAGATAAAGTTTTGCCTGCAAATACCCAACATCTGTCCTTTTACTACAAAGATCTCCAGCTGGGTTCTCTCCAATCTGAGAGCGTAACATTTGCATTTTTATTCCATATGCAATGTGGATTTTATCATTCTGATCTAGATTAGCCTTTTTCTTTAGATAAGCTCTTAAAAAATGCAGGCCTTTGGAAACCCATTCAGCCCAGGCAGCTAAATGGCTTGGTGGACAGAATGCTGGCCCTGGGGTCTGGATGACCTGAGTTCAAATATAGCTTCAGACATCTGCTGGCTTTGGAACTCTGTACAACTAGCTTAACTTCTCTTGACTTCGGTTTCCTCAGCTGTAAAATGAGGATAATAATACCACCTTTTTTTCCCAGGGTTGTTGTGAGGATCAAATGAGATAATATTGTTACTGTGCTTAGCTCAGCTTAATAAATGTATGTTGCCTTCCTTTCCAGCCACTGGATAAGAACATTTCTAGGCGTAGTCTCAATGTCTTATTTCACTACTATAGAATCATATAGCAAGAGAGATGAAGGGATCGCCAAGATATTTATAAAAATGTCCAGAACAAGTTGATTTTTCAGGGAAATAACACCTCATTCCAGTGTGAAAAATCCCCCCCCCAAATCCCAGTAGAACACACACATAGGTTGCTATTCTATCTTTGAAAACAGACACACACACAATTTGTAACATTCGCCTCACCAGGATAGCATCATTTATCATTATATTTTTCTCTCAGACCAGATGTTCCTTGTTTTAAAGGGCCATCCCCTTGAAAAAATACTTTGTCCCAAAGGCCCAAGGACTCTCTTATGATCAGCAAATTAATTTCACTTTCCCAAAGGCAGGTAAAGAAAACTGCCTTTTAAAATTCTGATTTAGGAAGACAGAGGGAAATAGCAAAATTCAAGAATTTGAGAAAGATACCTCCCTTATTCTGCATCTAATGATTCACTTTAGTAGGCAGTCCATTCACTCAGGGGGGAGGAGGGGTATGTAAACAAAGGCAGTAACTGATGAATATCCATGAATTCAGCTTCTGGTTTCAACTGAGCTCTATCAACCCCTGCATGGTGGCCTTGTCTAACTCAGTATAAAATAGAATCAAACCCTAGCTAGTGACTGGGACCACTTCCTGGGTCAGGAAGTCCACCTTCTGGAAGCACTTAAGTATGCAGGCTCATTTCCTTGGGTCACACAAAGATGGGGACCCAGCAAGGTAGGCTTTCGAATGCAGGACAATTCACTTAACATGCATGCCTCCTTGTACTCTGTATGAGGGAGTACAACTAAGTAGTTTGTGTGATCATCCAATAAATCCTTTAGTTAGGTCTACTGAGTGTGAGCTTTTGTCTATGTTCTTTGAAAACCTAAAGCTAACCATCCCAATATCTGTTTGTAATATATCTACATAATACACTGACAAGCTGAAGGCAAAAGGGGTAAGTGGTAATAAGGGATAAAGTGATATCTATATTTCCATTCTGTGTTTTTTGCTGGTCATTATGTAGTTAAGGCTTATACTATACCCAATGAATAAGCTAAGAACTACAAATCTGGCTTTTCCCAGATTGCTCTAGGTATGAGCTGTGTGATATGGAAGAAAGAATACTGGCACGATAGTCAAGAGACTAGACTATAGTCCTAATACTCCTACTAGTACTAACTGGCATTCTCCCCACGCCTCAGTTTATCCATACGATTGAGATAATAATACTTATCCTACCAAACAGGCTTCTTGTGAGGATCCAGAAAGGCAACGAATGTTAGTTAGCCTTGATGGAGTGGGAAGAGCATCCAATCAATATCACACCAGAAAATGTTGGTTTGAATCACAGCTCTTTGACATGCTACCTGGGTCATCTTGGGTAAGTCTAATGTCCTCTCTGTGCTTTAGTTGCACCTGAAAAATGGAGAGCTCTGAAACAACCATCTTTTTTATGACCATAATGCACAATGTAAAAGTTCTTTTGTTATAGTAATGATTATTCTTTGTCCCTTGCTACACACATAACTGGACCTTGTGGACATTCTGTACCTAAGGATTAAACATGATATTGCAGTGAATGTGGTTTGTGAATAGCCTACAAGAGAGAACACTATCAAAACAAGCCACTCTTATACACTTTGAGTTCCCTGAATAAAGGGGGAAAGGTGCAAAGTGAAAGTAGCAGAGATGATTCTGTTTCCAGCATGCACAATTGTTTTATATGAGCAAAAAAAAAAGTGTTTAAGCTATACTTTGAGAGAAAAGAAGTGAAACCACCCAAGAGACTAGTTTTGATTGTGTGTTTTCTGTAATAGCACATGCTTGGGATAAATGACTTCAAGCACAGTAAATGTAGGCCTCAAAGCTTTCAGATATGTCTGTGTATAGAGTTGGTACATTGGACAGAACAACAGACCTGGAGTAAGGAAGACTTGAGTTCGAATCTGCTTTCAGACACTTACTAACTGTGTGACCCTGGCCAAGTCACTTAATCCTGTGTGTCTCAGTTTCATCACTGTAAAATGATCTGGAGAAGGAAATAGCAAACCACTCCAGTATCTTTGCCAAGAAAACCCTAAATAGAGTAATGAAGATTAGCACATGACTGAAAAGTTGAAAGATAAAATATCAAGTTTTCCACAAATCCTAAAGTATAAGTTTTATGCTTTTACAACTCAGTTGACAGTACTCTGGTTAAGTAGTTTAGAGGAATGGTTTTGTTTTAATACAATTACATAATTAATCAGATTATAAACTACATTTGCTGGGTACTATGGGAGAATGGGATTTACCTTAAATGCCACTAAACACACTTGTTCTGCATTCTTAAATGTTCAGGTTTTCCTTGTCCTCCTCCTCCTCCTCCTCCTCCTCATCACAGCTGCTCACAGATGTCTGATCACCCACCCCTACTTTCCTACTCTCCTACACCTTGACTTAGGATGGAAATTCCTCAGCTCAACCCAATCCTTCCCAACCCAGCTCAGCCCTGGTGAAAAATTGTGAGACACAAGTAAGAGTATAATTACCTGGAAACATCTGGAACCTTGACCCTTAATGTTAACAATGAGGGTTGGTGGGAGAGCTTCCTCCATGTGGCAACCACTGGCTAAGGATGCTATACAATGGGGAAAAATCCTGCATCACCAAGTCCCACATTCCTGTGAGTGTTGCACTCTTTTCCAAGTGTCTAGGCTTAACCATCTATAGGGGATGAGTCATTCCTCCTCCAAGTACTACTGCACCTGTGTTTAGACTAGCCTATATACAGTTGATTCCCACTCCCCTCCTTCCACTGAATTTCTCTCAAAAGTCCAAGTGGTACTGCATCCAAATCTCCCTTTATCAGCCAAGAATATCTTCTCCAATTTATGCAAATCCTTCAAAAATTTGCCCATGTGTGTGAAATCTGAGAATGGTTCTGGCCAGGAAATAGCAGCAACTTGTGATTGTCCTAATCTAACACTCCTACTGGACAACAAAAAGCATCTCAAGAAATGATTACATGTACCATATAGAATTTCAGCCAGGAAGCGAAAAACTGTGATTTTGTGCAACTGAGAATTCTATCCATGGCGGATCCCAAATGGACTTGTCCATTGTCAGTGGCAGCAGCAGGATTTGAATAAAGACTTTCTTGATTCTAAAGCCCAGATTCTGCTTCATCATCCTGCTTTTCTGTATAGCCAGTACAGTTTTAAATAAAAATAACCCTAACTAACATCATTGCTCTATGACTCTCTTAATACTCTAGCTTTTGAAAATCCTAGGGAAAAGTATTTGCAGAGGCTGCACTGGGTGACTGTTCTTAACAAGGTTGACATAGTATTCTATGGTTATTCCAATGCTGTATTCATTTTCCTTAATCAAACTGGACAATTGCAGTCATGTTTAAAAATGATGTAACTAACAATGTCATATTTAGATTTTCATACCATCTTTTAAGCCATTGCTTCTCATTTTGCTTTTATTAGTCCAATGAGCATTTTCTGTGACTAGGTTATGTTCTGCACTGAATTAAGCATCACGGTAAGGAAAAGTGGACAAATATTTTATTCTTTCTGAGGGCATCAAAATAATCAGGAAGACAAAACTGATACAGCAACACCTATGCTTAGCTGACAATGTAGCATACAGAAATAAGAATGAACTCTGGTTGGATTAGATAACCTCTTCTAACTTGGAGTTTGATTTCTTTAACTCAGATTCTAGTATGAAAACTAAACATGGTACACAATACACAACAGTAAATGACTCATAAACCCCAACATTAAAATTTTGGGGCTAGGAACTCACCATTTGTCAAAAATTTCCTGGAAAACTGGAAAGCAGTTTGGCAGAAACTAGGCATCGACTAACATCTCACAGTGTAGAACAAGATAAAGTCAAAACAGACAAATGATTTAGACATAAAGGATAATATCATAAATAAATTTGGGGACCATGGAAAAATGTACTTGTCAGATCTATGGATAAGGGAAGAGTTTACAACAACAAAAAATGATAGAGAGTGCCATAAAAAGTAAAATAGATAATTTTGATGACAGGAAATTAAAAAGCTTTTGCACAAACATAACTAATACACCCAAAATTAGAAGGGTACTTTTAAAAATGGGGGAAAATTGTACAGCAAATTTCTCTGAAAAGGTCTCATTTCTTTAATAAATAGGGAAGTGAGCCAAATTTATAAAAATAAGAGCCCTTCTCCAGTTGATAAATGGTCAAAGGATATGAACAGGCAGTTTTCAGAAGAAATCAAAGCTATCAATAATCACATAAAAATACTTTAAATAACTACGTATTAAAGATATGCAATTTAAAACAAGCCCAAGAGAACACCTCACACCTATCATATTAGCTAACATGACAGAAAGGAAAATGACAAATGCTGAAGGGGATGTGGAAAAACAGAGACACTAATTCAGTGCTGGTGGAGTTGTAAAGTAGCCCTAATTTTGAATTACTCCCAAAGAATTATAAAACTGCATACTCTTTAACGCAGCAATACCACTATTAGGTCTGTATCCCAAACAGATTAAAGAAAAGGAAAATGATCCATTTGCACAAAATTATTTACAGCAGCTCTTTTTGTGATGGCAAAGAATTAGAAATTGAGGGATTTCCCCATCAACTGAGGGATGGCTGAACAAGCTGTGTGGCATATGATTGTGATGGAATACTATTGTGTTATAAGAAATGACAACTGGAATGGTTTCAGAAAAGCCTGGGTTGATTTAGATGAAGTTATGCAAAGTGAGGTAAGGAGAACATTGTATACATTATCAACATCTTGTATAGTGTCAACTGAGAAAGACCTCCCTGCTCTGATCAAGGCAATGATCCAAGATAAGTCCAAAGGACGCTTGATGAAAAATGCTAATTACTTTCAGAGAAAGAACCTATGAACTCTGAATGCAGATTGAAATATGCTTTTTTTATCTATTGTTCTTGAGATTTTTTGCCTGTTTTCTTTTGTAATGTGGCTAATTATGAATCTAATGTTTTGTATGACTTCACATCTAAAATTGATATCAAATTGCTTTACCTCTCAAGGATGGGGGAGGGGCAGGTAGGAGAGAGAGAATTTGGAAATATATATACTAAATATATCAACTCAGGAAAACCAAAATTTCTGCATGCCTCAGTTGTTTTAATGATAGAATGACATAGGTTAACAAGAATTTCAGAATTTTAGTGTTGGCAAATGCACAACAGGTTCTCTCATTAGACCCACCCACTGATTTCTCTCAATCCTTTTAAACATTCATTGACCATTAGTACTCCAAAATTGAAGATAAGAAAGACAAGAAGACAGCCCAAGTTTTTGTTCTATTGGAATGTTCATAGACATTGCTAAATCTCTGTTTACAGAATTTCTAAAGGATTTAAGAGTTTTGAATTTGTTGACATCAATGCTTCCCTCCCAACCAATTTCTGTAACTCAATAAAGATAATAGAAAATCCCACTAGCACATCAAAGATAGAGAGTTTTAACCTGAGACAGATAGCATTGACACTACTTGGAGGTGCATAAACATGTGGAAGGCTATCCATGGAGTTTGAATTCCAATCTGAATGAGAAAAGCAACAGCTCCTTTCATCTTTCTCTGTTTTCCCACCTCTCAGCCTTAATTCGTGTCTTAATTCCCTACTTGGACTTTCTCATTTTTTCTTTTATCTTTCTCTTGACATCTAGGTTGGCCTTCCTCCTATCTTGTTTTGAAAACCCTTCTGGAGATTCTATTTTCATCTCTGCTTCTCTATTGTCTAAACCATTGAAGCCATGACCTTTCTAGCAATTGCAGCAACAGTATCAGTTTGTTCTTCTGATTGAAAAATCTAAACTGAACCTGAACCAACACATAATTATTATGAATGTGCAGTACTGGGGTCTGCACAGGCAGCAAACAGATAATTGGATTTCAGATTACTTTTGTGAAAATATGCACATTTTACCTGAGCCAGCAACAGCCTCTCCTTCCTAGACTCCACTGGGGGGGGGGGGGGAAGGAAAGGAAAGAAAGAAAAATAACCAGATACTAAAGCCTTAGAACTAAATAAAAGACTTCTCAAATACTGTAAGCAATACATTTCTTACCATGTCACCATGGTAGTCTGCACAGCCAAAGAAGGCAAAACTGTGGCCAGTGAGCTGAAGTTATAGGGAGATAGACTTTTTAATTCAATACTGAAAAACTTAAAAATTAGTAGGGCTAAAAAAATTGGAAGGAGGTGTTCCATAGGTAGAAGAGATGAACCATCTCAGTAGAAACCAGAAGAGATAGATAGACAGACAGATGTGTTATAAATGTGAAAGATCATATGGGTCATCTGATCCAATGCCCCTAGCTGATCATTGTGTCTGTTGGTATATGTAGAGAGCTAGATATAGATATATTTTCATCAATATACATATACATATATATACACATATACATATATACATACATATATACATATATATATATATACACACACACACACACATACATATGTGTGTTTACAAACATGTGTATATGTATGTATGTGGAAATATTTATCACCTATCCTTATATAAACACACATACTGATCAGGGGGGAGTATTAGATCAGATGATACCTATGCACTTTTACATGTATCATGTTTGTGACTCTGTACTATAGGATGTCTATTATGTTTCTTTAATTTGTCATATATAGTTAAGCCCATAAATAGTGCTAACTCAATGCTCAGTCTATAACCGAAGATAGTATCTGTCAAAAAAGTCATCAATATTGATGAAACATATATCCCTCTTCTCAGAGGAGGTGAGGGCTATGGTTGTAGACTGCTGTACACACTGTTGGACCCTGTAATTTTGTCAGTTGCTACTATTTTTTCTTTATGAGGGAGGGATTTATGCAAGAGAGGATTATAATTGGAGTAATAGAATTAAAAAAAAATTAAAGCATCCTTTTTTAATTGGTAGAAAAAATAGGGATCCCTGGAGGGAGAGTAGGTTAAGTAATAGGAGGGGGGCAAGGTAGCAAGTAGAAGTAAAGTAGAGGGGTCAGGAGGAATGGGAAATAGATATTCACAAACAAAGATTAGAAGTAGAATCTGTTAGGGAAAGTATATAATTATGTATGTATGTGTGTGTGTGTGTATATGTATATGTGTATGTATATATCCTTATATATACATAAATATATCCACAATTAATTGTGGCCTCTGGGGGAGGAGGGGGAAAGAAGGGGGAGGAAAGCAGGAAAAAGAATAAAGTAAAAAGTATACAGCAGAGAACAAAAGAAAACCTACAAGGAAGCAAAGAAAAGATGGACCGCTGTCAACTCAACATACAGTGTTTAATATATAGGCTTTCTTGAAATGGAAATTTATTGCCATATATTTTGAATCCTCTCATATTCTGCTGTATACATTTTTTCTTTTCTTATTTTATATTTAAGTTTTAATACTTAAGTTTATAGTATGTTTCTTTTTCTTTTCTTATTATGTATTTGTTTTAGCATTTAAGTCTAAAATTAAAAAAAAATTAAAAAGAAAAATAATTAAATAGGTAGAACAACCAAGCTGGACCTTTAATGCATTGTATATTATTGTTGAAGATATATATATAAAATTTGAATTAGTAATGTGATCCTACTATCTAGCATAGCCAGCCCATACTTCTCAGAAATAAATGTACTGACACCATGTAGAGACTAACACAGCCCATTCCAATCTCTGACATTTTAAATGAAAGAGTAATAAAGCACACACAGCAGGGAGAAGAAAAGGGTAGAGACTCTCAAGATACTTATCAATCCATTAAGATCTAAGTAGGGAAAATAAAAAGGGGACTTGGTCTTAATGGATCGACTAGAGAAAGTTGCCAAAAAGAGTAGTATCATAGTAAAAGAGTCTTGGAGCTAGAAGGCAATTTAGAGATCTTTTATCTAGACCCAACCCCAGCTTTACAGATGAAGGAACAGAGACCCAGAAAGATGAAGTAGTCTATTCAGGTTCACACAGCTGGTTAGTAGCAAAGTTAGGTGTAAAACTAGAGCTCCCAGCATAATATTCTCTGTTCTACACTATGCTTTGTCTGCAATAAAGGATAAAAACAGTGATTAACAAAACAGATCATTGAAAATATTGGAGATAGCAGGGCAAAATTCTTCAGCCTGCCCCCCCCCAAAAAAAATGTTTTTGACTATGACCAAATCATTCTGGGTTGGGGACATCAGCTATGGGTACTCACTTATGAAGTGAAAGCATGACCCTCTGTGGCAATGCAAGAAAACCACATGTAAAAGACCCTGAAGAGAATGACTAGCTGGAAGTTATACACATGAGTGTACCCAGCATGCAAAAGATTATGGGTCAAAATGTAGGAATTGCCACATTTGCTTCTACACTGCCCACACTACCAGGGCATTCTGGGATAGTAAATCTTGTCTTATGAGTTGAAGAGTAGTACAAATAACAAGAATTCAAGTTCCTTGTGCTTGCCAAGGTAATCATAAATATTGTTTACAGTAACTTTAGGAGACTTCTGTCACATGGATTAATAAGTGTCTGTCCTAGTAGACTTTGGGGTAAGTTTCTCAGTGTTCAAACTTTAACACAGTCTATCTGCCATATGTAGGTATGTGGAATACATAGGAGAAAAAAGAGGTGAATCATTACAAAAAAAATAATTTCTTGACAAAGATAAGTAGTTTTCTCTAAATTTTCAGGACTGATTACTTGCAGAAATTAAAAAAAAACAACCTGAAAGTGAATCTATTTTTCTAAAACAGAATTTAGATTAACATTCTAGTGATCCAATTTCTTCCTTCATTTCCTTTCTTTAATACTGCTTGGAATTTAAGAAGAAACTGGGGATACTAAGATGACCTAAAAATTGTGACGAAAATGATAATTTGTTAAGTCTACAAAGATAGAATATAAGTTTCTTGAGGACAGAGTCTGTTTTTCCTTTTATCTCTGTCTTCCCAGGACCTCATTCATTGAAGGTATTTAATAAATGCTAGAGGGATTAGATTGGATTGAATGGTACTCCTGAAAATTACTTCTTCTTGTTGTTCAGTGGTTTTTCATGTATGTCATATTCTTTGTGACCCTAATGGGGTTTTCTTGACAAAGATACTGGTGTGGCTTGCCATTTCCTTCTCCAGCTCATTTTACAGATAAGGAAACTGAGGCAAATAGGGTTGTCATTTTCCCAGGGTCACACAGCTAGTAAGTGTTGGGGTCAGATTTGAAATGAGGAAGATGAGTCTTCCTGACTCCAGATCTTGCACTCTATCTGCTGTGCCACCTATCTTTAGGTACCCATTTATATTACAGTAATATCTTAAGCAATTAATAAAAAATAAAAACAAGAGCTACTGTCATTTATGCTGAAGCATAAATAAATACCTATGTTTGCAAATATTTGAACAACAAAACTGTGCCGTATAGCATTATTGATTACAGTTCATGGACCATACTCTGGTCCAAAATTGTTTCTTCAGTGTCTGTTAATTGGTGCAAGATGATTGAGAGTAGAATAAATGCATGGAATTCATCTTTGAAGCTGTCAGAGTTGAATTAAAGGTTTGGGTTGAATCTAAGATTCAATGGAGCTATCTAGTGTTGCAAAATCAAGAGACTGTTTACGTGAACCCAGAAGGCATTGCCAAGAAGAGGTAAGTTTTCCAGATAGCCACCTAGGAAAGAGAACTTATCAGAGCCATAACCAAAAGGAGATGCCAAATGCAGGGAGAGGTGACAACAACTATCACCCACAATGAAATATTCCTTGGGGATAAAGTTCTCCCAAACAATGGACTGAGTGTTCAGGATAGTGACTGAAACTACAGCTGTGTTTTCAGGGCTATAGCTCTATGAAGGGTAGTCCCTCTTCAAATGCACATTAGCACCTTCTTTGTAAGTCTTAGAGACTTGCCCAGGGTCTGAGGGATGAAGTTACTTGGCCAAAGTCACAGAGCCAGGAAGTTTCAAAGGAGAGACCTGAGCCCACACCTTCCTGATTCTGATGGTTCTATCCACCATGTCATGTCATGCTGCTTTCTCAGCATTATTGAGCAAAAAAACGTTATTGACAGTGTTCCCAGATGGCATAAGGAGAGTATCCTAAGGCAGGGGACAAGATGTGTAATCACCTCTGGGTATCTTTGCATCAATATGTATATTTTCCCATGCACAGAAAGAAGGTAAAAAACAAACTAAATTCACCCTTACCACTGGCCTGAAGTCCTTGAAACTGAAGTCTGTTAATTTGGTTTTAATGCACAGAAAGACTAAGTGCTTACTAAAAATCAATGCCTTCATTTCTTTGAGTTAATACTTCAAGTTTTATTGTGGAAAAGTGGTAACTACAGTTATGATTATAAAATTGAATCTCAAAATAATTTAATAAATTCATTCAATTTGTTATCCTATCTAAATATCAAAATGATATTTCACAAAATTTTGATGGCAAGAATGCTTTAATAAGAAGTCCTAAGAATGCTAGTGATTTCACCACAAAAATACCAAGTAGACATATCTACCATTTTTATAATTTCTGCAATTAAAAATTTTTCTTACTATTCTAATTGAAAGAATGTCACATTAATAGAATCACATTATTTCAGCTCAGTACCTTTAAAGAGAAGTTAGGACAGATTTGTGTTTGCATTCTACAAGAATCACAAATTTAAAATAATTGGAATTTAGTAAAATGTAGTTTAAATTTTAAGAATTATATTGACCTCAAAACCACCACAGTTACAATATTTCATTCTGGATGGAAATTCAGGTGCTAGATATTATTTACTTGTTTAAAGTATTTTTTTCCTAAAAGGTAGATAAATGCGGAACAAATGTTAAAATTTCAGATTACTATAACATGGTTATGTATGACAAATAGCCAAACGTCTCTTGTGCTGATCTTGTTAAAATTGTGGCATTTCTTTATCTAGGGGATTCTGACATCGTATTCATCTTTCCCCCATAGCCAACTTTCCTGTCACACCCAGACTCCCACCACCTGGAGTAATGCATATGGCAGTTAACTTTTGCAGCAAGGGCATACCAATGAGAACAGATGTTAAGCGAGCATAACCAAGATAGTGAAAACTGACCTGGTTATTTGTGATATTATGCTCAAAGTCACAGAATTGACTTTTGATCATTCTAGATACTTCAACACATACATTCTTTTTCTTTTTTTCCTTCTACACTTTATCTTCAAGAAACTTTTCAAATGTAACTGGTCTACTGAAAGTTCATTTCAGTGCTATAAATTTTTTGTCATCTTAGAAAAAGGTACATGTGTTGTCAAGAAAGAAGAATTTCAAAATGGAAGAAAGTTTCTTAAGTGAACAACTTGCAGAAGGATTATATATTTCCCTTTTAACTCATTTTTCAATAGGAACACAAAAAACAGGAAATTTTTTTTCTTGTGAGATCTAAGATGAGCAGGGTCAGAGTTAGGCTCCTCTTGGGCTTCCTCTACACACAAAAAAATACATTATCTATAATCTATACATTAGAAGTTTAAAATACAAGGCTAAATGCCCTCTGAAGCAAATTGAAATGTAATTGAAAAATATTTAACAAAATGAATTAAAAATTCAAGAAAACTTAGATAATATTACATTTTTAACTAAGTAAATATGAGGCCTGCAGAGATCCTTATATAGTTTGTTGTACCTCATTTCTGTTTGAGTTTGACACCATTAGTATTGATGACATGTCTTCTAGAGTCAAACTTGATTGAGTTACATCATGGAATGATCCACTTTATTTTCATTTTGCAAATGGATTGTCAGGTATTGAGGTCCAGATACAGACACTATCCCAATTATTTACTGCTAAAGAAAAGGAATTTTTTTACGATATTAAAAATATAGATAAATAGAGATTAAAAAACTTTCTGGATAAATTTGAAAGTGTAGGGTACATCTAAGTTGACCTTTTAGTGTTAATAATAATTATGCTTTGATTATAATGCACTATAGAAAAAAAAACTTGAAAAAATGTATTTTCTTTCACAGCAAGAAATGCAGCATTCCTTTAATATCTCTAGCTAATTGTAGCTTGGGTATGTGAAACATACCAGATGGAATTTTGTGTACCCCTGTTGTGGACTCATACTGCTGGCATAATAATAATCCCAAGAAGGGTTATTGTCTTCATTGTGTTTTTTCACTATGGGGTATGATTAAGCTGTTTGAATTCTATTTATGCTGTTTCTTATTTAACCTCTATGGATAATACTGCAATTAATTCTATCCAAGACCAAAATTTCATGCATCTATTTAGTAAATACAGCAAATAGCTCATATAGGGAAGGGGAGTATGAGGTATAAATGGGAACCATTTTATTACCTAGCATATTTGAAATATTTTTCTTTTGTTTCCAATAATATGCTTGATAGAAAAAAAAATCCTCTAACAATTGCAGATATTGAAAAGTGGTTTTCCTTGGTATATGGATCTTTAAGCTGCTTGACAAAAATGAAATAACATGTTCCCTCCTTCTCACTGTAGGTTTTTAAACAAAGTATGGAGTATTTCCTATAAGGGATTCTTCTTTATGGAAGAGTTGACTGAGCCTTTGGCATTTCATGATTAAGACTTTTGTGCTTTCACTCTATCACACAGTATGATTTTCCACAACTACCATGTTGGAATCTTTTACTTCTCACACACTACTCAATTCCTTGCAAGTACTATCATAGAATGCTTGGGGTTTTCTTCTTACGGTACCATGACAATGTTATAACTGTACAAGAGATCTTAAGGGTGCCATCTATATCATACTAACCTGAACTGTCCACATGTAAATGTAGGAATAAGAAAATTTCTACAAAAACAACCAAAACCACGTAAAGGTCATTTCTATCTTCAAAGAGCTATCCTACTATTTTAAATATATTATAGTGCTTTTTTCTAAGAAGCAGCATAAAATTATAAATAGCAGGCCCTCATTAGTGTGGATTCAAGTCTGGACTCTGAAAAACACTACCTGTGTCACCAGAATCAAGTCACTCATGCATTCAATGACCCCAGGCAAGTTTCTAAGTCAATAATTTATGGAAAAGCAATCAATCTGCCTTGGTTGAAGGTGTTTACACAATGAGGATTCTACAACATGGATGAATGAAATCATAAGTCCAATCATAATAAAATAAACCCTTTAAATGTGCATTCACATTTTTATGTAGCACATTATATATGGCAAATGGCCACTACTCTCAATCTCTGGGCTAACTCAATTTTCTAGGCTGTCTCCATACTGACAGATCTGGGGTTCACAGAGAAGAAGCACCCCAGGACTATGACTTAAACTCTCTCAGCATCCTAAGAGTAACCCTGTTTTGTGTTAGTTACTTGCTACTGTTGATCCTGGGCCACCATCCGTATGGCCTTATCTTTGAACATATCAATCACCATGACAAAACCAGCTTCTAAACATAAAACTTCTACTCTTCTATAAGACAAAAGCTAGAAAAGTCACATCACGGTTACTCAGTATAAGTCTAATATATGAATAATCAATTACATTTCAGTCCAGTCATAAACCTGGTCATACTCTCCCCACAAAAGCACATACCGTCCCCCGGGGGGAGAGTGGGCACACACAATGACCTAACAGGGAAATCCATATGCTTGGGGGAACTCACAAATCTGTTTTATAGGCCTTGATAACTTTGATCCCTTCAGAAACAATCTATACTACATGAGATCACTTTTCTAACTTCTCACCTTCTAGTCCTTACAGCTCTATTGTTGGGCAAATCCTCTCTTCTTTTGTTCTTGAGCTAATAAAGCAATAATAAGCACTTTTAACTCACAATCATCCTTAATAGGGTTCTGAGAAAGTGTTATACTATTTCAGGGACATGCAGTTCTCTTAAACCAGAGAGCTACAAAGTTTCTCAGGTCAATTCTTTGGGTAAGGCAAACAAACACAAGTAGCTCTTCACTCAACAGGATTCTGCTTTGTCCAATCACCCCTTCAGCATCTTCTCACAACAAAAACAATCTCATGGCTAAACTCTTCAGGTTAACTCTCTGGCCATTGTAAACAATCCTAGTCAGGTCTTCCTCAACAGGATTCTGCATTGTCCCATCAGCATTAAATATCTTCTCACAGCAAAACAATCACAAAGCATGTATTTCCTCTTCTGTCTCTCCTTTTGGAACCAGAGACAGAAGTAGGGAGCAACTAGCCACATCTTGAAGGCTTCTCTTCTGTCAAGCTATAGATGGTACTAAAGGACAATAATTCAAACTGCAGAGGAGTTCAGCTGATTTCCAGTCAGTCTTTCCCCAGTCAATCAGTAGCCTCTTGGTCAAGCAGCTAAAACCTTTCTGGGCTAGCGGCTTCTCAATTCAACCTCTTTACTACCTGCAATGCCTCAGAAAGGTTTCTTGTTGGTCAGTAATTCACATTTCACTTATGAAGTGAAACTCATGAAATTAATTTTTCTGTCACTTAAACAAGCAATACTCCTTAATCTTCCCATAGCCTCTGAACAGTGTTTGACTGACGCTGTCAGTTTTAACCTCTCAACGATAAAACCATTCACATGCAGATGAGATGAGGGATCATAATACCCTGTAGCCTCCGTCATTTTTCTTCCCTCTAAAAGGTCTTCTAGGTATATTTCATCTGTAGAGCAGTTCTATATCTGGTGCCCTGACAGTCTGTTTCTCTCCTCTCATTCTGAGAAACTGTGTTTCTTCACTCTTTGATTTTTATCAGTTTTTCGTACCAGTAAAATTATTTTTCTGCCCCTTTCGACAGTCAACTATTCAAATAGGAAATGGGGTGATACTTTATATCCTTTGCAAGTTGATTTCATACCCTTTCCTTTGTTTGAAATTTCTTTTTCTGACCCTTTCAATGAATAGTTCACATCTGAAAGGAAAACGTTATCTTATACTTGAATTATAGTTATTGGTGTGTTTACCTCATCTTTTCTGTCAGGATGGGTTACATGAGGCAGAGATTATGTATTTTTTGAACCTATTGCAGTGCTCTATTAATAAAAGGTGTTTAATAATGGCCGAATGGTGAATGAACCAAAGAGTGAGTAATTATTAAATACTTACCATGTACACTGTATTTTGCTAGGCACTTGGTCATGGCACGCTATAAAATACATTGATTTTGTTACCAATACAGTGCTGCAGTATTGTCATCTTTTTTCCATTTGTGGCATCAAGGACTGAGCTTCTGTCCCCACGCTATGTGCCCATTTCTCTTATCCCGTCAATCAACAGTCACAACTCTACAAAAGTCTTTCCATATAACTTACTGAAACCAACTAACCAATCAACCAACATTTATTACATGTTTAATATGTCTAGGGAACAGTGCCAAACACTAAAGATTTTTTTTAAAAAGCTAAAAGGACCTTACATTCTACTGGAGGAGACAACATAACTATGTGTAGAAGTGGTGACAGCAGTCCCGTAGTACGTGACGGGACAGAGAGGCCTCCTTCCTAACCATATAACATCTCTGCCAACAATGCTGGTTTGGTCACTGGGCTTACACAGAATGATTCTTTCAGGCTTTCCAATGGGAAAATTTGGATCCCCACACATAGTGAACAGCAATTTCCCCCAAAAAAGGCAAAATATGAGTAAAAAATGATAAGAGACTCATTTTTTCCTCTTAGCGCCTAGTTACTTTCCAATAAAAGAAAGCCAGGAAGCAGATGGACATAAAACCCGTACTGGTTCTATGAAAATGGGCATCCTATTTGACATAAACAAAAGAAATGAGCAACATGTTCTGGACATGGACCATAGACTGAAGGTAAATTGAAATGGACAACCACAAGGTGATACTGACAAAAGAAGATTGGAGAACTGGACTAAGGCCAAAAAGATTTTCATTGTTACTGACTATCATGCAGGTGTTTATATCAAGCAGTTATAAAAAACAGATTGCCTGCTTTCCATTCTAATATTTCAAGAATTGAAGCATATTTAACAGAAGTACTTTTGTTTTTGAAGGGAGAAAAATAACAGAGGCCTAAATTGCTGGGAAATATTTCTGAGAATAACAATTCATATGAGTACCTCAATTTGGATTACAGGAAAAAAAACCTAACAAGAATTGTAAGGGATTTAAGCTTAGTACTAACTTCAACATGCACTTCAGTCCTATGTACTTCCTTAGGAAGACCCTACTCCAGGCCAAACACTGTGATAGGTAGTTGGAATACAAAGACAAGAGTGTGACAGTTCCTACCCTCATGAAACTTACCTAGGACTTGGGGGATAAAACATGCATATAGATAAGTAAATGTACAATAACTTGATAGAGAAAGCACCAAAATTTGGGGCAGTGTGGAGGGAGCTTGTTATGGGTGAGAATCAGGAAAGGCTTCACAGAAAAGATGGTATTGAGTTGAGCTTTGAAGGAAAATAAATATTCTCAGAAACAGATAGGGAAGGACTGTTACATTTCAGGAACAGAGGGTGACTAACATGAAAGCCCCCAAAGTCAGCGGTTAGAATATCAAGTTGGTGGGTCAGAGAATAGTATCCTTTGAATAGAGGGTCATACATATATATGTGTATGCATGTATATATGTACCTATTTATCTATATCTATACGTCTATAAATATATATACAAGTATATATAAATGACATGGAGTAATATGATCTAAAATTTGCTCATTAGCATTTTTACCAGGAAAAAAAAAAGAATCAGATGGGAGAAATGATAAAACTCAAACACATGAATCTGGAATGCCAATTATTGGATCTCAAATTGAAAACACGAAAATGAATTGTTTTAAGACATTTTGGCAACTACTTGGAAGCTTCATCATCCCTAAAAAACATTTAGTTAACAAACCTATATGAAATCGTACTCACAAAGGAAAATATTAAAATGAAATTCCTAAATAAAAAAGACAAAAACTGAAAAAAAAAAAGTCATTCCTTAATTGGTCACCACAGCTTTGTTATTTAAAAATTACTTAGAGTTGTATTTTTTCAATATGCTAAATGATTTGCATTTCTATAATTAAAAAGACACAGTTAAATTATCAGCTTAATAAATACTGTGAATTGAGACTAAATTTGCAAATTATCTCTAGACTTGAGTAATTCATACCAAGACTTTTTTCCATTAGCTGTGACTAATTGAAACCTGCACTATGAAATTGTGTATACCTTAATTCCCTCTAGGAAAATAAGAATGCATAAACATGCCAAAGCTTGACCTCCATGTATGTTTAGGTGGAGAAGGAGAGAGAGAGAGAACTGTTCCCTCACTAAACAGGTACTGCCTTAGGATTTGTGGCTCCCAGCTAAAGGAGGCATTGCTGGAAACAAGATGATGATGAAATCAGAGAGCCAATCTGTATTCTATCCTGGGAGCATGTGTCAAAGTGTAAGATATTCTATATCAACAACTTGGGCCAATACTCAGCTAAGGTAGAAGTTGAAAGAGAATTGAAGAGGGAAAAACAGCAGCAACAACAAAGATTACTCCTTTGCACCCAGCACTAAAAGATGACCTGTATTTCATATCTTTGATGCCAATTCATGTTCATTAAGCGCTCCTTATGTGGTAGGCACTGTGGACCCCCCCCAAAAAAAATTAGAAGCATTGCATTTTTAAGGATTTATCTACTACAACATAGGATAGTGGAAAGAGTTGTCAATTTGCAATTAGGGGAGCTAAATTTGCATCTGGATTCTGCTACTAATGAAATGTGTTACTTTGAAGCAAGTCACTTCACCTTCAGTTTCCTCATCTTTTTTTTGGACGAGCCTTTTTTTCAAAGTGAATCCATGGGAGGAAATATATCAACAAGTCTTTTACAATTTAAAATGGACTGAGTATTGTATGAGTAATGCATGAGTAATTTTTTTTTGTGTGTTATGGATTTCCTTTGGCAATCTGGTAAAGCCCATGCACCCTCTCTCAGAATAATATTTTTAAACACATGGAATAAAATATACATGATTACAAAGTAAATCAGTTATATTATGTATGATTTGTCAATTATAAAAAATTAAGATATCCTTTAAAAAAAGAGGATGAGATCACTATGACAATCAGTACTTGGATTATCACTTATCAGGGACATTGGATGTTTTAGATTTTATTTGGACTATGCTAAGTGACCCCTGAAACTCTTCCCAACTCTGTCTGATTTCTATGAAATTAAACATCCTTTAATTATGGAAAAACTCTGGAAAATTCTTTTCAGGTCTGTCTTTAAAATAAAATTGGTCCCAGTAAATCATATGCCTTTAACTTTCATTGATGTTAGTCTTATATTCATTCTTAATAGAGAAATGCTGTGAAAATAACTGTACAACGAGTTACATTTAGCTCCTTACCTACACCAAAAGTATACCATTCCTTAAAATCTTCAGTCGCCTTGGTTACAATCAGTTAAAATGATTATGGGCATCTTTCTGGTCCACAAATTCCTTTTTAAAGTAATGCCAGGTTGTTTAAACATCATTGCTTCAGTTTTGTAAAAACTGACATTTGAACAAAATCACTCTAGCAAAGGTCTTTGGAGAAGAATTAAAGGTGACTTCTTAAAGATTTAATACTCAGCAGTTGACTTAGCAAAAACAAATCTTACTCAGACTTAAATACTCTGATCAACACAATGACCAGCCACACTATTGCAGAAGACTTATAATGACACATGCTACTCACCTTCTCACAGAGAAGTAATGGTTTCAGAATGCAGATTGAGACATACCTTTTTTTTGAAATGGTCAACCTGAATATATTATTTTTTGCTTGTCTATGCATATTTCTTTAAAAAAGGGGTTTTTTTCCCCATTCTTTTTCAATGGGGGTGGAGTGGATGGGAGGAAGAGAAAACATAATTTGTTAATTCAAAAAATAAAAACAAATAAAAAATGAATTTGGCTAATTTGAATTACCTCCATAAAAGTAAATATATTTTTAAATTTAAACTTATTTTGATTGATATGTTTTGGTTTTATATCTTCTTCATTTCCAAACATATTCCTTTCCTGTGTCCCAGATAGTGAGCCATCTCCTTTAAAAAGAAGTACAAAGAACAAAGAGGGGAAAATGTTTAGCAAAACTAACCATCACATCAGCTGACTCTGATGATACGTGATGTTCCACACCCATAATGCCCCAACTACCCACTACCCCCCACACCCCACCTTCCCCACACATGGTCATTATATTTATGCAGCATTCGGGGTGTTTTTCTTTGTGTTGTGCATCATTCCCTGAACTGTTAATACCACTGAGTGTAGTTTTAATACTGCATGATTCTTTTCTAAGGGACAAATATCTCATCATTTATCCTGACATCCACCTGGCTCTTCCAGTGAGAAACAGAAATGCTCAATAAAACATATGTTATGGAGTAGCTAGGTGGCACAGTGAATAGTGCTCTGGCCCTGAAGTCAGGAGGACCTGAGTTCAAGTTCAGCCTCAGACCAAACACTTGACACTTACTAGCTGTGTGACCCTGGGCAAGTTACTTAACCCCATTTCCTATCCCCCTCAAAAAAAAAAAGAATTAATAAAACATATGTTATATTCTTCTTTTACAATAGCTCCTGTATGAGAGTGACTCAGAATCTGAAATGCAGTATTTCACATGGTGCAATATACAAGGAAGCATCAAAAAGGAGGTAGTGACAGAAAATTTTTCAATTCATTGCCATGATGCTTATTTTGAAGTCAGTATTTATTTTTGAATTTTTAAACATTATAAAATGTGATTCAGTAAAGCCCCATGAAAGATTTCTCTGCCACTTTTTTTTTTAGAATTTAAGACAATGTTGCAAACAAATCAATAGAAAGTTCCAAATGAATAGTACTTGGCAGGGATAATCAATGACAGCTGAGTGAATTCAGACAGCCGATGGAAACTAGAGACGTATAAACCTGGACTGATTATCTGACCCCTCAAGGATGGGGAATGACAACATCTGGGATTGCATGAGGAGATGAAATATATATGAAAGTATTCATTCATTCTATTTACATGTCAATTTCCTTCGCACGCAATTCTCTTTACATTTCCTGGAGATCCTTATATACCTTTTTGGACAACTGCCCAGCTGCATGCAATTCACTATAAAAACAGGCTTTGAAAGCAGGCACACTGTTCATTTGAGTCCTTGCTGCTCAAAGGGCTATGCAGAGTTGAAATATCTGACTTTTTTAGTTGCAACTGCACTGATATATTCGTCTGGAGAGTCCTAAATTGTATTCAGCACATGGCATAAACTTGTGCTAAGGCTGCTTTCTCCCTTTCATCTTGTCCTTTTCTTAGCTCCTATAGCACTCAGAGTTTGTACCACAAAAATCAGTAATCAATTATATGCTATTATATAAAACACACACACACACACATATGTATATATATATGTATATATATATGTGTATATATGTGTGTATACATATATATGTATGTATATATGTGTGTGTGTGTGTGTGTATATATATATATATATATATGTATATATATATATGTATATATATATATATGTATATATATATGAATTATATGTCACATTGAGACAGGAAGGAAGCTCAGTGAATAGAGCCCTGGGCCTGGAGTCAGGAATATTTGAATTCAAATTTGGCCCCGGGCAAGTTACTTAACCTGTTTACCTTAATCCATTGGAGAAGGAAATGGCAAACCACTCCAGAATCTTTGCCAAGAAAATCTCATGGACAGCATTAGTGTGCTGCGGTCCATGGGGTAACAAAGAGTCAGACACAACTTAACAACAGAACAATAAGAACAAAATATGTGACATTGGTTTACCTTTAACTCTATACTTGGAGCTTAAGCTTCTTGAAGGCAAAGATCTGGTTACATGTGGTTTTTTTTTTCTGTTTTGTTTTTAAAATATCCTTCAGAGTACCATGTTGGATGTGCAGAGGTGCCCAACAGACACTTGTTGATTTACTAAGTGGGGACATTAGCCTCACTCCAGACCATTCAAACACGGGGAAATGTTGCATTGGTTCTAGGAATTAGCTATTTATATACAATAACATATTATTATCTTTTGCCCACCACTATAGAGTCTCATCTTTGCCAGATCCAAAGGAATTAATTCGGACAAAAAAAGGACTCTCTTGAATTCTGGCATTCAATTCAATTAAGCAGGTGTTTTTTTAAAAATGCATATTAAATACTTACTATGGTCAAAGAGTATCACATGAAGCAAAAAAAGAGATAATTTTTTTTATTCTTATTAAAACATTGCCATTTAGCAGCAGTAGAAATCCACTGTGGTGGGGGAATAATAGACTCATTATGCAGTAGGGGTTAAAATGTGCACAATGAGTGATGCATCAAGTTTTCTCTATTGTACCTTACTACAGAGCAGACACAATAGACGTTAGATCAATTGTGGTGCTGTAGAAGGCATTTGGTCTTAGAAACTTGATGCATCTATTCTACAGGAGGAGGGATGCATTATCTAACTCACAGCAGAAGAATTTGGATCACTTGATGTTAAAAAAGGAAATGTAGCAAATTTTCAGATGAGGGTAATTATCCTGGAGTAATTACACAGGTCTGACTTTCATTAGAGTAAATGCTAATTTAATGGCTAAGCCATTTTCCCAGCAACTGGCACTAGAAAAGAAGAGTTTTCCTTCAATTTAACAAATATTTATTGAATTTTCTTCTTGTAAAATATGAAAATAAGTTTAATCAATGGATGCCGACGTACATACAAATTTAAGAAGTAGCAACTGATCACCCTACCAAAAAAAAAAGAATTGGTGATTTACATAGAAATGGAGGAACTCAGAGAGACTGAATACTTTGGAAGAAGTACTCTAGAGTCCAGATGTTCTAAAAGAATAAGGACAATACCCATAAAAGAACAGGGGTTGACAGAACTGCCTTTCTGTATCTGTAAGTGTTGAGAAAATAAATGCTTGAATGGAAATATTTCATTTTGAAGCCAAACATTTATTTGGTTCTAAGAACAGAATAAAATACTGTATTTAAAAAAAAAGGCATTTAAATTTTAAATGGATGTAAAGCAGATTGCCTAATGTTAGCAGAAAGAATTGGACTTTGAAGTGCCTGACAATAGATAGGGATTTTTCAGAGTTCTAATGCATTTTTAATTATAATGAGGAAGCAGAAGTTCAAAGAAAGAAGTTACTGACTATTCAATGACATAATATACAAGATTAAAGCAAACGTCCACTGAGGGTTTGAATCCTGAGTGTTTTTGTAACATCCTGTTCCCCCGAATTCAATTATCTGGAATAATGCTGTTATAGAAGAAACAGGCTCATTTGCAAATAGGTTAGCCCATCTCACGTGGGAAGAAGGTAGAACTGACAATCACTGGTGTCAAAAGATTAAAATTTAAAACAACAACAACATATCGAATTCAGTTAGTGAATTCAACAAGTTAATTAAATAATGCTTGAATTAATCCTTTCATTGAGTTCAAAATGCGTTATCAATATGGAGATAGGCCTTGTCCCTACTCCCTTGGCTCTAGTAGATTGCCTCATTATCCTCACTGTTGGCATCAACTGTCTATTCTCCAGCCTTTCTCTGGTTTTTGAATAGCTACCCACCATTTGATTTACCATTCTGCAGGAGGGTATGTGTCCTCCTGGTTACTGGCAGGCAGCCAGCTTGGTTCAGACCCTCCTCTCTTGCTGAGATCTGTAGTATCTGTATATAGTTTGATCACAGAGTATTCACTTAACTGCAGCTACTCAACCCTCCCAGAAATACTGACTTTCAGGTATTCTCAGAACATGGCCTATTCTCATGTCCCTTCACATCTCTTTAGGTCTTATCTCTGATCCCTAGGTCTTGGGATGTTGATCTGGGCTCTACAATCTACCTGTCCCCATTTTGAGGGCTAACATACAATGAAACTTGTAGTTACTTAATTTTAAAGTCTGTTTAAAAGTCAAATAAATGCATGTGTGTTTTAAAAAATCATTAACTTCATTGTCTAGTAAGCCCTAAATACTTGTCTACATGAGGGCCTTAACCATGTAGTTTTATCCACAATCAATCAACAAGAATTGCTTAACTGCCTGCTGGAGGAGAGGCATGGTGTGAGGCATTGGATGTAGATAAAAAGACAGAAGTTGAATACTCCTGTCTTCAAAGAACTCAGGGTCTAGGTGGGGAGGCAACCAGCACACACATAGCTATCTAAAAAAAAACAGATAAAAAGTGATTTTGCCAGGAAGGATGGAAAGCATCAGTAGCATGGGGGGGGGGGGTGGAGGAAAAGTCTCAAGCAAAAAGTGGAATTGGTATCGAGTCTTAGAAAATACTAAAGTTTCTAAGAAGAAGCAAGCTTTCCAGTGTATGAGGAATAATAAGAACATTCTTCTGAAGTTTAGAAATACTTAGCCTCTAGAATAACGGAGAAATCCCCTTTCAATTATAACCCACTCCTTCCCCTTCTAAGCCTGCTTCTTTATTTCTCCTTTTGCTATTCAAAATGCATATACTTCTTTATCAAAATCAGAACAAGGTAATAGGCTTCCTCCTTACAATGGCTATATAACAGAAACATGATTTATTTCAAACAACTTCTAAGTCATTAGTTGCAAATATATTAATCTATTTCATCATTTAAAAAACAAAAGTGTTAATTTTATACTTCTACTTCACTTAAAAGTAGCACTGCTGCCCCCTTTTGACTAATTCTTATTTGTAACAGCAGAAAGATTCTACAATTCATTCATACCATTTTTTTCAACCAAAGGTGTCATTTAAAAGCAAAACAGTAAAAAAAACCCAGTAAATAATAAATCTAGATTGAATCTAAGAACAAAAAGTACTGACATCATGCCATCTTTGGAGGGATAAAAAGATATTTCTTTCTCAATTACTTGACGTGTTTAATTATACAGCATATGAAGGAAGCAACAGAACAACAATGCAACCAAAGGAAGTAAAATTAATAAAAATTATATTTAATTTCATGAACTGATACTTGAGGCTGAAGATCAAAGCTGCATTAACAGATTAATTCATAAGAAAGTCTAGGACACAAGTTCAAAGTAAAATTCTAACACTGGTAAATGTGTGACCTTGGGCAAGTAGCTTAACCTCTCTGGGCCTATATTTCCTCATCCATAAGATAAGGAATTTGGACTACCTGCCTTCTAAGACCCTTTTAGCTCTGGATCTATGAGCCTGTTTTCCTATGCTCTACTATGGAGTGCTTGGGGCACTATACATTGTTAATACAACTCTATGACTTAAAGATTCAATGTGACCCAGGAAGTTTGGTACAAAGAATAGACTATTAGGAGAATAAGTGATACACAAAATTTAGTAGCCTCATGCCCTCTGGATTTGGCATAAATTACCTGCTTTGGAAAATTAATCTATGTATATTTATGTTCCAATAAATTTCTAAATACCTCCTTACACAAAACCATGTCATCCGACTCATATTACAGCAACCTTCCACTAACAATTAGCTAGCATTCAAAACTTCAGTGGACTCTGCTAAGTTATCTGGGTTTTGCCTTGCTGCTGCTGTTCCACATATTACTAACAATAACATATGTTTGAATAGTGCACAAACATCTGCCACTCAAGTCCTCCAGAAGCACAGATCCCAATGGAAATTTAAAAGAATAGATTATTCTTCTCTGGCATATGTCTAGACATTTATATGCCTAGTCCCAGGGCCTAGCAATTATTTCTATGACTGAGCTTGTAGAAGGGTATAATACCTACTAAGTCACAAACCTGTAGTAAGGTGTGTTAAGTTGCCTGACATTTCTATCTCTAACATTTGATTTTAATCGTTTTCATTTAGTATTGCTTTCATTGGACTACATTCTTATTTTAATGTCCTCTTTCAAGCATGATGCAAGGAAGAGCATGGCTTTAATGTTGCTGGTCATAAAAGGATCAGAACACAAAAAGTTCACCACCAGTGGGATATTTTTAAAAAATGTATTTTAAGATGAAAATTACATCCATGGTGATTACCAAGTTCATCTCTCACCCTGCTCCTAACACAACCAAATCATCCACTGCTTTCTTTCAGTGAAAGTGTGCTGTCTGGTTCTTCAGGAATAACTGTAGGGAGGTATGAAAAATCATTTTTCAATGAGGTAATACTGAATAGTAGCTAAAAGTGGCCCTATGTCCTTTGAATGTTAAGGGACTGAATTTCTATTTCTGTAGTCTCCAGTCACCATAAAAATGTTGGGAAGAGTTATAGATACAAGAAAATGAGGCTGTAGTGGCTGTGATCCAGATGTGTACACCCACATCCTTCAGTACCACATAGCAAAGGGAGTGGCTGAGATGTCATTGAAGCAATTCTCCGGGGTGGCCATGCATAAATTCCAATGCCCTCAGAACAATCAAGAGCGGGTCAGAGAGAAGACATAATATTCCCCACCGCACAAAAGACCTTAACCTCTTGTGTTCAAAAGGGAAGCATCTACCAGTGAATAATTGTCAGTTACTTTCAAAGTTGGATGTTACTGTTTTCAATGACAGTTTTCATTGCTCTAATAACTGGTTCAGTGGATCAGGGATTTCTGAACCCTAAACAAATGCATCCTTTTCAATCTAGTCCAATTTCTACCCTCCCTCTACTTTCTCCAGTTCTAATTACCAAGCAAGACTTTGTCTAATACTTTGTTATTGCATGGCAATAAATGTAAACAAATATAAGATGCAAATTATTTGTATTATTAAATAGAAAGAATAAGGTAGTCATAGATATACATGTAGATTTCTAATAAACAATGGGCCAATCTCTGATAAAATACTGGAGACAATAAGATGTAATTACAAATACTCAAAGAAATCTATCAATAACATTTAGTCCTGCCAAGATGGCAGACACTGTTTTTGTTTTTCTACATAAGCAGTACTTAGCATAGTCTCTGACACATAGTAAGTACTGGATAAAGCTGACTTTATTCATTGACTAAGTATCAGAAACTGTCAAAGTGACTACAATCAAAGTAGGTTTTAATTTCAATTCTACTAACTGGGTATATGACCTTGGGCAAGGGTTACTTCCCAAAGACTCACTTTCTCTGAACCTCAGTTTCCTCATCTATGAAATGGGGGAGTAGGCATTGAATTATTTTGTATAGTGGGGGGGCTTTCATATATGTAGTTTTGCTGGGGGAAAGAAGCAGAACCACTTAAAAAAAAGCAGACCCATGGAATAAAGAGACTTAGGTCACAGATGTTGAATGTATTCTCTTTCCCAACATCTTATTTAAATATGAATAACATAAGGACTTTGTTGTTGGTAGCTGGGAAATCCTGGTCTTTAGACCTGTGTGATTACTATGGGACACATATGTATTGCCTTGTCATGGTACAGATAGTTTATGTGTATTTTGGTTTATCACTATGAGATAAAGTCATGTCACTCAAGAGATCCTGCTTTGGGTTACTAGGGTAGAACTGAGTGAAGCTTCTCACAGAATAGCTCTAGGTTAAGAGCTGATCTCAGGAGAAACCTCTAGTCAGGGCTGGGAACAGATCTCACATTACTTGCTGTTACTTCCTGTTTTTGAAGAGCTGCTGGTAGGAAGTCAAACATTTGTTTTGGGTTTTCCTGAACTACCAACCTGCTGTTGGGGGAATGGAAACCCCTAAAACCATAGCCAAAAGAAGAGACCTGGAGAAGCTCTGATTCTAGGCTTAAGTCATTTGCTTTTTCTGGAAGAAGATAACACTAGCTCAGGAACCCAGTAAAGTGGCCCAAGCAGAGCAGTCAGTAGAGAGGCCACCCAAACTATCAGGGAGTTGATGGGCAGACAATTCCTGAGACAAGAGATAACGAGCTCTATAGTCCAGATCATGCATTTTCTTTCCCCAGCCACGTATATTCCGTAAGTCTCTCTGTTTAGTAAATTTGTGCCCATCATTTGTGCGCATCAGTGGGAAGGTTTACCTCTAGTTTATAGGAAGAATGTTATATTTTTCTTCTTGATTTACCTTCTATTTAGTGAATGTTTCAAAGAATTAAGAGTTCATCTGACTGATTTGTTAAATGGAAAGTAAACTGATGGAGGCTTAGGAATTACAGTATACAAACTAGTAAGTGTATTCCCTCACCAGGATTAAGTTGCACCAATTTGGCCCCACAATTTGGGAACCAGCCTCCCCAATCTGCTATTATATGAGAGTAATCAATAAAAAAAACAATCAATTAAAAAGTATTTATTCAGTGCTTACTGTATGCCAGTCACTGTGCTAAGCCCTGGGACAGGTGAATCCATGAAGAGATAGAAGAAATGAGAGCGATTAAATGCTGTATCCATGCAACATGTAGATTGCTTCTGTATTTAGATAGGTCCATGTTATTTTTCTTCATTGAATAAAACCTCCTTGAGGGCAGGAACTAGTTTGTTTTTGTCCTCACATCCCTGGTACCTAGCAAAGTAATGTTTAATAAATGTGTATTGATTAATTGATCTTTAAAGTCCCTAACAGCTCTAAATAGTCTATGATTCCCTACTACTTTCAGCGAAAGGGCAAGCTTCCCCACATAGTCCACCACTTCAAACCACATGAGGAAGGAGAACTTTCTGGCTTCCTCTCACTTGGTTATGCGGGGTTGGGGTGGGCTAGGCAGGTGATAAAGAATTAGTCGCTGGAGGGAGAAGTAAAGCCAGGGAGGAGGAGAGGAAATTGGGGTAGGAAGGAGGAGCTCCTATTCCAAACAGTATTTACAGATATTGCAGTCATCAATAGTCACTTGTAAAAATTGTGAACCAAAGAAATGTTTTTAAAAAGTACAAAAATGTTTTCTGTAATCTCTCCTGTTACAAAACATAACCCAGAAGGCATTGCTTGTATCAAGCACAATAAGAAGGCAATCTGTAAAGAAAATCTTAAGAAAAATGAAAACATTGTGTTCTAAAGTCTGCTAAACTCCTTTTTCCATTTCACTGCTACTATAAAATCATATAAGAACTATTTGTGGCCATAATTCATGTCCAGAGTCCACAACTATCTGTCCTCCTCCTTTAGCACTTCAGGGAAAAGGCCATGAATTACCTTCTCTCAAACTTCTGTTTTTTTGTTTTTCTTTTTTGGCCAGTGGGTCTGTTTTCCCCACTTCAAGTGACTTAAGTAAATCAACTTTTATAACAACTTCTCTAAACATATCCAAGGATCATTTCCCACCAAGACAACCCAATTTAGCCCCAAGTTTAATCTCAAGGGAACTCAGAAGATACTATGTACTAAAAAAAAAAAAAATTAGCCTAAGTAATTTAGGAACCTTTTCTTTTGATAAAAAAAAGTCTAGCTTGTATAAATTATGAAGAATGTTAGATTTTAATATGACTGCTGCCCTGTACCGCTAATGAGGGACTTGTTATCTGGAGTCATGAGAATTCATAGACTCACTAATGAGGAACATAATGCTGACCTTCTTTGCTATCACAGGCAGACCCCAAAAAACAAACCACCATTCTAGGGAAGTAAGTAAAGCTGAGGTGCCAGCTTCACAAGAAACAGCTGGGCATTGTTGTCCTTTTTAGTTCCCTCATTTGCAAAATGAGGGGGTTGACCTAGATGGTCTCTAAGATCCATCCCAGCTCCAAATCTACAATTCTAAAATATTATCAACAGCAACCTAAGGTCTCCCTTCTCCACTGGTCTCAGCCATGCCCCATGATACTACCAGTAAAGACGTAGCAGGAGGAAAGGAAGGCACAAGCATGGGCTTGGGGAGGGGAGGGAGAGTGATTATAATATATGTGCATATACATTCATGCCTTCCAAAATCAACTATCAAGCCAGCTTGAAAACATTCCTCATACTTAATAGCAGATATCCTATATGGTTCATGAGGTGGTATATTTCTTCTGTATGCACTTTGTAGGTACTTATCTGCTGACATGACTCTCCCTTTTGGATGCAAACTCTTAACAGGACAAGGATTCTTTCATATTGTATCCCCTACACATTGAATAGTGCCAGACGGTAGAAGCTTGTTGATTGATTGGAAGGGTTCAAAAAGGGTTAAAATCTCCCTAGCTTACCAAAGTATCTGCAATTCTAGTCACTATGGAATCATAAAACTTTGTCAGAAGAGGCTCCCTTACAGCTAAAGTTTTATCTACAAAAGAAGGCAGCCAGGTGACTCCGTGGATGGAGCACTGGGGTTGCAATCAGGAAGACTCATCTTTGTGAGTTCAAATTCAGTCTCAGATAATCACCAGCTGTGAGGCCCTGGGCAAGTCATGCAACTTTGTTTGCCTTAATCTCTTGGAGAATGAAATGGCAAACCACTCCAGTAACTTTGCCAAGAAAACCCCATGGACAGTATGGTCCATGGAGTCATGAAGAGTTGGACATAATTGAACAACTGAATAACAACAAATTATCTTCAAAAGATAATTGGAATACACATATTTGATCTAATAAGGGTAACATTAACATAGTCCTCACATCAAGATTTGTATAATCTGTGATTCTATGAAATTAATCACTTATGGTAGGCAAACTGTAAAAGTCAAATGGTAAGTTCTAACATCCAAATCCCAAAAAGAATATAGCAAAACAGAATCAGACTGAATGTGATACAAACCAGTCTAATAAACAATTTTTTTTTGCAAGACAATTTGGGTTAAGTGACTTGCCTGGGATCACACAGGTAGTAAGCTTCAAATATCTGGTCTGAGACCAGATTTGAACCCAAGTCCTCCTGACTCCGTGGCTGGTGCTCTATCCACTGTACCACCTAGCTGCCCCCCAATAAACATTTATTACATGCCCACTCTGTGCAAGGGATTGTGCTAGGCAGGGAAATACAAGACAAAATTAAAGATAATCCTTACCCTCAAGAAACTGCATTCTAGTAGTGAGATACAGTGTCAATAATGGATGACTCCTAGGTATGTATATCCAGAACTAGTCTCTCTCACGAGCTCCAGTACCATCCTGCCAACTACTTATTAAATATTCCACACTGTATGTTCCATAGCTATCACAAAATCAATATATGCACAACAGAACTTATCTTTCCTCTCAAACCCACTCCTCTTCCCAACTTCATATTAGCATTAAGGACACCATCTTACAGTCATTCAGATTCATAACCCTGGTGTCATCTCTCATTTTCCCCTGTCCCTCATCAAATATATCTGACTAGTTGCCGAATCTTAGGATTTCTACCTACACAACATCTCCTATATCCATCTCCCCTTTTTCCCCATTCACATAGTCACCATCCTAGTCCAGACTCTCATTACCTTTCTTTCAGACTATTTTAATAATCTTTTAATTGGTCTCCTTGCCTCAAACCTCTCCTTAATGTAATTCATTCTCCACATAGCTGACACAATGATTTTCCTGAAGCACAGTCACACCCTTACTCAATAAACTCCAGGGACTTTTCTCTTACCTCTAGCAGTAATTAAAATCCAGGGACAGCAAATATAAACTCCTCTATTTAGCATTTAAAATCCTTCACAACCTGACCCCAACTTGTCTCTCTCTCAAGCCTTATTATATATTTCTCCTCTTCAGATACTTCAGAGTCCAATCAATCTGGCCTTCTTATCATTCATCACAAAGTACACTCCACCTTCCATCTCCAAGGTTTTGAACTGCTTGTCTTCCATGGCAGGAATAAAATTCCTTCCTTTTCTCTCCTTAGCATTCTTATTTCCTTTATGACTCAGCTCAAGTACCATCTACTACAGAAATGATTTCTGATATTTCTGCCTCCACCCACCCTACAAGTGTTAGAATCCATCATGAAACATCAACATAAGGTTCCATGTTTAGAAACCTAGAAAGCAGGGCCTCTTGGAGGCATTAGGAAGTCTGAAGAGCAACAGATTTGAAAACTAAAGGCATTTTACTATGAATGAGTGATGACTGACATGCTACTATTTCCCAAAGGCTATTGATGAACTTGGCAAGGAAAATAATAATCAAGACCTTCTTCTTGGACAAAGCAGCAAGGAAGTGATGTCTTTTTGGTTAAATTTTCAAGGTCTTTAGGGTTGGGGATTTTGGTTTTTTTTCTTTTTTTTTTTGTTCTTTGATCTTCTCTCTCTCTCTCTCTCTCTCTCTCTCTCTCTCTCTCTCTCTCTCTCTCTCTCTCTCTCTCTCTGCTTTGTATTTTTAGAACAACAGATTTGCCCTTAGTTTGGATTACCTACTATGAATACAGGGATAATTAAAAAGTTGTCTTACCAAAACTATACTTAAACTACTTAACTCATGATGCCTAAAATTCAAGATACTCTTTCCCTTGGCTTAAGTTTAGTATCTTCCAAGAATGCAAAACCCTTCTAAGGCAGGAAACACATCAAGGCTGACTAGTCGTTTATAGTTTTGAGTAAACATATCCAAATAATAAAAAACCCAAATCTCATAAGAATTAAAATCAGGCAATCTAAAGGCTAACAGAAAGCTATAGGCTGGGTGTAAATAGACTGCAGAATATCATCAATGGTAACTTTTTATAAGAAGTGGTATAAAAGCTATCATGAAGGATAAATTTGCCTATAAAGGTAAGGTCAATCACATGTAAATGGTGGTGGATGATAGATGAGTAATACAAAGTGATTGACTGGTGCCGTGAATTATTAGAGGAAGCCGAAGAAGGCATCCTCCAGTGCACTGGGTTTGTCTTCCATGAAGCCTTTAAATGAAGGAAGTACATTAGCAAGAATCTCATTTACAATCAAGAATCGGTAACAAAGCATGGATGGATTGTTATCTGATGGAGTGGAGGGAATATCTATATAGAGATCAGAGATATGAACTATTACTACATAGAACTAACTGCTGGAAACCCAGGAATGAGAATTATTTGGTATTATTCCATATTAAACTCAACAGATGATTATTGAGCTCTGCATACACAGACACTCGCAATCTAGGTGGTGAAAGGGATACAGCTCTAACACTTGAAACAGACTTTCTTATGAAATGAAAGTCATAGGAAAGATTTGGGGGATGAAGGATTTTCTTAAGTGGACACATTGTCACCTCAGTATATTTTAACTGACTCCTCAGGTAGTTCTGTGGTAAAGGGAGGGGCCTGGAGTAAGACTTCAGTTCAAATCCAACCTTAGATTCTTACTGGTTGTGTGAACCTGGACAAGTCATTTAACCGCTGTCTGCCTCAGTTTCCTCAACTGTAAAATGGAGATTCTAATAGCACCTACCTCACAGGGCTGTTATATGGACAAAAGGGGATACTTGTAAAGAACTTAGCACACTATCTGGCACATAGTAGGCTTCTTTTCCTATTTCTAAACACAATTCAATATATTACAGAAGAAAAGTGTATTAAAAAGATGAAAACAAGTGAGACCTCTGAAAGAGCATTCTACCAACCAAGTATTTATTAAGGGCTTACTCTATGCCAGGCACTGTGCTAGGGGAGGAGAGTATAAAGATAAAAATTAAATAGTTTGTGCCCTGAAAAAAACAAGTGCACATTCTATCAGGAACATGTACACATAAGTATATTAAAAAAAAGATTTGCAAAAGAAAATATGAGCTTTTTTTTTTTGGTGGCAAAGGAATTAACACCTGCAGAAGAGGAATTAAGAAAGGCATCATGTAGGAGGTAGTGTTTGCACTGAGATCTGAAGGAAATTCGAGATTCTTAGAAGTGGAGATGCATTTCAGGTATGTGAGTCAACCTGTAGAAAGGCACAGAAACAACAGATGGAAACAATTGTGTAAGAAGAAGAAAAGAAATGGATTTGCAGGACCAAAAAAGGCATGGAAGGAAATAATTTCTGATAAATATGGAAAGATAGGTTAGAGTCAAATTTTGAAGGATTTTAAGTGGCAAATGGAGGAGTTGACACCTTTGAGATATGAGTCAGTGTAATCTACTGAAAAGCAAAGTTGGACAATGGACCAATGGTATAATAGCCATATTAAGCTTTCAGAATATTCCAATGAAATTCTGTGGAGAATGGATTGGAGAGGACAGATACATGAGAAGGCTACTTCAACCATCTAGGCAAGAAGTGATCAGAACCTGAACTAGTGAATAGAGAGAAGGGGAGAGTTGCAAGAGATATCATGGACATTAGTGACAAAGTTGTAAATCTCAGACTTCAAGGGCATGGAACCTGTGGCCTCGAGGCTACATGTGGTCTTTTGACTAAATCCAAACTTCACATAACACCATTCTTCTAGGCAACTACATTAAGTCAAAGGGTCTCACTGGGGATCTAGAGGGCCACATGTGGCTTCGAGGCCACAGGTTCCCCACCTATCTCAGAGTTATATACAATCCCTAGAATTTGGGCTTCTCTTGGAAAGCTTGCCTACAAGTCCTGTTTTGGCTGACTATTCCATGTGGGAGGAGCTGAAGGGCAGATACCAGTACTATCTCTTTTCACACATCTTGTGATTCCTCATGGCCCTGCAACATGTCCACCTGTTTCTCTGGCCAGAAGAGGCAAATATTTAATAGTCCTCCATTTTTTTGTTGAGCAATAGTACCCATAGTGATATCACAGATCCATTGAAGTTTCTAAGGAAGTGAATGATCTCAAATCCTTTCAAAGAATAGGTTTTGATAGAAGGAATGATCAGAAGTATGGAATGGGGAAGGGACAAGAGAGGTAGTAAGGGCAGAAAGGTATAGAAAAAGGGGTGCAATGGAAAAAGGTCCTGTCTATGACGAAGATGATAAATCCTAGAGAACTATCTCATTAACTTATCTCAATAAATCCTCAAACACATAGAGCTTAAGTGACTTGCCCAGGGTTACAAAATGAATAAGTTTCAGAAATTAGACTGGAACCCAGGTATTCCTGATATATTAAATTATGTTGCCTCTCCATTCTTTAAAACACTAAATAAAAATATGTGAAGATATCATATATGAAAATTTTCATGTATAGCCTTAATTTTCTCTATTTTGCTCCAAAATCTATGTAACAAATTTCACTTCCTCCTTGGAGTTAAACCTTAACCCTGGAATGGCATTTATGGATTCTAATAATATATTTCAAGCCCAAATGTTTTCTGTGCTCAAATCAGTTTGGGAAACACTGGTAGAGTGAATATGTCCAAGTAAAAACAAAATCAGGCAGAGAAAAGAGACGGTTTGATTTCTTATAGAACTTTTTAAAAAAAAAAATATTGATTCAATTCTAGTCTACTCTTTGGTGCTAAATTAATTTATTTCTTGAAATCTAGCAGTTTTATGATAAAACGCAAGAGCCCTGCTGTGGAAACAACATTGTATTAAAAACATGACAGGGGTAGCAAAAGCAGTATTATTGACAAAAACTGTTTCAGCATCTGGTGTGCTTTTTCATAAGCACATGAAAAACAAAACAAAATCATAAATTGGATCATGATTCCTGGCATAGACAATTGTCTGTACTTAGACTTTGGATATTTCTATGACGATACAGTTCTTCTTACCATTCAGCTGTAAGGTTGTTGTTTTTTTTTTAAATTTATTTGTTTTTGGTGATCAAAACTTTTCAGCTCCTTAGGGTCCCTGGTTTTAAAGCCAAATGCCCTTATCTCTATTTTTAAAGTGGTTGCTAATTTATTAGCCAGTTATGTAAAATAAAATTTTGTTTGCGGATCAGGCACATGCCAGTCTTAGGACTTCAGTTGTTTTCTAAACAGGCATTATCTATAGCTTTCAAAAAAAAGATTGGAGAAACTATGGATTGCCTCTCCCAAAACTACAGTAAATCACAGCTTACTCTGTGATTTCCTACCTCCAGAAGCCTCCCCACACTTACAAAATCATAGATTACACATTTCCAATAATCTAATAAATATTTACAGGTATACTTCATTTTAATCTTCTTCACAGGTATTGCATTTTTTACACATTGAAGGTTTGCAGTAACCTTTCATCAAGCAACTCTGTTGGTGCTATTTTTCCAACAGCATATGCTCATATCACATTTTGGTAATTCTCACAATATTTCAGACATTTTCATTACAATTATATCTACTATTGTGGTCTCTGATTGGTGATCTTTGAAGTTACTACTATAATTATTTTGGGGTGCCATAAGCCAGGCCCCCAAGAGACAGTGAACTTAATAGATTTTGTGTGTGTTTTGACTGCTCCACCTACCTGCCTTTCTCCATCATTCTCCCTCTCCTTGGGCCTCTCTACTCCAAGACACAATATTGAAATTAGGCCAATTAAAATTGCTACAAAGCCCTGTAAGTGTTGAAGTGAAAGGAAGAGTCAATTGATGAGGCAAAAGGTCATTGTTGTCTTGTTTTAAGAAATTGCCACAGCCACCTCCACCTTCAGCAACCACCAAGGTCTCTCCACCAGCAAAAAAGATTATGATGATGCTGAAGGCTCAGACAATGGTTTGCATTTTTATTGAGCAATACAATGTTTTAATTAGCATATGCACATTTTTAGATATACTATTACATACTTAACAGACTACAATATAGTGTAAACATAACTTTTACATGCACTAGAAAACTAAAAAAAAATATTGTGACTCACTTTATTGCAATATTGACTTTATTGCCATGCTCTGGAACCAAACTTGCAGTATCTCTGAGCTAGACCTGTATTAAGTTCTCCCTAAATGCCAGGAACTGTGTTAAGCATTAGGGATACAATTAATAAATAGAAAGACAGACTCTGCCCTCAAAGAGCTTACCATCTAAAGAGGGAGACAACACTCAAAAAGAGCTAGGAAAGGGGGCAGCAAAGCCCCCAAGGTTGAGTATCAATTCAGGAGCACGTTGTTCCCTGGTGAACTGAAACCAGGCAGAGCAGCCAATGCAAAGTTGAGTGAGCTGAGACGAAGACATTAGGAGGAGTTTGGTAATCTGCCCTCCAGCCCTCAAATCAGAGGAGAGAGGAGGCTGAGGGAGGTGATGTCAATCAAGGCTTGAGTTAGCAGCATGATAATTTAATTAGTAGTGATTTTAATCCAATAAACATTTATTAAGCACCTATTAAATTTGTGTGTGTGTGTGTGTGTGTGTGTGTGTGTGTGTGTGTGTGTGTGTGTATGGGTTAAGGTTGGGTTACAGTCAGAGGGTAAGGGATATACATAACACACATACACACACACACTTGCATGCATCACTTGAAGGAGAGAGGGGAGGGTACTATCAGAGGGGAAGGAAAGGAAGAAAAAACAGACATGTCTCCACCAAATCCCCATGGACATCTCATAAACAGATAGGGTTCTCTGGAACAAAGTTTAGGAAATGTTATCCTAGAATCACAAAACAACAGCCCAAATAGTTACTGAAGCATGGTAAAAAGAACAATTGACTTGGGATCAGGATATCTGGTTTCAAATTCTTATTCTCCAATGGCTAGCTGACTGACCTTTGACAAAAGGTCCCTATCCCTTAGTTTCTCTACCTGTTTGCCTGCTCCACTGCCTGGGGTTCAGGATCTCCCCCTGGTATGCTGAGGTGGGGCTTTCCACTAGCTGGCTGAGCCACCTCGGTTCTGTAGTGCTCTCCTTCCCCCAGGGCAAGAGGCGCCTTTACCATTAAGCCCTCAAGCTTCCTAGGCCACAGGACTGCTGCACCCCATCTTTCTTCTGGTTCAGCTGTTCCAGGGTTTTTCCTGGGGTGATATTTTTCTGGGCTTTCAGAGGTTAATAAAGAACAGTGAGAACGACTTAACTTCTTACTCTGCCATCTTGGCTTCCAGAAGCGGAAGTCAGTTTCTCTACCTGTTAAATGGGAAAATGACCCAGGGTGTCCCAAAAAATCATAGTGATGTTTTATTAAACCTTAATAGCTTCAGGCCGCACTAGACTTTTGGGACAACTTGTATGTGTGAGGACAACTAGTCCTCACATAAGGAATGTGCTTTGTGAACAGGAGGCAGCCTGGTGTAACAGTGGTGTCAAATGCAAGTCGAAATGCTACATATTGACTTAGAAAACCATGAATTAATATTATCTGTGTTGTATTTTTATTTATTTTACTAAACATTTCCTAATTATACTTTATTCTGGTTCTGGCTGCATTTGGGAACTTTGTCACCACTCTGGTGAAGAAGAAAGGTTATTAGTTAGGGAGCAAGAGATCTATATTAATCCCACCTCAAATTCTTACTACCTGTGTGGCCTTGGGCTAGTAACTAAACACTATGTGCCTCAGTTTCCTCATCTGAAAAATGAGGAGTTTAGACTGGATGGCCTTCAAGGTACCTTCCAGTTCTAAATCTATGAGACTATGATTTAAATACTAACAATCCAAACTAAAAGTTCTATGTTGAATACATAGCAGCGGGGGGCAGCAAGATGGCACAGCAGATGGAACACTGGCCCCAGAGTCAGGAGGACCTGAGTTCAAATCTGACTTCAGGCCCTGGGCAAGTCACTTAACCCCATTGCTTAGCCGAAAAAAAAAATACATAGCAGCTACACAATAAATGTCATTTGAATTGGAAGGTGTGGGTAAAGTCTAATATAATTTGGGAGCTGATGACTATCAAGTCCTAATTATCTCTAAGGCAGGGCTTCGTGTGTGTGTGTGTGTGTGTGTGTGTGTGTGTGTGTGTGTGTGTGTGTGTGTGTGTGTGTGTGTGTGTGTTGCAGCCCCCTTTGGCAGTCCAATTAAGGCTATGGACTCCTTAAAGTAATGACTTGGGTTCTGGTTTCTCCTTTACTCTTGGTATGTGACTGGGAAAATTACTTCCTTGGGCTTCAATCACTTTCTTTGTTTAAAAACAAAACAAAACAAAACAAAACACATGCTATGTACTGGAGAAACTAGAACCCAGGTTGCTTGGTTACCTGCTTCTCGGCTTAATGTTCTTTCCACTATGCGGTCTCTTGTGACTATATTCCTCATGTTACTCCTCCAATATGACAGGATTAATCTTTTAGTGTCAGAGAAGAGATTTCATGAAATATTGGGGGGGAGATCTTGTAGGTGGAAGGTGCACAATAAAAATAATTCACATTTATATAGCTCGCAGAAGTTGATAAAGCATTTTTTCTCTGAAGAACTTTGTGAGGTAGGTAGGCAACACAGTCATCATTACCCCCATGGTAGAAATGAGGATACATTGAGAAAGGTTAAGTGATTGGCTCTTTCTACACAGGAAGCAAACATTGCAGGCTGCTCTAAGAAACCAAAAAGCCTTATTCCAAGTATGGCATTCTTTCTTTAATCAAGAATCATATTTTAGAAGAGCTTCAAAGGAGAAAAGCAAAGTTGTTCTGTCTGGAAATATTGTTTGGTAAAATGGAGGAAATACATACATACATATATATATGTGTGTGTGTGTGTGTGTGTGTGTGTGTGTGTGTGTGTGTGTGTATATATATATATGTATCTCGCTTTTTAAAATTGGCCAATTTTCAAGATTTCAAGAATTGTTATGATAGTAGAAAAAAGAGTTTATCTTTAAAAAGCACTGTTCTAATTTACATACCAGCTTAATTCGCCATAAGAGCTTCAATCTCACATTCTCTTTTCCAAAAAGGCAAAGCTGTTTTTATTTATTGCTCTTTAAAACTCTTAGGAAAGGGAAAATAGGTGCTATTTCTATAACTAGAAGAATTTTAATTTTGTTTCTTTTAAGATACATTCATATTATTTAATGTCATTTTGGAAAATTTCACTAGACAAAACTTCAGTGACTACCTAGCACCTAAAAGATAAACTATAACTCCTTTGCCTGGCACTAGAGGCTCTCCACAAAATTACTCCAAATCAACCTCTCCAGCCATTATTTCCAAGTTGGATTACTTCATACTATGTTCCAGCTGACACGACTTCTAGTTCTCCCTTGAGATCAACAAGCCCCCCCCTGGTGTCTAGGCATTCCTAGAAGCTATTCCTCCTGCCTAGAAGGTACTCGGATCTCATCTTAGCCCTTTAGAAACTTCTTCTTTCAAGGCTTAGCTTGGGTGCTGCCTCTTCTGTGTATTCTTTTCCTGGTTTCCTTAGTCAAAAATATTCTCTCCCTTCTCAATTTTTCCTGGAATTTTTGTTTCCTGAATCTCTGCTGTTCCCTTATTACACTAAATTGTACTCATGGTATTACCTGTATCCACTCTAGTAGAGAGTATCAAAGAGTTGAGGACATAGACTGTCATTTTACATCTTTATATACCCAAAGCCCTGCACTGAGGCTCAAGCATAATTTTAAGATGTTAAAATTTAAATTTAAAATGTTCAATTTTACATATTAAAGCACTTACAATGTTTTGATTTGAATAGACAAGAAGAAATACATTTAACTTTTCATATGATTAAACAACCTGAATGTCTAATGTTAATCAAACTGAAAACAAAAATGAAAAAACAAAACCTGCCTCCCTCCTATTTCCATTCATTGTTACTGTTCCTACTTTCCTATTTTTACCTTCTTGGGTCAGGTAGAACAAGTCTAACCTTTTTTCCTTAGGCCAATTCTTCAAATAACTGAAGTCAGTGATCATATTTTCTCCATCTTCCATTCTTGAGGCCAAACATCTCTAATTCATTTAACCACTTCTCGTAAACCATGATCTCCAGCCTGCTCATGATTGTAGTTGCCCGCCCTTGGACCGTTATCTTCAATATTCCTAAAAAATGTGGCACCCAGAACTGAAAATATAATTCCAGATGTTATCTGACCAAGGCCAAAATACTATGGAACTATCAAGTCTCTGAACACAATTTTTTTTCCTGGTTATTTAAAAAGAATATTAGTACTTAGAACTTCATAATCACAAAAATTTAAATACACAAATAATTTAAAAGAAACACAAAAACGCTCACTGATATTTAAATCTTTTGATTTTTTTAGCGTGTTTATAAATTTTGACAATCAACACGTTTGCCTTTGTCTCTATCTGCACTTCAATTCCCACCAGACTGCACTTCTTAGTACTTTTCTATTATGTCCCAACAACCTCACCATACCAGAATATCATCTCGTCCCTGGACACAATTAAGAAGTGGCCTCTGATTAGGGCCCTTCCTTCTGAGTGGATAGCTCCTCAGATAACCTCCACTTATGGAGGGCTCCCAGACAAGCCATCTCTTTATTTCTCACCAGGGCTACATTCCTCTTAACTTCTTCATCACGTTCCCACCCTTTTCAGCTTCCTTTTACATGTGGTCTTCAATTGTTAGAATGTAAGTTCTGTGAGGGCAAGAATTGTCTTTCTTTTTGCCTGTATTTATATTTCAAGTGCTTAGCACAGTGCCTGGCACATAGTAAGCACTTAATAAATGCTTGTTGACTGAGTGACTAACTCTGAGTTTCTTTTTGTTGTTGTTGTTGTCGTCATCATTATTATCATTATTGTTATCATTTACATAGTTACATTCAGTGTCCATATAGTGGTTTTCTCCTTTCCTCCCTCTGCATCTCACCATAAATATCTATGTATATTTCTTCATATGGTTCAAAAGTGTCATTTCTAATGGACCAATAGTAGTCTATTAGCATGTTTTATTAGCCATTCCCCAATTAGGTAGCTTCCAGTTACTAGTAAGGATTTTTGTACAGACAGTTCTTTTCCTTTTCGCAAAGTGAGTCATTTTGGTACAGAGACTATGTTCTGGCCCAGGGATGGGGAACCTGTGGCCTTGAGGCCACATGTAGCCTTCTAGGTCCTTGGGTGCAGCCTTTTGACTATGTCCAAGTTTTACAGAACAAATCCTTTTATTGAGGGGGATTTGTTTTGTGAAGTTTAGAATCAGTCCAAGGCCGCAGGTTCCCCACCATAGCGTAACCTGGACCCTCTGTCATTTCTTTATATGCACTATCTTGATAATTTCATCAATGTCTAAGATTTTAATTATTAGCTCTACACAGATGATTCCTAAGTTAATATATCCAGCTCTAATCAATATCCTAAATAACACCTCACCAAATCCCTGATGCACATTCTCACCTTGATGTTCCATCTCTAGTTCCACATGCCCAAAATGGAACTCAGTTTCCCCACCTTTAAACATATCCTTGCTCCAAGCTTCCCTATCTCCTTTAAAGGCACCACCATTTTTCTAGGCAACTAAATTCAAAACATCAAAATCATCCTCATCTTCACTTGACAATCCTCACATCCTACAGTTGCCAAATCTTGTCAATTCTCCCTCCAAAATTCTCTCACAGCCATCTTAATCTTTCAATTCATATTACCACTACTTTTATTCATTTGCTCATTGCCTCTTAAAATGTATTGCCTCCTAATTGACCTCTTTCCCTCCAGTACCTTATGCTTCCAACCCATTCTCTTCACACCTACCAAAATAATCTTGCTGAAACACATTTGTGATGTCATTCCTGTTCAAGAACCTTCAGTCACTAACTGTTGATTCTTGGATAAAAGGTAAACTCCTTATTCCTTATTGATTTGGTTGCAGCTTACATTTTCAGTGATACTCACATGACTTCAATTTGCTCATTTTACATTCTAGAAAAACTGGCCTACATACCTTATTGAGGTTGGGATTTTATCTCCTACCTACATGCCTTTATACAGGCTGTTCCCATGTCTGATATACATTCCTTCTCTCTCTCTGCTTTGCCTTTCTTCTAGGCTTAACTCGAGTGCCATATTCTACTACAAGCATTTTCTGATTCCCTTTGTTCTTAATGCTCTCTTCCTCCATATATCCCCCCAAAAATGTATGCTCCTTGGAACCAGTAATTGTTTTCCATTTTTTTGTCACTGTATTCTCAATGCCCAAGACAATCTAGCATGTTTTAGGTACTAAACACTTTTACTGAAGTGTCTCTTTAATTTCTCCTATTCCATAAATAGCTAAGAATTTTCTACCTCACCACAACTTTGATAAATATAGCCTTCTATTACTTTATAAATTGTCATAATTATCAAAATATTTAGATCATTGATTCATTTAGAACTTAGTTTATGGTGTGACAAGAGGATCTAATCTCATTTTTTACAATAGTGCAATTCAAATTTCCCAAGACATTTTTTTTGATTGAAAAAGGAATCACCACTCCAGTATTATGTGCTCATTGATTGTAAAATGTTAGGCTTCTCTATGCATTTGATTCTAATTCTGGACTAGCTATTCTGTTTCATTGATCTTCTTTTTTTTTCTATTTATATGAAGTAACAGATAATCCTGATAATTACTATTTTATGATATAACATGAGATGTGTCAATGCAAATTACTCTTTTTTCTCTTACAATTTTCTTAATAATCTTGACTATTTGATCCTCATACAAATTTTATCATTGTATGTAATTCTATTTTTATTCTATGTATATATCCACTCAGTTTCAGCTCAGCAGCTAATTGAATCGAGGGGGTTGAGAGGAGAGAGAAAAGGGGATACTCTCCATTATGCATTATGGAAAATCAAACCTCCAAGTAGGTTGTAACCAGGCAGGGTAGATCACACATTCTCTAAGGACTCACCCATTAAACATGAAATGCTTAGAGGAAAGGTATTGGTGCTCTGGGAGAACCCCCGTAGGAAATTTACAGCATGACAAGGACTAGAATTTTGCAAGATGAAAAGGGATGAACTGGCTACAATTTGCATTTTGAGGAGGTACCATAACAATGAAATAATAGATCTACAGAAGTATTTAAGAAGAATTCATGTCCTTAATATCTAAAGTTATATGTTAAATTTGATAACCTCTAACATTTAAAAAAAATATTAGCTTTCTCAAAAGAAAATAACATTTGCTTTTCTTCATTGCTATCTCACTCTTGACACATACACATGTATATATTTATGTATGTGTACATATATAATGTATGCACATACATATGCTCATATAACAGACAAAATTCTCTTATTTGATATTATTCAAAGTTTTGTAAAAATTTTACTTCCTCTCCATTTTTCTTATTTGAAACCAATGTGTAAAGAATTGCCCTTCTACCACTTGATTCTCCCTGCCCCACTCAGTTTCCTCTCATTTTAAAAAATCTGTGATGCCTATAATTAACTTATACTTCATTCCCTCTTCCTTCATTGTTTTTGTCCCTCAAGTGTCATATAGGTGTTAATTAAATGAACATTGCTATAGTTTTCTTATCTTGTTTATGGTGATTACATTAAGATAGTGACTATTTAATCACAGTTGTAAAGAACAAATTGACTTTAGGGCTTATTGTTATGATAAATCTCAGTCTTTGTCTTGTTAAGATAAGGATGAGGACTACATCTGTGATTTCCTTGGTATAGGGAACTCTTGGGTGTGGAAAATCCCTCTACAAATGCAGGTCACCATATTTCTTACAATTTATAATTTTAGAGAGTTGCCTAGATTATAGAGAAGTTAAGCAACTTCTCCAAGATCAAGAAACAGAACTTCTTAGAGATAGGACTTGCAATCTGGCTTCCTGGCATTCTAGCTTTTGGTTCGCTATGCCACATGTTGTCATCCTGGGTTTTTTTTTTTCATTTGTTTGTTTTCTTTTGTTTGATTATTAAAAGTTGTCTAAAGGCTTTCTCTGGTCTCTACAAATCCTGAAACCTTATGCAAATTTCCATACAGCCTTGGAAAAGAATGTTTAAACTTCTTGTAATCTTCCTAGACATCTCTTCACCATGTTATCTATTGTCTAGCCATCATTCTCTACCCTTTCCCATAAAAACATTGGACTGCCCATCTGGGTTTCCTAGCTCTTATAGATGAGCTTTAGCCTTAACTTACTCTGACCTAGGCTTCCAGACACTTACCAGCAGTTTCCTAACTTTCTATCCCAAATGGGTCTCTCTTTTCCAACCTTTCCTTTAACCACTCTCCCTTCCTTCAGAAAGTAAACTCCTTTAGGTGAGGGTCTGTCCTATTTGTATTTTTTTATACTTTGTACTTGGCACTGCCAGGCATATAAATATGTATGTAATACATATTATATTTGTCATCAATTTATCCATGTATTTTTGCTATTACAAAGTGCAAAACAAACTACGTGACCAACAATTGGAGAATGTCTAAACCAACTACGTTATGTGAATATGATGGATTATTGCACTAGAAAGAATGACAAACATGAAGAATTTAGAGAACAATGGGAAGAAAAATATGAAATGACAAACAGAAGAGAGCAGAACAATGTACATAATGACTACAATAATGCAAATGAAGACTACACTATAAGGCTACAAAACTAAAGTCAAAGAAAATGGTCAATAGTGAACTCAATCCATTAGTGTTAAAGTATATGAACTTCTTTTCCATAAATGAATGATAAAGTGAGAAAATGAAAAGTGACATGAACAATCAGACTCAATCACTTTATTAGGATATTTTATTATTTATCAATCTATTTGTATTATATATTAAATTATATATCACATAAAGCATATACAATATGTTATATAATATGCTATAATATATAAATTATATAGTACATAAGTATACTAGGTTATTTATTAGGATAAGTTTTTTAATGGGAAGGGATTGAGGGGAAGGTCATTTGTTGGGAAATGACCGATAAACAAAATATATTAATAAAAGAAAGAAAAAGAAGAAAAGTGTGCATCATACTCTTGGGCAGCTGTTTTAGCACTATACTTCAATTCTCAACTTTGAATATAGAATATTCCAAATTCTTTCATTTTAAATTCTCTCATCTTGCTCTATCCTCTAAGTCCATTGCCATCTGTGTGGGAGAAAGCAAAGTTTGTCCATGTTACATAATTTTTAGAGCTTATTTTTCTTTTCCCATTATTTCTGCCATTTTTCTTATTGCAGAAACTATTCTTAGCTATATTTTTCCACAGGCTTTCCCAAATTAATGGTACCTTGTCCTGAGATTCTTAGTTGCACTCTGCATCTTAGTTGCAATCTTTCATCTCACAACCCTTTTGCTAATTTAATTTAATTTCCTTCCTCAATTTGTTCACTATATTTATTTTAACCTAATAAAGTTCTGGTTTTGTTTCTTAGGCTTCTCTTCATTGTGGCAGTTATTTTCTCCAGGAATTTCTGTCTCTGCTTTTCCTAATTCATATTTTTTTTCCATTGTGTTTGACTATTTTTTTGGTTCATTTTTGTGAATTATATCTTTCTCAGAATGATTTCTTTCAAGGTTTCCCCATAGCTTGGATTCTTTTTGGGGTTTTGATGTGGTATGGATTGAAGGATTCCTATCATTTCTCATTCTCCCTCTCAGAAATGGGAAAAGAACAAAAAATGAAAAAAAAAACTTCATGGTTCTAGCTGATTGCCATTTCAATGGATCAAGAGTGTGAGATGGCTTTGGCAAAACAATAACAACAGTATGTTGTCCAGAAAAAATATCTGGGGATAATTAACTTGGATCTAATCTAGTCCAAACCCCTAATTTAACAGTCGAAGACAGAGAAGGTCAGAGAAGTTAAAAACTCATTGAAGGTCACACAGTGAGTGAAAAGCAGATTTGGGATTCAAACCCAAGTCCATCAGACTCCAAATCCATCATTCTTTCTCCTTCCTGCATGTGAACTGTATTTTAAGAAAGGCAATGGCAAACTGATGTCCTACAGTAACCAGTGTGGTGAAGAGACTACAAATAATGACAGAGGAGTCACAACTGAAGCAATGATCAACTTGACTGAATGGACAGAAGCCTAACTCAGTATGGTAAATGTCGATGCAAGATCAGCAAAGCCATCACAGAATCTCCATTTGCATCCAATGACACAAAAGTGGTTTCCCTTCTCATTCCTATTACCTATCATGGAATTCAACCATAGTTAATCCTGCTTGCAATTACTGTTCCCCTACCTATAAAGGCCATCTAAACAACTGATTTTGGGATGAGTAGCTTGTGCTACCAATTTGAAATGGGTTAACATGGCTTGATTTTTTGTTGTTGTTGTCTTTTTTTCCCTATCATGCAGCTACATTTAGCCATATAGGAGAGGGAGAGAGTGATATAAAAAGTGAAGAGCAAAGTCAATTTCCTTTTTCCCTAAAATAGAAATAATATTGATGACGTGTAGATTATAATGTTCACCTCATAACACGGCTTAAAGTCCACTTCCTATCAGTGTGATAACTAAATAACCTCATGAAAAGGAGTGGGGGGGAACCTTTTTCTGCTTGAAGAAATGGACAAATGAGGTGGTTTTTTAAAATGTATACCAAGCTCCACTAGAAACACTAATAATGATACCATCTATCAAGTTTTACAATTTAAAAAAATATCTGTGCTATCTAAAATTATTCTAAATAACCATACTCTGTGTGAGCCATAAAAGAACAATTAATATTGGATCCCACCATGAGGAAAGAAAATGAATAAATGACTTCAGGACATTATTAAACCTGTTCCTTCTTACTTTTTAATACTGAATAAATTATAGAAATTTTACCAAATCAGCAAAGAGAAAGATAATAGATAATAATGAAATATGTAATTTATTTTCTTTAAACGGGAAAAGAAGTAGCGAATCATAAAATAGCAAACCCATTAGGAAGTTATGTAAATGTTTCCCTTTCAAGTGATATAAATTCTGTAACCACTCTAATATCTATGGCCCACTGGTTTAGTTCATTACCATGAATTTAAGATCTCTCATTCTTTCACACTGCATTTCAAACCAAGCCATCCTCTTTTCATTTCAACAATTAAAACATTTTTAAAGTCCTTTTTTCTCTTCTCTTTGGGATACCAAAATAATGAGTTTATTCTCTAGGGCATATATTACTATTCTTTGTCTCTAATGATGATAATAATGCAACTCTAATAATAGCTGACAAGTACTTTAAAATTTGTAACACTCTTCATACTATCTTATTTGATTTCCAAAACAACCCTGTGAAGTAAAAGCTATTATTATCTCCATTTTTATAGACGATGCCACAAATCATTTCTTTGTCAAGAATTGTACTTAATGAGGACAATAGGTACCTCATAGTCTACTGCAGACTGAATACTTATTGCCTGCATTCATTTTTTTTATTTTTCTTTTCCATTCAGTTCCAAGATTTTTCATATTTGAAACTGGTATTGTGACTTCCCTCCAGGTTGATATCGCAAATTCACCTAAAGAAAAAAAAAACATTACACAGTACACATTTCTCTATTTTGATCACAAGGACATAATGAGAAATTCTGCAAGTGCCTTGTGGAAATCCAGAAATACTGTATTATATATGTGTGTGTGTGTGCATGTATGCGTGTGTGTGTGTATGTGTGTGTGTGTGTTTTTCCCTACTACTTTCCCTCTGATCAGTTGTTGTTGTTTGTCCTTCATTCTTTCAGGGAGGTGATGCCATGACATGCAAGTGAAATGGATTTAAATGAGGGAGGGCTGTGTAAAGTCACCAGCCTCACTTTCTCCTCTGGAGCCATCTGGGTCCAGCAGCCAGATACAGATCAGGACAATTGGAGATGGCCCAGGACACAGTGGGAGACCTTGACCTTTTCAAGCTAAGGTCTTTAACAGGTTTCAGTTTGACTGAGGCAAAGCCCATTCAGTGATTAAGGCTTAATAGGAATTGAGACAGAGAATGGCCCACTTACTTAGTCAAAAAAATAAAAAAAATAACTTTTAAAAATTGCTCTGTGAGAGGAAGACTCTCGGGGGTCTGGCCAAAACCGAAACAATTGCTATTTATATTCATTCTGAGCCAATCAGGGCCCAAGCAATGACCAAGTAGGGCTTGGTCTGGCACCTATTTTGGGGCAATCAATGAGACATAGAGTGATTTGGGATTAAGACTGGTATTGAAGGGAAAAAAAAAGGTTTCAGAGAGGGAAAGAGGGAGGGAAGGGAAGGAAAGGAGGAAAGAAAGCTGTGTTGCCCAACTTGCCAGCTCCAGCTTGGTCCCCAGTGGGCAGCTCATTTTCTACTCACAGAAGTTATTTGTCCTTGGTTTTCAAAGAGAACCATGACATCAGGGAGGTGATGCTATGACATACAAGTGAATTAAATGCAAAGCCACCAGATTCACTTTCTCCTCTGGATCCATCTGGATCCAGTGGCCAGATATAGATCAGGACACCTGGAGATGGCCCACTCCCTAATCTATATCATCAAAATAAAATGAAGTTCAGGAAGCATAGCTTGCTCATAGTGAAATTATACTGACTTCTAGTGATCACCAGTTTTCTCGGTGCTCAAAAGCCTTTTATGTAACAGTTCATGCTAGAATTTTGTTTGAGTTCAATAAGAGGCTCAATGGTCTGTACTCCACAGAATAGCATGGTGAACAGAATACAAGCCTTGGAGTCAGGAGAATATGAACTTGCTCTGGGCATTTCCAGATGACAAAATTTTAACCCATGTGTATAAGTGACAACTAGGCACATTTAAGCTCTACATAAGGAAGAACTTTTTAACAATTAAGAAACATTTGATGCTTTTTTGATAGCAAAAAGGTGGAAACCAACAGATTAGTGATTGGCTGAATAAACTGTACCATATTAATATAATGGAATTTTACTATATGATAAGAAATAATAGATATGAGGACTTAAGAGAGGCAGGGTAAGATTTGTAATGAACTGATATTGACCAAAAAAAGCAAAACTAGGAGAATAATCACAACATAAATGAATGCAGTAATAAAAAGCAACTAAACTCAGGTCAATATGCTTTGGCTACTATTAGTTGCATAGATTAGACACTGATACATACCCTCCTTCCTCTTGGTAGCAGAGGTGTGGTGGGAGATTGGTTGGTTTTGCTTGAATTTTTTTTTTAATTTTCTTTGTAAGAAGAGAGACTTGTATGGGGAGAGAGAACAAGGGTATACTGGAAAATTATTGTGATATATAAATAAATAAAACTTTCTAGAAATAGTTGAAGCTGTCAAAATTAGATTAGCTCTATCATAAGGTAATGATTTCCCCAGCAGTGGAAGCATTCAAGCAAATGGGTCACTCATCGGGAACGAGGTGGAATGCGTCCATACTTTAGAGGTGAGCTCCCTTCAAACTTAAGGACTCTATGATTCTTCCTCTAATTCTGCTATCCACTACCATTAAAACATCCTTCCTTGGCAATTTGTATATCACATTCTATTCCACTTCTTCTGAAATTCAAAAAGGTCTTACAGGTCATTGTGCCAAACTCCCTCATTTTACAGATGAAGAAACTAGGATAAAGAAGTTAAGTGAACTGTCCAAGGTCACAGAACTAGTGTCTAAGGCAGCATTTGGACCAAGGTCTTGCTGATTGCAAGTTGAGTATTCTATTCACTAAACCACACCGCCACCTCCTTAAGTTTGTTTATTCACAATTTGGAGTTTTAGCCCTTCCCAAAATTATTTGCAGGGAGTTCATGTCACTCATTATAAACCCAGCAGTTTGGCTCTTTCAGTATTCCTTTCACCATCCTCACTGATTCACATCATCAACCAACTAGCTATACCTATTTACTCAGAATCAGGCCCAGGCTAGCAATCCTCTTTTTCCACATCCTCCACATCTTGAGAGGCGAAACTGTTAGAAAAGTGATCTCATATTGGTAACTGCATCCAGAGAATGACAGAACATTGAGACTGGCCTTAATATCAGGAATCTAGATTCTTCAACGAAAGTGCTTGTGCGACTTACAAGTTGTTTTCCTGAAACCTGCCCTCTCCATGTATATGAACTGATAATAATGAACTTGTAAAGGGACTGGGGCAGGAAGACTGGGCAGGGGTTATGTGTGCTGCTGCCACTATGCACAGGGAATGTCAATGAGAAAAAATGTGTACTCTCTAGCAGGGGTAAAACTTAATAGATTTGTGAAGCCATGTCAGTGAGATACATTTTCCCTCCTGTGGGTAGTTTGGGCATAGTTATCCAAGCACTTTGGTATTTTTCCTCTATCTGAGACCTGTGTGGAGAAAACTGTGACTTCAGAAATGGAGTCCGTTCAATCTTCAACTTATAGTAGGGTACTCCAAGTGCAGTATGAAGCCGGGATGTGAGAAGTAGTGTCAATGCCTGTAGAATTGGGTTCCAGTTCTACCTTCCCCACTAACCTCCAATGTATTCTTGTGTGAGTCATGTTAATGACTCTAAGCCTCTTTTTACTCCTCTGTAAAAAGAAGGAGTGGGGCTGGATCATTTCTAACAACCTCCCTATACCACATCCTAAAATCCTTGTGACGTCAGTGTGAGAAAAGCTTTCTTACTAGCTAGACTTCATTGCATCAACACAACCTCTTCTCCCATATAATAAATTAGTTCAAATGTTGCCAAAATAAAGCTCTTCCCAAAAACCCTCCACTACATACACACACACACACACACACACACACACACACACACACACAGAATGTACCCAAAACTTTTCCATTTAAAAATGCTTAAGGTACTCCTGGGAATCGGAGCACATTAAAATGTCATAACATGCAACAAAAGCTCATTAGGTTCACTCATTTTCATGGACCCAAAGTCTCGATTTTACCATTAAATTATACATATATAGGTGTGTTTAGGTAAATGGCAAAAATCAAGAGAATAAATAGGGTTAAACAACAGCATTCAATAAGCTTTCTTTTATTATTATTATTATTTACATATTATGACCCCCTCAAAATGTCCCAGGTTTATAGGAGAAGCAACTCAAACTTTTTCAAAAATTTGTAAAATGCTAGATATTCCTCTTTATCCCCAATATTTTATCATTTATTTAAAATGCAAGATTAGTTATGACAAAAAAATGGTTATTTTGTATATGTTTCATAAACCAAATTTTAGTAAAGCAACCAATGTAGAAAAAGCTATTACTAAGTGGAACCCATTTATGCAGAACACAGTGGAACACAATTATGCAGAATTATTTCTTATGTAATCCAACTATCAGTGAGTTGAGAAGGAAATGAAACATCTTTATTTAGCCTCTTTGTGGCTTCTGGATTATGGGAAGGTTCCACTGAATTTTCCACAGGAATTTAGCACAGGCATTGAGAACAACTATTATTGCATTTAATCCAGAACTTTATGACTTTAAGTGTCTTGTGAAGTGATTAGTACTATTAGATGGGACTACTTTGTATCTTAATTATTTTGCCTAATTGAGCTAATGTCTGCAATCCATTTTCCACTTAAAAAAAACATTCTATAAGTACGTGCAAAATAAGAAAAAGAAAGGCATCATGATTATTATTGAGGTTCCTGTTCGGTTCTTAAGACCAGTTCTGCTTCAAGTCTTTTCCAAATAGTTATTGGCCAGAAACAGACCAAAGAGTAAATAAAGTAACAACAAAAATCCAGTCATGCCAAAAAATTAGAAAAAGTATTAAAACACTTTTATTAAATGTTTAAAAAAAAAACAGGTTTGCAGGAAGGTGGCGGTAGAAATTTTGCTCCAAGTCCTCAGACATGCTGCCTAGTATTTAGTAAGTAATAAATGCTTGTTCTCCTATTGAATGCTTAAGGTACTTATCGCAATTTTTATCTACATTTTACACATACACACACATACATGTAGGTGTCCCTCAGGGTTCTGTCTTAGATCCTCTTTAATCCTTCTACATTGCTGATCCCATCAGCTCCCGTAGATTTATTTATACTGATGATTCTCCAATCTACCCATCCTGTCCCAATCTCTCTGTTGATCTCTAATCTTGCATCTACAGCTCCTTTCTGACATCTCAAGGCAGATGTCCAATAGACATCTTAAACTCAAAATATTCTAAGCAGAACTCATTCTTCCTCCAAAATCCCCCCACCCTTACCTTCCCCATCAGTGTGGAAGGCAACACCATCCTCCTAGTACCTCAGACTCACAAGCTAGGAGTTCTTCTGGATTCCTCACTATCTCTCACTGCCCACAACCAGGTGCCAAAGTCTACAGATTTCCCCTTTGCCACAGCTCCTGAATAATCCCCTTTCTCTCCTCCTTTAACACTGCCACCACTCCCGTGTAAGCCCTTGTCACCTTATACCTCAATTACTCCAATAGTCTGCTGCTGGATCTGCCAGTCTCAAGTCTCTCCCTACTCTAATCCATTCTTTATTCATCCACTAATGTTATTTTCCTAAAATGTAAATCTGATCATGTCATTTCCCTACTAAGTAAACTCCAATGGCTTCCTGCGGCCTCTAGGAGCAAATAAAAAATGCTCTGGTTGGTCCTCAAAGTCCTTCATAACCTAGCCCCCACCTATATTTTAGTTTTCTTAAACCCTTCTCTCCAATACATACTCTTTGATCCAGTGACATTGGCCTCCTGACTGTTCCATGAAAAAGTTATTCTATCTCTCTGCTCCAGGCAATGCTCTCCCTTCTTCATTCCAATTACGATCTCTCTGTCTTCCTTTAAAGTCTCAACTAAAATCTAACCTCCTACAGGAAGCCTTTCCCAGCCACTTTTAATTCCAATGTTTTACCTCTTTTAATTATTTCCTATTTATCCAGGATATACCTCACTTTGTACATATTTTTTGCATGTTATCTCCCATATTAGATTGTAAGCTTCTTGAGTACAGAGACTGTCTTTTGTTTCTTTTTGTATCCCCAGAACTTAGCACAGTGCCTAGGAGCATAGTAGGTGCTTAATTAATGTTTGTTGAATTGAATCAAAATGTGTGTTTAATCATATTCTCAAATGCAAATTATAGAAGAAAAGGAATTGCACATCCCCCAATAATCAGCACATTAATGATTATGTGTGAATACATATATATATATATATATATATATATATATATATATGTATAATTTTAATTTAATAATGCTTCATGTGCTGTCATTTCCTCAAGGTTTAATTATATAAAATACTAATTATATGTATACTATATATATATATATATATGTGTGTGTGTGTGTGTGTGTGTGTGTGTATGTGTGTGTGTGTGTACAGAAGAGAGAGTAGTAGTAGTAGCAGTGGATATGTGTATATGTGTCTATGTACATATCTCCTTTTTTTGAAGATCTTTAGTGAGTTAAAAGAAAAAAAGTGTATTATAAGATTCCCTTAGAGCAGCTACCTGGGCACTTTGACTATGACCAAAACAACAAAACTATGATTTTTTAAGAGGAAGAAGAGATAACATGAGAGAGAAAGAAACCACAAATAAAAATATAAGATCTATCTGCATATACAGTCAATCTTAAACATTTCCTGTGTTTACCTTTTTTGAGACTTCAAGTATTTGCATGATTTTATTAGTAACTTCACTTTCGACTTTGTGTTGGCAACTGCAGTAGAGAAAAAAAATAAAGGAGAGACACATCTGATGTATCCTTCATGATCTCCAATAACATCTACCTGCCATGAAGGACAGGGTGTCAGGGATGATGTTGAGATGTCACCAGGCTCCCTGTTTTCCAACACCAGCTACCAAAGTCCCAGCAACCACTTGCTTGGTTTTCAAAGGGCAGTCAATGTAGAGAGGTTTACAGCAGCACAGTATGTAGTACAATGCCCACATACCACCATATAACAGAGTAGAAGGTAAGATTCAAGTTAAAAAAAGTTTTAGTTTTAAAAATTTTATTTGCTGCATAGTACTTATGGTATAATAGATTCCATGTGTTACGAAAAAGTGAATGTTGTCTGAAGTCAGCATTTTTATTGACATACAAAAAAGTTCATAGAATTCTAGATAATTAATAACAAGAAAAATGTTTTTCACATTACCAATTTTATTTGGGCGGCTGCATTTTTTGAGTTATTATAAAAATTGTATGCAAAAAAGTCTATCGTCATCAATCTCTAATGAAAGATTATAATTTTGGTGGTTGCAGGAGCCTAACCCCCTATTTCCCAGAGATTCAGTGTAACAACATCCACGTTCTTTGCTTTTGCACTATTTTCTAGGAATGTTGCCCCATTAAAGTTAAAGATTGATTGTGACTTTTTAAAATTGGGTTCCATGTAAAAACAATTAGAATTGTATCAAAAAAAAAGTCCCAAAAGAGAAAAAAGGTGGACTATGACCATGGAGGAGGGTCTACAGGGCAGAGAGTCCATTCCCCCTGAAACTGTCACTCAGTCCCCAATCATTGAGAGTCTATCACAGCAGGTGTACCATCCTAGCAACGTACATGTCCTTCAGCAAGGTTCAGAGCAAATGTCAAATTACATCAAAGCTATTCCAAGAGAACAAATATTATGCCTAAAGGGAACTTTCAAAGACAGATAGGTCCACAATACCAAGATAGAAGTGGTTACTTTCTGATGCCAAAAAGGGGAGATGGAGAATGCCATGTAAAACCACTAAGAGAAAGCAGAGTCAACTGCCACACAGCAAGCCATATCACTGTGGTCATTTTGCATGGTAGCAAGCTCCTTATCTCTCAGAAATCTGCAGGAGTCAAAGTCATTACCACCTAGATCCTAGAAGAAGCAAGGACAATGAACTTTCAGTGGGATTTTTTTTGGATCCCCAAAGGCCTCCAGAATTATCTGATGATTAGCCAGGGATTGTTAGCTATATCCACATGAATTGTAGTGGGGATGCCACTCGAAATGTGAGGGTGAGACTATCCCTAATTTTTTCTCCATAACTCATAGTGGGTGGAGGAGTAAGGGATGATTCTCTGCCAATGCTGTCTGAGAACACCTGTTCCCTGGGGGAAGTCCAACTTCCCCAACAGTTCCCTTGAGAGGAGGAAATGGGTTTACAGATGGCCAATCCATTTTTGTTTACCTGAACAGGGGGATCAGCAAGCATCATTTCAGATTCTTAAAACTGTATTCCATTTTCTTTCTATTTCTTATTATAAACGTACTTAAATTATAATGTCAGTATATTTCCTAGTGGGTCATAGGAAGCTGGGATGGAAATCAGCATCTTAATGAGAAAATGAAACATTAGTTATATTTGGAGATTTCCTTGGAATTTAAATCCAGAGTGGGAGTGAAGAACTGAAAGTCAGAGAAATTTATGGAACAGTATATGCAAGGGTATCTTTTACATTTCTAGATCTTTGACTGTTCCTGGAGAACGTTACAGCAAGGAAAAACAGAATAAACCTTCTGCTTCCATTACTTATCTATAGTGATGGGAAGATTGACAAGTGAAAAAAGCAATAGATTGTAGTCAGAAGACCTGGGTTCAAATCTTAGACCTGTCAATTACTACCTGTGTGACCTTAGGCAACTCAATCTCTCCTTACTTTTAATTCTTGATCTATGAAATGGTGGTGTTGGATTAGATGACCTCTAGGGTCCCTTTAAACCTTAAACCTATCATACTATGTGATCACAAAGGTCTATCATCATCCCTCTCTATATGTGAAATTGGCATCATCACCTACAAATTAACATTCCAATGAAAGTCTTGTTATAGGTCAACATAAGGATAAGTGCCATACTGTTCAATGTTTCCATTTATTGTTTACTGCTTCACCTTTTCACAAACTGCCTTTTTATGACTTATGAACCCAGGTAAAAACATCCTCCAAGTTTTTGCATACGTATGCCTGTAATGTGTGTGTATACATAGAGTGTGTGTGTATGTATATAATATATATGTTAATATATATACACACACGCACATGTGTGTATACTGTAGTGTATGTATATGTGTGTATGTATATGTGTGTATGTATACATACACATAGATACCCATGCCCTGTAAAAATCTCTTTATTTAAATATTAAATTTCACAACATACCTTTTGGCATGCATGCTGCTTTTTTTCAGAAAATCATACAGAATTGGTAATGGAATTTCTGACAAACTGATACAATCTATAGTTTCCTTTCTGATAAACAAAAATCACAAGTGAAAGGTTTGTTTTTTTCCTTTTTCTATAGGATTAGTGGCTTTGATGCTTCCTCGTTAGTTTGCTGTATAGAGGTGATCTGTCACATACTGAAAATTCTCAGCTCCATATGTTACTGTTATCACTTGATGATTCACCATTGAAATGAACGATATTAATTCTGCATCATTTTCTTATTGATCATATTTACAAGTAATTGATTTTTTCCTGTAATTGCTTAAGTCACGGGTTTTTGTGTCTGAATTTGGTCCAGAATTCAGTTGGTCTGTAATGGGTTAAGTTTAAATATCCAGTTCTCCTGCAAATCACTGATATATTCTTGCCTCAAGGAATTTAGCTGACCTTGGGGGATGCATATGAATAGAAGGGAGTCAAGTCTAATATCTTTACACCACCAAGCCTTCAAGGATGTCTGGTTTGCTGTCCAAAAATTTAGCCTACTATATCACACTTGAACTTTCCACAGGGAAGGAAGGGTAATTGCTAGTCCTCATTACCAAACTTCCAACCATTTACTGTTTCTTGCACCTTAGCTCTATAACTAATCAATTCGCCCTCAATCCCATGATGTCATCTACCCTGTTCTGTTCTTTCTTGTGTATCCCCCAAAATCTATAAAAGGGGGGCCTTTTGCTTGGGGGCCTTTGGCATAAATGGAGACAACCCATTGACCAGCAGCATACATCTACTACTAAATGTTATCTTCCTTGGAAAATTGCCTCATATTACCTTTTTGTTAAATTTCATCCATGGCACCACATCTTTTAAATATTTATTTTATCCACCATGAGCCAGATTAATGTTCTTCATAAGGCTAGACTAAGTCATCACTGTATTATACTTTGAAGAATAACATTTCATCATCTTAAATTGTGTTTTTAAGAGCTTTTCCATGTGTAGCTAGCTCTCTCTGAGACTTACAAATCAAGTGATGAAAAATCTTTATTTTTCAAGCTAAGTTGTCAAAATAATTGATAATAAATATGAAAGTTGCATATGACGAAATTATAATTATAAGTAATATAATGTATAATTGTATTACAATACATAAAATAATGTGATTATAATTACAATAAGTAATACTAAGTATAATAAGGTTACATGTATTTGTTAGGGAAAAGCATTTGGGGGAGAGGTGAGAAGTACTGCTTTAAAATACAGGTTTAAAGCTGCTCTAGTCAAGGTACAAACCTTTAGTTATAATTTGTTTGTGGGACTCTTCCACTTTATGTCTGCATAACATATTAAGGTTTTAACAAGTAATAGAAACATAACACTATAAAGGTACAATGCTCCAATAATTACTTTTACCCACAAAACAAAAATCATTACCACATCTAGCTCTTGTTATTTTTGAAAGCCAATTTCTTTCTGAATTGAAATCTTATACGTTGGCATACACAGAGTCTCAAGAAAAGGCTGTGCTCTGGGCATTCATATGAGAGAAAGTAGATGTCTAACTAGATGGGACCAGTGGCCTATTTAGCCAGAATTCTGTCTTGGACAACGGTGAGAAGGGATTTATCAGGCATTATAGATATCCTCAATAATTTCAATGATAAAAAATTAGTAATATACCATGTTCATTAGTCCTGATTCTTATCTTCAGTAACATTTTACCTTAAGCTCACGTATCCTTTTATTTTATACCTCTTCAATAGTATACACATTTATACATGATGGGCATGCCATGTTCCCTTATTAGACTATTATCTTCCATGAGGGCAGTAATTAAGTCTTGATATCCTCCCTAATGCCAGACACAATTCTCTCCACATAGTAAATACTTAATAACTTTTTGTTGAATTCATCTTTTTAATAACCTTTCATCTCTGAAAGAAAAAGGTAAATAGCCCAAGTTAGTAGTAGCACAATAGCAAGATATATTCATGCTTTTGTAGTAAAGAAATAGAAAATAAATGGGGTACACATTAATGGTGAAATAGTGGAACAAATTGTGGTATATGAATGGAATGGTATGATATCATGTCATAAGAAACGAGGAAGGGGCCTATTTTAAATAAAATTGACAAGATTTGTATGAACTGATACAAACTTAACTGAGAAGCAAGAGAAAATTTATATAATAACAACACTGTGAAGACAAAGAATTTTGAAAGACTTTAGAACTCTGATCAATATAATGACCAATCATAATTTCAGAAAAAAACCCCACAATAATGAAGAATGCTACCAACCTCCTACCATAGCAGTAAGAGAGTTAAGGTGCAGAATGAGATGTGCAGTTTTGGATGTGGGCAAATCTGAGAATTGGTTTTGCTTTACTACCCATATTTGCTCAAAAGGTTTTCTTTTTCATTCTCATGGAAGGAGGGAAGTGAAGACAGAGAAAATAAATTCTTGACAATATACATAAATATGCATTTACATACATAGGTAATGAGATAGATAGATACATATGTATATATATATATATACATATATATAATTTACATATATGTATTTATATATTGCCTTTAATCTCTGAGTCAAATTCTTCTTGAAAATTTTTTTCATTTTTCTAACTATTCTCCTTATTGTTTGTTGGTATGTAAGAATCAAACAAAAAGGAATTAAGGAAGTAAAAAAATGGAAAAGATTTTTGATTATTCTTATAGCAAACTATATTATCTGTCAATGACATTTGGACTGAAACATCATAGTCTCAGTTGTGCTTCATGAGAAAGAAGATGTAACACTAACATTTAAAAAAAAACTAAGAAAGGAAGAACAGCTACACTAGACCAACTGTGCACAAAAGACGTCTGTGCTAGAGACAAAACACTTTTCATGGTATCTGAAAGAGGCAAGGTTGCTAAATCCTTAGGCAAAAAAGATTCTATGTTATTGTTACTGAAAAAAAAATGACTGAAAATATAAATACTAATAACAATTATTGTAACCAGTTTTTCATCTCTACAAAAAGTTTTATGAGAATAATTAACACATATCAAGGTTACCCTTGATGAAGTTACAATAAGAGACCAGGCAGGTTGCTAGAAATCATATTTTGTAACAGTTCATATTTTTACAGTCACACAATTGACTGAAAAGCATAAAAAATACAGGATTCCACAATGTTTATTGTCTTTAACTATAAAAAGCATATGATTTGGTTGGGAAAATATTCATTTAAAGTGTCTTCTACAATAAAGTATCTTCCATACATGTAAAAATCACACAAGATACCTTAACATGTACAAGAGATAACTTTAACATGATTTGGTGAGCTATAAAACAGAGAGATATATGCTTACCAAAAGGCATTTCTCACTATCACAGAAGTATATCATATCCTGCACAGAATCCACATGGAAAAGGGATTTTCTATAGATATTGATGTCTTATAAATGCACTTGTTTTTGAATAACTTATGAGAATAAGTTGTGTGGATTGTATCAAAACCTGAACCCAGCAGAGCCTCCTGTCTGACAGATATAACCACTGAAACAATTTGGTCTAAATCTTTACATGGAGAAATAAGTGGATGAAGAATGCCTAGGCAATTCGCAGAACTGGCCTCTCAATGCATCTATCAGTCAAACCTGAACTACAATAAACTGGGCACAGAATTCAGAGTAAGATGAGAATGGGCGGTATTATATTTGAGAAAATGTGAAGTGTTTTTAATTAGCCTAAGCTTCAATAAAACAAAGCTATCTTTAAGACATCAATATTGTCCCAATGATGTCTATGGCTGTGAGACATGTCACTAAAGATTTCAAGCTGAAACTTGTTCGAGCAGCAATAGAGAAGTGCATGTGGACCTGAGCAAATTGGGAGACAGACCAAAGAACTCCCCCTCCCCCAGAGCGGTGATATGAAAGATATCATCAAAAATATGCACAACAGAAAAGGGAAGTGCGCCAGGCCTGTAGCAAGAGTCAGTGGTAGACAATGGATAGAGAGTCTGCTGCTCCTTTAGTGACCGAACAATGGTAAAAGATAGAGATGAGGGTTCCCAGCATGTTGGATGTCTTCACTGTGGAGGATTTCAGGGAGGTCAGAGGCAAGAATCTCAGCATAAGATATGAGAGGGTTATAATCTGTACTACCGGAGACAGTGCTCAGACGGCTGAGATTATAAATCCTTAAAGTACCATCTCTTGGTAAAGAATTCCATGAACTGGAGGCAGCTGAGTGGATGGAGCAGTGGAAAGAGTGTTGCACCTTGACTTAAATGCACACACAGATACTGTGTGAGACAACTCACGTAATCTGTCTCAGTTTATTCATCTGTAAAATGGATACAATAATAGTACATTCCTCCCGGGAATATTGACAGAATAAAATGAGATAATATTTGTAAAGTGATTCGCAAGCCTTTAAACACTATGTAAATGTTAGTTATCATGATCATCAACACTACATTAACTACTTCCCTCCTTCCTCTATACTCTCTTGGTAACCTCATCAATTCCCATGGGTTAAACTATCATCTCTAAGCAGATGACTCAGATACATATGTTTACATACAGAATATTTCTATATAGAATAAGTCTGTAGGCATTCTACCAAGGACAGTAATCTTCTGACATGTTAGGCAATGAAGTATAATGGTACAACAAATGTCCTGGTTAAGAGTTATAAAATATACCAGAATTTACTTATTTTCAAAGAATTCAAATCATTAAATATCAACAGTATGAACTATTATTTAAATCTTAGTTTAGATGATTCGGAATACATATCAATATCTTTCAGTGAAATAATAACTATAAATTTGCAAAAAGTCCTGCAAATTTCAGCTGGAAAAATTGCTAAATAAATTAGGGTTTTTTATATTTCCCTTGATGCTATCTAAAGACACTCACATGAAGCTTCAGACATTTCCTCCTAGATTATTTAGTAAAGAAATCCAAGCTTCATAGGGGAAGCTCTCTTGATCTTACTAGTTCATTTTGATTGTATTTGTTTGAATCCTAATTCGATGGAATAACCATTTTAAGTGTCTACTATATTTGAGATGTGGTAGTCACTGGAGATATGAAGACAAAAATGAATCATTCCCTGCACTCGGGGAGTTCACATTCTACCGGCGTTATGTTATGAACACAGAAGAATAGATGGATAGATAGACAGAGAATCAGATAGACAAATAAATATGTATACATACAAAGTAAGTGAGATGAAGTGGCAATAAAACCTGGGGGACAAAGAAAGGTCTCATATAGCAGAATTCACTTAAGCTGAATCCTGAAGGGAGGTAGAATTCCAACAGGGAGAGGTGCTGACAGAGACCATTCTGGGCATGGAAGACAGCCTCTACAAAAGCTTGCTGGTGGGAAATAGAATATCATGCACTAATTAAAGCAAGTAGGTCAGCTGGGTTAGAATTTAGAGAATTTGAGATGCCTAATAAAAAAAATTATTTTTATAAAATTGGTAGGATACAGATTAGGAAAGCCTTTAAATGTTGAAAAGAGGAATCTGTATTTTTTTCTAGAGGCAATAGGGAGCCACTGGAGTTTCTTGAGCAGGGGAGAGCAATGGTCAGATCTGACCTGTGCTAAATATAAATTTCACAGCTATATGGAAGATGGAATGGTAAGAGTCTAAACCAGTTAGGTAGTTCATGAGGAAGGTAATAAGGGTTTACAATTCCTTCTCCTCTCATTCACCCCTCAACCCTTTGCAATCTGGTATCTGACCTTATCACTCAATGGAAATTATTCAAAAGTTACTAATGATTGCTTAAATATGATGATCTCATATATCACAACATATCTGACACAGCTGATACTGCTCCACTCCCTTTTCCTCTTGGATATGCTTTCTTCTTGGAGTTATCATGACATTACTGTCTTCCGCTTTACCTCCTAACTCTCTGCCTACTCCACAGCAGTCTCCTTTGCTAGACCATCATTCATTCATAATATGCCATGAACAGTATCTGGTACATAGTAGATATTTAGCAAATAACTGTGTATTGATTGATATAATGGTATCTGGAGAGAAGCAAATGGATTCAAGTAATGATATGGAGGAAGAATTTACTAGATTTGGTAGCTAGAGAGTAAAGAAATTATAGAGTATATGATCCTTGTGAATAAGGAGTTTTGTTTTCATCTTTGTATGCACAGGGATTTGCATGGTTAGTACCCGACATATACTATGCACTGAATAAATGCTTGGTGAATGGATGGATAAATGAATTAATCAATGAGGAATCAGAATTTATAAACCTAGATGCCTGGTTTGCAAGTTGACGCAATAACACAAATACAAACCGATGACAGAACTAGAAGAGGTAGGACTAAAGGAAAAGAACAGAGGAACTTTTGTGTATATTATAAATTTGATATGCCAATGGGATACTAGAATGGAGATATCCAAGCAGGCAGGTTTTTTTTATTTTATTAATTTATTTTGATTTATCAACAATCACTTCCATATGCTTTTGAGTTGAAAATTTTTCTCCCCCTTCCTCCCCACCACCCTCCCCAAGACGGCACATAATCTGATATAGGCTCTACATTTACATACCCATTAAACATATTTTCACATTAGTGAAGTTGTAAGTAAAAATTAGAACCAATAGAAGGAACCAGCAGAAAGATGAAACAAAACTCGACAGAAGGTAAAAATGAGTGGTAGCAATTCGACTTCCATAGTTCTTTCTTTGGATGTGGACAGCATTTTCCATCCCAAGGCTTCTGGAGAAGGGTTCAGTTTAACAATCTTAGTCATTGCATAACGTGGCTGTTATTGTGTACAAAGTCCTCTTGGTTCTGCTCACTTCACTCAGCATCAGATCATATAAGTCTTTCCAGGTTTTTCTGAAGTCAGCCTGTTCATCATTTCTTATAGCACAATAGTATTCCATTACATTCATATACCACAACTTGCTCAGCCATTCCCCAATTGATGGGCATCCTCTCAATTTCCAATTCTTTGCCACCACAAAAAGAGCTGCTGTGAATATTTTTGTACATGTGGGTCCTTTTCCTGTTTGTTTGATTTCTTTGGGATACAGCTCTAGAAGTGCTATTGCTGGATCAAAGAGCATGCACATTTTTGTAGCCCTCTGGGCATAGTTCCAAATTGTTCTCCAAAATGGTTGGATCATTTCACAACTCCACCAACAATGTATTAGTGTTCCAATTTTCCCACATCCTCTCCAACATTTATCATTTTCCTGTTTTGTCATGTTGGCCAATATGATAGGTGTGATGTGGTACCTCAGAGTTGTTTTGATTTGCACTTCTCTAATCAATAATGATTTAGAGCATTTTTGCATATGACTATAGATGGCTTTAATTTCTTCATCTGAGAACTGTCTGTTCATATCCTTTGACCATTTATCAATTGGGGAATGGCTTGTGTTCTTATAAATTTGTCTTAATTCTCTATATATTTTAGAAATGAGGCCTTTATCAGAGACTGGTTGTAAAAATTCTTTCCCAATTTTCTACCTTCCTTCTAATCTTAGTTGCATTGGCTTTGTTTGTGCAAAAACTTTTCAATTTAATGTAATCAAAATGATCCATTTTGCTTTTCATAATGTTCTCTATCTCCTGTTTGGTCATGAATTCTTCTGTTCTCCATAGATCTGATAGGTAAACTATTCCTTGTTCTCCCAGTTTACTTATGGTATCAGCCTTTATATCTAAGTCATGAACCCATTTTGACTTTATTTTGGTATATGGTGTGAGATTTGGGTCTATGCCTAGTTTCTGCCATACTCTTTTCCAGTTTTCCCAGCAGTTTTTTTCAAAGAGTGGGTTCTTATCCCAGAAGCTGGGGTCTTTGGGTTTATCAAATAATAGATTACTATAGTCATTGACTACTGTGTCTTGCATATTTAACCTATTCCACTGATCCACCTCCCTATTTCTTAGCCAGTACCAACCAGTTTTGATGATTGCTGCTTTATAATACAATTTAAGATCTGGAATTTCTAGGCCACCTTTCCCTGCATTTCCTTTCATTAGTTTCTTTGATATTCTGGACCTTTTGTTTTTCCAAATGAATCTTGTTATTATTTTTTCTAACTCTATAAAATAATTTCTTGGTAGTTTGATTGGTATGGCACTGAATAAGTAAATTAGCTTAGGTAGGATTGTCATTTTTATTATATTAGCTCAGCCTACCCATGAGCAACTGATGTTTTTCCAATTATTTAGATCTGATTTTATTTGTGTGAAAAGTGTTTTGTAATTGTGTTCATAGAGTGCCTGAGTTTGTTTTGGGAGGTAGACTCTTAAATATTTTATAATGTCTACAGTAAGTTTAAATGGGATTTCTCTTTCTATCTCTTGCTGCTGGGCTCTGTTGGTAATATATAGAAATTCTGATGATTTATGTGGGTTTATTTTATAGCCTGCAACTTTGCTAAAGTTGTTTAGCATTTCAAGTAGTTTTTTACTTGATTCTCTAGGATTCTCTAAGTATATCATCATGTCATCTGCAAAGAGTGATAGCTTTGTTTCTTCTTTACCTGTTCTAATGCCTTCAACTTTTTTTTCTTTTCTTTATTGCTAAAGCTAACGTTTCCAGTACAATATTGAATATTTTAAAATATTTTGCTGAGGCACTGGGAGACCCGTTTGCTAGGCTGCTGCACTGCTGCTCCCCATCTTTCTTCTAGTTCAGGTGTTCCAGGTTTTTTTTTTCCCTGGGGTGATATTTTCTGGGTTTTCAGAGGTTGATAGGGGAGAGTGAGAAGGACTACCTTTTCACTCCGCCATCTTGGCTCCCAGAAGCGGAAGTCGGCAAGTTACATTTCTATACCTAACTGATTATGTTACGCCCTTCTTCCAAGCAGGCAGTTTTTCATAGGGAAGTGGAGTTCAGGAAAGGGATAAGGATGGGATTGGGAGTCATCTTCATGGAGATGATAACTGAACTTATAGCAGCCAGCTTGACTTTTAAAAGAGAGCTGAGGGAAAGGCAAGGAAGTAACTCCCAGAAGACATCAGACATTTTAGATCTTAACAGTCAGGCTTATTCCGTCTCCTGTCCCCTAGCATAAAAGAGAAGGCCAGCAGTCAAGATAACTGAGACAAACAGATTAAGGGGCCATTAAGAAGCAGGTCGACAACCAGCAAGTTTCTTTGTTTCTTTATTCTCCTCTTCCTCTACCCCCATTCCCATTTGGAGTCAGAAAGCAAACTGCTAATTTGGGTTAATGATGAATTACATAAGCAGCTGGGATAGGCATTGCACTATGTACATTGGAGATAGGTTTGACTTCTTTCCCCCAGGATGACTATCAGTGTAGATAGAACAGAACAATACATAAATGAGATTTATTGGCATAAAGAAGCCCAATTCATCAAAACCAAGCATAATAAAACTCTTTTAATAAGAGAACAAATGAGCTACAAGATAAATGCTTTCCAGAAAACTTAAGGCAGATTTAAATTATGCCCAACTATAATTAAAGAATGAGTCAATAACCCCCCCCATCCACATACCAAAAAGGACATATAAATTAGAAAAGCGGATTTGTGGCAAAGGAATCAATAATCCAGTAGAGACTAGCTGACAGACTAATATGAATTTCTAGTTGTGATCATTCATAAATAAAAAACAGGGAAGAATTAGAAGGTAATATATGGCTCCTAGAGAAAGTTGACTTCAATTCAACAAGCCGTAGATATTAAGTATCTATACTATGTATAAGGTGGTCATGTCTTACACACAAGTTAGGTGACTGGATTCAAATTCTGCTTCTAATACTAAAATGGGATTTTAAAAGTATATATAAATGCATAGTGACTGTGTAATCCTTGGCAAATTATTTGACCTCTTGATATCCCAAGAAACTATCTAAGACTACAGATTTTAGAGCAGGTGCACATTTGCATTAGTGGAGAGAGTTCCCAGGTAGGAAGCTTACAAATCGCAGTGGGGAGAAAAGTCTCTATAGCACTATGATAGCTTCTGGGGATACAACAATAGAAACGTAAGTGCCTGCCTTTAAGTTCACATATTATTAGAATGTTTTTTGCCAGTTTCCTAGTTTTAAAGGTATTTTTTTTAAAGAAATCATGTCTGACCCCCCAACTCCAAGACTTGCTTACTCCTTTGCTTTATTTTTTTTCCTGTTTCCAAGACAACTCTACTCATTTAATAAATATTACTGACTGACCTCTTGAAGAGCAACTCCTGCCTTCATTTGGTCCTTTCACCCAAAGGTGGTTTTAATTTTCTTTTTTTTTTTTATTTCTAGAAATTCATTCATGAATCCCTTTAGATATACTCTTCCCTCCAGGAAGGTTGGTTGGAGAAAAAAAAGGAGGTTGATTACCTCTGAATTACTCTAACAAAAAGTGCATTTTTCTAAAGACACAAACATTCCATCTAGAGCTTAAATGCATCCTAAATATAATGTACTGTACTTAGTCATTAGGTAGTTAGATTAAAGTGCTGCTTTTGACATCAAGAAGACTTGAATTCAAAGACTTATCTCCCTGAGTTCAAATCTGGCCTCATAAACTTATTAGCTATATGACCTTGGGCAAATCATATAACCCTGTTTGCCTCAATTCCTCATCTATAAAATGAGCTGGAGAAGGAAATGGCAAACCACTTCAGTATCTTTGCCAAGAAAACCCCAAATGGGGTCATGAAGATTCAGACACCACTGAAAATGACTGAACAGCAACAAAAGAAAGTTAGGTGGTCCCTTCCATCTCTTAATGTACAATTCTAAAATCTTACTGCTCAAATTTTTGTTTTCAACCAACAACCCTGCATACAATAGCTAACAAGGATCAATTAATCCACAAAAATTTATTAAGCACCTTCTATATGCCAGGTACGGTACAAGATGCTAAGAATACAAATATGATAAATGAAATAATTCATATTCCCAAGTCAACAAGGCAACATGCATTTATTGAGAACCTCCTATGCTCCAAGCACTGTGCTTTCAAAGAACTCACAAACTTAGGTAGGGAGACAACATGCAAATAATTATATTCATACAATATACATACATTCATACATATGCATGTATATATGTGTGTGTATACATACATATACACATATACATACATATGCACACATACACACACATACACACATACATACATACATATATACAAAAATATATACATATATATGCAACAAATCAGAAACGGTTTTGTAGGGAAAGCACACATATTAAGGAAGATTGGGAAAGGCTTCTTACAGAAGGTGACAAATTTTGTTTGAGAGTTGAAGGGAGTTAGGCGAGTCAGTAGACAGAGTTTAGGAAGAAGAATATTCCTGACAAAGGCCAATGAAAATGAAACACCTAAGGAAAGGGAGTATTCTATGAGAGGAAGGGCAATGAGGCCAACGTCACTGGATCACAGAATACATAGAGGGAAGCAAAGTGTAAGAAGCCTTGAAAGGTAGGAAGGGGGTACATTATAAAGGTTTTGAAAAGCCAGAGGATTTTATATTTAATCATGGAGGTAATAAGTTACTGCAGTTTATTGAACACAGAGGGGACATGGTCAGACCTGAGCTGCCAGACATTGGCCACCTTACTGTTCATCACTCAAGATGCACCATCTCCCAAAAACCTGGCTGTCTGCCATGCCCAGAATGCTCCCCTCTTCTCCACCTCCTAGCTCCCATAGCTTTCTTCAAGTGTCAGTTAAAGTTTCACTTTCTCTGAGAAACTTTCCCCAGTCTTCATTAATCTTAGTGCTTTCTCTGAGACTACATCCAACTTATCCTGTATATAGTTGTTTCAACATTGTCTCCCTCTCCCCTTAGACTGTCACCTCCTTGAAAATGAGGAGCTAGTTTTTTTTTGTTGTTTTGCATTTTTTGGCCTTTCTTTGTATCCCTGGTACTTAGCCTGGCACATAGTAGGTATTTAATAAATGTTAGTTTATTGACTGACTGCAAGATGAACTAAAAGTGTTGCCTGGGAAAATGGCCCTCCTAGTTACGCACATATCAGGCAGGAGAAAAAGGACATGAGGGAGAAGCCAAAGAAACAGACCAGCTTCAGTTTTAAGTATTCTAGCGCTTTAGAAGCAACCACATAAGAAATAGCAAATTGACTGAGATAAAGATATCAGAATTCAGATGAATGTAATGACCAGTCTTGATCCCAGAGTCCTACAATGAAGCATTTTTTTCTCTTCTCAATAATAATGATAGAGTAAAGATGTTGCTATTTAAGCTGTCAGACATGGTTCATGGGTTGATTTGTATTGCTTATCTGTTTCTCTGTCACAAAGGTTCTATGGTTAGGGAGATATTGGGAGATGAAAGTGACATTTTTAAAGATAAAAAAATCTAAATCAAAAAAAAGAAAAGAAACAAAGAAGGCTTATACATAATTAGAAATAAAATGCTAAGGTAAGCATCTGAGCAAATTATATATAGCAGAAGGGTGCAGGCAGGGGATCAGATTCCAGATAGGAAATCCAGGGCCAGCATCCAAGGTCCCATATGGACAAGCAGGTCCAAATTATTAGTACAAAAGGGTTATGACACCAGCTAATTGCCCTATACTTTGGGTGTATGCATTTCATTGGATGTGGTAGAGAAGGATCAGGAGAGGAGCACCAGAAAATAGTTACATCTTCTGATACCCAGAGGATCATGGCAGCTGATAGATAACTTTAATGTTAGGTGAGCCTAAACTCTGTGGACACACACAATTGTATGAGATTCTGTTCCCCAGCACATTTCAAGATACCATATTAGCTATCCATCAATGAACATCTGATTGCCCCTAGGGTGCCCAGAAGTATACACAGTGGCTACCCTTCAGCAGACAACACAATTAGTCAAAAACACACACAAACACACACACACACACACACACACACACCAATAGGCAAGTTACCACAAGAGTTTATGAATTGTGCTCAAAGCATGAAGAATGGAGAGAGCTCATTGCTTGCAGTAATTCTATATACTCAGACGTGGCATACACACCATGAATGTGTGAATGCATTGAATGGTGCCCATGGGGAATGAGGATAATGTGTGTGTGTGTGTGTGTGTGTGTGTGTGTGTGTGTGTGTGTGTGTGTGTGATGAAGTAAAGTGGGCCAGAATTATAGAGGAAAATGGACTTGTGAAGTGGGCCTGAAGGGAGGCAATGTAGTTGAATGCTCTGGATCAAAATAATTACTTGACATCATTAGTTATTGAGTTCCTTTTCAAGATAATACACCTGTACTTTATACTTTCATCATACAAAACCTGTGAGTGCTGCATTCAGTGACTCATTAAGAGAAGAGAATTCATTATTGCAGAGTTTCTTTGAATCCTGGCTCCAAGTATGTTTTAGAAATTCACAACAGGAGACCACCTCACCTTTATGTATCTCCATATCTTACTTCAGGACTCACAGGAAGAAGTATGATTCTCTTTGTTTGTAAGACTAACCAGCACACCTTCACCTCCCTCTTACATCTTCACTTTCATCCTTTGTACTGGGAGAAATACAAAGAAGGGTGAGTGCTGGCAGACAAAGAGAGAATCAATAATTGATGATGGTAACATTTACATAACGCTTATTCTGTGCCAGGCACTGTGCTAAGCCCTTTGCAATTATTATTATCTCATTTGATCCTGACAACAGCCCTGGGAGGTAGGTGCTTCATATCTTCATTTTACAGGTGAGGAAACTGAGCCAAAGAGGACCTAAGCGCCCAGGGTCAAGTACAGAGTAAACTGAGGTTGGATTGGAATTCAAGTCTTCCTAACTCTAGGCCTTGTGCTCTATCCATTGCCCAACCGAGCTACCTACAAATCTTCCCATATTCAATGGGGATCATAGCGGCTAATAGATATTCCCTCTGCTCACTAAAATTCTCAAGTCTTCCATTTTTAAAATAACAGGCCACTCTATAACTTGACCTTGCTGCCTCCTCCCTTCACTCTCCTTTCTTCCAACACTACATTTCTGAAAAGATTATGAATCTACTACTTTCATCATCTCTACTTCTTATCCACCTCATGCTCCTTCCTTACCCCTAAGGATTCTAGCTTCTGCCTCTATTTCTTGACAAAAACTGTTTCCTGGAATATCATCTTTTGATTTAAAAACCCATTAGCATTTTCTCAGTCCTGGTCTCTGATTTTCTTTTTTTTCTATTGAAGAACTCTCCTCCCTTGACTAGTATGGGAATGGAGCATTTGGGAAGAGGGGCAGTTCATGGACTCATTACACAGCAGTCCAAGACTTTCTTTACAGACACATTAACAAGAGGTACCTCATTCTCTCCTATATATCATCTTTCTGAGTTGCTGGTCAGTGTCTAGCAATGTCATCCCCAACCTCCTCACTCTCCAAAGAAAAATCTTAAAGCCACCCCACTTTGGCATACTCCTAGAAGAACGAATTGTAGCATATATTCAACTACCATGCCACCCTAAATACGTAATAGTATTTTATCGTATACTATAGGTTATTGCTAACAGCCTCACTCTTGGTGAATACTAGAGCCAAGAGAACATTGTATATAGTGACAGCAATATTGTTTTAAGAACAACTTTGAGTGACTAATTCATGCTATTATAAATATCCAAATTAACTAAAAATGACCTATGAAGGAAGACGCTATCTGCATGCAAAAAAAGAAGTCATAAATAGAAAAATGTCTAGAATGATTTTATATCTATAGCTATATATACACATATTTGTGTCTAATATTAGCCATCTTTGGGGCAGGGGGAGGGGAAAAGGGGGAAAAAAGAAAGTCACATGGTAACTTTATTATGTATTTTTTTAAAGTAGCAAGTTATACGTAATAGATTTGTAGTTTCATGGGCAATCATATTTTTTCTGTTCTATCATGTTATACAAATGCTTGTTTTATTTCTTAAGTTCAGAATAAATTAAATTAAATTAAAAAGTCAGACTGCTAAGAACTGCCTTACTTCTCTAGGACCTTCTAATTCCAGTGATTAGTAATCTCATTAAGGTTGTGAACCTTATTTCCATTTATTTCATTTTACATCTGTGTTTGCTCCTTTCTTGAACCATGGCACATATTTTATTTTAAATAAATTGAAATTTTATTTTAATAATTTAATGAGATAATTACCCTAAGGTCACCCTAGGGTGTTTGTATGAAGAATCATTTTTTTCTGACCTATAACACTTCTCTTCATTCACAGGTCCATGAAGTTTTGCTATTGTTGTTGTTTAAAATAATAGCTCCTACTTAGATGATAATAATATCTGTATAGTTCTCTATTTGTATGGTTCTCTAAGCTCTGCAAAGTTTTTTTGCATATATTATCTAATTTGATATAAGCAACCTGTGAAATAGATGCTATTATATCCCCATTTTACGGATAAGGAAACTGAGCCTCAGAGAGTTTAAGTAGCTTACATAGGATAACACATTTAGTAAGTTTCTATGGCAGATTTCAAACTCAAGTCTTCCCAACTCCAAGTCCAAATCATACCACCTAGCTGCCTATGTAGCACTTGTGGTTTACATGATACTTCCAATATATCATCTCATTTGATCCTAACAAATCTGGCAGAAACAGTCTGACAGATGAGGAAATGAAAGCCCACAAAAGTTAAATTACTAATCTAAGATTATACTACTAAGATTATACAAGATTCAGAACTTGAAGTTAGGTCTTCTGTCCCCAATTCCCACATATTTTTCACTACATTTCTTTATCTATATACCACAAAAACACTCTGAGTAACTTAATAAAAAGAAAACCTTTGAAATGTTGGTGCTGAGGATGAAGCATAAACCTCTCAGTTACTGGTTGACCCGAACATATCTTTATCCTACATATTAGTACATACTATGTGCATAGATGGCATTGCAGATATTAGGAGATTGAAATCATCTGACCCAATTTTTTTTCCTATTTGAGTCCAGTAGATTGAGAAGAACCTTTATGAAAGAATCACATAAAGATATGAAGAAAAGCTCAACAGAAGGACAAGGCTTGTGGTGTGCTAAATCTGTCTTGTGAAGGATGAATACTTATCTAGAAAATCATGGATTCATCAAAATGTCAAACAAATAACTGATCAAAACCAAACCAGGTAATAAATAATATTGTAATTAAGTTTTCTTGAATTCATGTTTACCTCCCATTGCTCCTCGAAATCAAAGACAACATCTCCTCGCCTTGCTTTAAATAAGGCCCAAATCATTCATTTACCTACTTAGGTGCTCAACACCTGAATTCTTAGGTGAATGAATCAATTAATCAATCAAAACTTATTAAAAGCCTGAATTCTTAGGCGAATGAATCAATCAAAACTTATTAAAAGCCTACTATGTGCCAGGCATATAATAGACTTTTCTTCCTACATATTTCAAAATTCAGATAAAGTGGCTTACTGAGTGGAAAGGAAAAGGATGATTCAAAAGTTCAAAGTTCATAACTATAGTACTCTAAGTATAGCTCCAAATAACACATGCCTATAGCTTGCATTTCCTAAAAAGGATTTTACTTCCACATCCTTGAGCAATATTTCTAAAACCATCAGAACTTACAGGAAGGAACCAGGCATAGCTGGCATGATTCAAAGTCTTTTAGCTTTGATTTGCAGTCTTGGACCAACTTTCTAATTATATTCATGTGAAGCCCTACCACATACCCAGGAACCCAAAGAAATGCATAACCATGTGTTAAATTACAGTGTTTTCTAACCAACCATTTGTCGTTTACACAGTAGACAGTTTCATCTCCATTGTGGAGTCTTAGCTGATTTTTGCATAGAGATTTCATCACAAGTGTGTATTCTGCCAACTCAGCAAGTTTATTTCGTAAATGTCTATTTTCAGCCAGAAGTAATATTGTCCACTGCAATTTAACTAGGAGGCTTTTTAAGCATTTGGCAGACATCCCTATATCTTCTATCACTAGGTATGGTGTTGTTTATTCCTGTAAAGCCCTGCTATTTTACTAATTAGCATTGTTTCTTTTCATATCTATGCAATGTTTCCACTTAAAAACATAAAGAAATCAAAGGTCCTCAAATCACCAAAGTGTGATGTAAGATTTTGCATATTAGCTCATTCCTCTCCTATGATTCTTGAACCATTTCTGAGTTGTTTGTTTGATGTTTATAATTCCCAAATCTTCCCATTTCCCCAGACTTTCAGATTAATGGGATGCACCTGTGTTTTAGGTTGGGAGCCAGTTTTCAGAGAACATAACTCTAGCAGGAAACTATAATGAAATTGGACCACAAGAGGAAAAAGAAACACTGGCATATTGCTCACAATTCTTTGTGCCATAGCAAGGAGTGGTATGTGTGACTCAGGAGGGAGGGTGATCTGGGAGCATCTATGCTGGGCAAGTGATATCGGGATTATTTTTAAAGGTTTCAGAAGAGTTTAAGCAGAAGCAACGCAATTTTATGAGTGTAATTATCTCTAGATAATGTATAATATCCTTCATGGCTTTTTGGGATGGCTGAGTGATTAATTCTACCAGCATAATTGAAAAATTTAAGAGATACAGTGTTTAATTTTAAAATGACTACATTGTGATATATTTTTTAAATGCCTATAATTTCATTGGAACATTAAACTATGCTATACATGGCCAAGAAGCCTTGAATTTTTTGCTGGCTATTTTCCAGAAAAAAAGTTAATAATCATTAATAGGATCATGGATTTTTAGAGCTAGGGCTCATCGTATGGTCCAAATCTCTCATTTTACAGAGGGAACTAAAATTGAGAAAAGTAATTTGCCCAAGTTCACACATATAATTAATATTCATTTTTGATTTCTCAAATTCAAAAAATTCCTAGCACTGATTTTATTAAAATTCTAGTAATGCCTATGTTCAGAAAGTATCCACTTCATATAAAGTTCATTTCATATATTCTAAAGAGTTTTAACCTCCTACAATCTTTATGTCATCAATAATAATAGCTCACACAGCATTTTATAGTTACAGTTTATATATATATATATATATATGCACATATATATTATGATTATTTTATCTTCACAACAATCCTAAGTAATAAGTAAAACAAATATTTTTATTCCAGTTTTATTCCAGTTTGAGAAAAACTGAGGCTCAGAGAACTAGTTAATAACATCTCTGTGCTCACAGAAATAACCGGAAAAAAAAAAACCAGCCAGGATTCAAATTCAGGTCTTAAGATTCAAACCTCCTGTCCATGACATTACTCTTAAAAGATGTGTTAAACTTATGTTATAGATACGGAAAGTGATAGAAGGCCCATACATTAAATTAAATTTATCAGAGAATATTAATGTTTTCCCCCCAATTACCTTTTACAGAACCTAAAAATGTCAGAACTAGAAGGAACTTCAGAAGTCATTTAGTTGGATACAGAAATCCCTTCTGCACCTTTGACAAGTGACCACTGAGCCTGAGATGGTAAACATTCAGGCATTAGGATCCCACTACCTCCCCGAGGCTGTTATTTCACTCTTAGATGAGTAAGAGACATTTTATACATGCTTCACAAGAGTAAGGCAGAAATCTGGTAGAGGTAACAGTGAAATGGCAGGTAGTGGGTTTACACCATGGGATGCTGAATAAAGTGGTGGAGAGGAGCAGAATGATGCACTGGTGTCAGATGCACAAAGGCTATCAATGAGGGGAAAGTGACTTCTGTGATCTCTGAAAGAGAAGAGACTACATGAGTGGGTGATGACGAGGGGACATAATTCAAAAGGGGAGGGTAAAGAAGGAGGCCCTACTTAAGAGATGAGAGGGAGTTATATTGATAGATCCACCTATAGGTGAAGGGAGGTGAGGACCTTACACTGAATGAGGCCTGGGGCATTTGGTGCTTGAAAAGTCTACTTGTCCTAGGGATGGGGGGAGGACTGGAAACTCTAGGGGCCATTGGCACCAAGAGGAATGTGAGAACATGGACACAGGGAGGAGATTTCCAGGGAAATGTAGAAGAAAAGGTCAATAAAGGAGAATAACAGAAAGAACATAATACTGACTCTGTCCACAGTTGCAGAGGAAACTTGTAACTGAAAAGCTTCTGTACAGACACCATTAATGCATCTAGGATAAGATGGGAAGTGGTCAGATGTGAAAAGATATTTGTATCAAATTTCTCCAGTAATGGTTTGGCATCCAAGGTATATAAACAATACATATGTACATATGTATGTATATGTGTATGACTAATAGCCACTCCTAAATAAATGGTCAAAGTATACAAACAGTCCTCAAAAGAAGAGTATTCATTAATCACATAAAATGCTCCAAATCATTAATAGTAAGGGAAATGCAAATCAAAACAAGACTGAGGCTCTGCCTCACACCCTGAAAATTGACAAAAAAAAATTTTTTTTAAATGGCAGTGGTCAATGTTTGAAGGTTGTAGAAAGATTGGCACACTACAACATTGTTGGTGGAGCTGTGAAATGAGACAAATATTTTAAAAACCATTTGGAAGAATGTAAATAAAGTCACCAAAATATTGAACCAGGGACTCCACTACTGAGTCTATACCCCAATGAAACCATTGATCAGGGGAAAAAAAGTCTCCATGTTCTCCAAAGCATTTATAGCACTATTTGAGGGGAGGGGGAAAGGGGAAGGGTAGGTAAGAACTGATAAGAAAGAAGTTGCCCATCAATTGGAGAATGGCTGAACAAATTGTAATACATAAATGCAATGAAATATTATTACTGTGCTATTATAAATGTGCGATGTATGTTTTTTCTCTTTTGTTCTGATTCTTTCACAACATGACTAATATGGAAATATGTTCAATATGATTGTACATGTGTAGCCTATAACAGATTGAATACTGTCTTAGGGAGGAGGGAAGGGAAGGAGGAAGAAAAAAATTTTCAACTCAAAATCTTATAAAAGTGAATGTTGAAAGCTATATATGTAATTGGAAAAAATGAAATATTATTAAGTGGAAAAATAAAAAAAGAAAGAAATTGTGATAAATACAGAGAAGCATAGAAAGATCTGTATGAATTGACAGAGGGAAGTAAGCAGATCCAAGAAAACAATATACAACAATGTGAATGGAAGGAAGAATGACAAACCAAAAATCACAGAGATTTAACAAAATTATAAAGATACGGTGGGGCTCAAATGAAGAGATGAGGAGACACCCCCAACCCACACCTTTGTGATGATGCGAGGCCCAAAGGTGTTACACATTGCACATTTTTTCAGGCTGTTTCAATATATCAATTAGTTATGCTGACTTTTTTCTCTCCAAAAAATATTATTCATCATAGAGATGGCTCTCTGAGAGGGCGATGGCAAGGGATATATGAAATATCATGGTGATGTAAGAAACAAACAAAAAGAAACAATAAAAGCTCATTAAAAAAAAAGAACACTGTTGTGAGCCAAAGGCAGATATTATCCCCACTACATAGATAAGAAAAGTGAGGTACTTCAATATGGTAGCTGTAATGACTAAAATCCCTGATTTCTATCACCTAATCTAACATGCTTTGTAGGTGATTTAAACGTACAGCCCTGAAAGCAGGAATAGAGGAAGGTGGAAAAAACTAAGCATTCTCTCCAAGATAAATCACAACAGGGGACCACAGGTAGTTAAGATACATCCAGAAAACATGAAGAGGAATGTGGCAATTGGCTGGGGTTGGGGGGAAACAAACATCCCAAAAGGTGTTTCCACATCTTACTGATTTTACTGAAGGACAGCCCAGCACCCAATTAAATGTAGGCTTTTTCTCAAGCTATTTTTTTTATTTAATCTCCTTGTGCATATTGTATTTCAATTGATATTTTAGTCTTAACATTCATTATAAGTCCCTTACATATCCCTTCTACACTCAAGTATTTATAGAAACCTCAAACTTGAAAAAGAAGCAGCTTTATAACATGACCTCTGAAGAGGGGTTGATACAAACCACTTAAACCTTTGTGATCTCTTTCTCACTCTCAGGGTGGGCCTCATCTTGCTCATTTATAAGATAAAGTGTTTAGACTAGGTGACCTTTAGGATCCCTTCCAGGTTATATCCTAGGGAACCCTTAATAGTCACATTTGCATTAAATATCAGCCTTCATGTCCATTACCGTATATCCCAACAGACTATGATCAAGCCACTTCCACAATAATCTTTTTTTCTTCTTAAATAATGGGTTGGACTACATAGCCACAAATGTTCTTTCCAATTGTCAAATTACACAATCCTGCAAATGGTAGCCTAGATTAGAAGTGGTTTAGACACTAGAATTCAGACTACACAATTCAGACTCTGGAAGCCAAAGCTAGAATGGAAACTGCTGGTGAACATGGGCTATGGCATAGTTCTACATCCAACTATATTACTGTTTCCTCTGGACCATATCATCTCCTTCCCCCACCCAAAAAGAAACCAAAACTTTTCCTTACTTCTGTGCCTTTGCCAATGCTGTTCTGCATTTCTCTGATGCCCTATCTTTCCCTTTGTGCCTATTACGTTCCAATTCCTACACATGCTTTAAAATCCAATTTAAATGCCACTTTCTTCCTTAAACCTTCCCAGATCCCCAGTCAATATCAGCCACCCTCTCAACTCTCACGTGGCACTTTGTTTTGAAGCTCTATAATGTATTTATCACATAATTTCGTTTGTCAGGAATGAGGAAATGCATCCTTTGGGATACAGTGTTTCCATAGGCAGCACCAATATGGGAATAATTTCCAGTTGTCTTTGGTCTCAGAATTATGTGAAATGGACTGATGTGTGTCTCATTCCTCTTTGAAATTATAGTCTCAAGGAGGAAGGAACAATGCCTTATTTAAACTTTTCATATCTGTGACCTCATACTCCCGTGTTAATAAAAGTTGAATAAATTAATGAAATCTAATCTTGGTTGCCATTTCAATTGCAGACAGACAGTATAATTTCCTAAATAAGCTGATTTATTTTAAAATCCTGGAAAAATGTTAAGAAGTGTTGACATCTCAAGATAAGTCTTTTTCTTTCTTCATAAGATTTAAAAAGTAAATTTTAAACCCCCATGGTGTGCATAGTGTGAATAATAATCCCCTAAAGACTTTTTAATTCACTATTCATGAACAGATGCACCATCAATATGGAAGTTCAGTCTTCCCTCAACTAACAAAAATTCCAAGTAGGGAAAAGTTATGGGACTTTTGTAAGATATTCCCAATATTTATCTGAACAAATAACTGAAGTGTGAAATTTGAAGAGAAGGTTCTGGAGGGAGAAATCATGATGCAATGTATCAAATAATAGTACTGCATCTAATGACCAAGTTCCAAAGACAGACTCATTTAATCTGACTGGATATGTACAATGCAATGAAAACATTTTTAACAAAATGAAAGAGCAAATGCTGCATTTGGCAAATTCTGTATTTGCAGACATTTGTATAAATTGTTCTGCTTACATTCAGAAAATTGGGGAAATCTTTCCAAGGCTTAATTGTTCTAACTGGAATAATTGGAAGTTTGAGGGAAAGTGAGTAGTCCATTTTAAAAGTTGTGTTAGAAAAATCAAGGAAAGCCAGTGGTAATCTAAGATGTTCCTTAGATTAGGTGAGAACCGAATTCAAAAGATTCAGAGAAAAAGTAGACAGGCCCCAATAGCCTAACATTCTACAGAAGAAGGAAGCCAAAAAAGGGATGGGAAGCAATTGAAAATGAAATTCTAAAACCATAAAGAAAAACAATTCCAATGAGAATAAGGAGACTTGCCCAAAGCAACTGTTTGGGATGAGTAGAGAACTCACTGGCCAACTTAGATATTAACGAGACACCTAAGGAATGTAAAAGGTAAAAAGAAGTATTTGAAGAGGAATACAAAAAGTGTGAAAGCCCTTCCATTTGGGAGTGACTGAATGAACTGTTAGACAAATGTAATGGAATATTTTGAAATAAGAAATAATGAACTTTAAAATTCACAGAAACTTGATAAGGTTTGCATGGACTGATGCAAACTGAAGCAAGCAGAACCAGGGGAACAATATAGGTAATGACTACAATAATATAAATAAAAAAGAACCCTGAAAGGATAGTGATCTTTCAGTGACTGTAATCATCAATCTTTGTCCTGGAGAATAAATGACTGAATATATCTCTCTCCTCTTGGCATATGCATAAGGGGAGTGCTGATTAAGAATAGAGTGATGGTTATATCTACAGATGTTATTATTTATTTTTGTTTGACTCTTTCTTTTTGTTACAATGGCAGGTTCAGTACTGGTAAAGTGGCTGAGTCAAAGATGGCACATCCAGAAATGACTGTGATATAAAAAGCAAAAGATATCAATAAATCTTATGAGAAAGACAGACGTAGAAACAGACACAGAGAGATAGAAACAGGAAGTAGAAAACCCAAAAGAAGCTGCAGGGCTGGAAAAAGGCAAATGTTCCAATTCAAAAAAGGGACAAGCATATAATTCTTCAAGCTATAAACCACGGAGTTTTACTCTGACTTAAGGCAAAATTCTAGATTACGAAATTAAAAGTTTGCTTAGTAGATATCTAGAAAAGAAATCTGTAATAACAGAAAAAAAAAAGCATGGTTTCATTAAGGTCTTGTCCTGCCAAACTAACCTTATTTCCTCTTTATACAAGATTACTAGACTAGAATATCAGAGGAAAACTGCAATTTGTAATTTGATTTCAACAAAGGTTTTGATAAAAAGCTTTCCTGCTGTTCTTTGGGATGAGATGGAAAATGGTGGTTTAGACAATAGTAGATCCAGGTGAACTCCAAACTGAGTAAATGGCTGGAGTTAAAGAGTAGTCATTTTGGTTCAATGTCACTTTAGAGGGAGGGCTTGAGTAGAGCACCGCAGTGACCTTTCTTTGGTCCTGTGCTGTTTGACATTCCATTAATAAATTAGATAAAGGTACAGATGTATAATTATCAAATGTGTGGGTAATATGAAGCTTGGAGGGATAGCTAAAAACATTACATGACAGAATCATTTCCCAAAAGACTTTAACCTGATGAATCCAAGATGAAATTTAACAAGAATAAATGCCAAATCTTACACCTGAGTTCAAAAATCAAACCTCTTAGTAAAACATGGAATAGGAATAGATAAGAGTTTAGTTGAGAATATCTGGCAATTTTATTGCAATGCAATGTGATAGGTTATTCAAAAAGTTAATGTTATCTCAGGCTACATACCCAATTTCCAAACAGAGAGGTGATAATCTGACTCTATCTTACCATAATCTGACCAAATCTGGTATATTGTCTCCAGTCTGGGGAGCTACATTTTAAAAGGGGTATTGATAAGCTGGAAAGCATTCAGAAGAGGTAAACAGAATGATAAAAGCAAAAAAAAAAGCCTAAAGATCAAGCTATGTAAATATTTATAGATGGAACTAGAGATGTTTAAGCCGAGGGGCTGGGGGGAACTTAGAGGAGACATCATAGCAAGCTTCAAATATTGGAAGGGTTCTCATGAAAAGGAGCAGACTTTTTCTGCTTGGCCTCAGAAGGCAGAACCAAGACTAGAGAATGGAATAAAAAATTTGTCTTGATATAAGGAAAAACCTTCCTTTCAACTGGAGCTGTCCAGTGGTAGAATGGGATGCCTGAGGAGGCAGTGACTTCTCTTTCACTGCAGTTCTTCAAGCAAAGGTTGAATGACTATTTCCTTAATATGTCAAAATATGGATTAAACTAGATGGTCTCTGAGAACCCATCCAACTCAGCAATTCTATGAATGATTCCATATAAAATATGAGCTTATAACTATTTCCAGCAATTTTATTAAAGGGGCCCCAGTGGAAAGGGTGTTTTAACAACAACAAAAAAAAGGAGTAAAAAAATTTGTGTCATCTGCTATACATTATTAATATTTTTTTGCTCAAATCTCCTTACCCCCTCCTTTTCTCTAAAACTGAACATGGAAATAAACAGAACTTTGAAAATAGCCTCACGAGAACACATTCACTTATCCATTATATTCATCCTACAATGTCTCACATTTGTTCTTCCTGTTATTTTCCCACTGCCACCATCATAGTCCAGGCTCCTATAATATCAAGAATGCATTGATGCAACAGTTTTGCAACTGGTCTGTCTATGCATATTGCACAAGCTACTGGTGCATCTAAAATTCTACTTGGGTGATATGTTTAAAAAAGACCCCTTACTGCCTATTGGATAGAGACTATACTCATGTGCTTTTCACTCAAGGCCCTTAAACAACATTCAAGGCCTATAACTGGGGTCAGTGAACTTTTATAAAGTTTGATAATTGTATTTCAGTATAATTGGATTACTTTGTAATGCTATCAATTTTATTTTATGCATTTAAGAAGCAGCATTCTGAGAAAGGATCCATGATCTCAGGTTACTACAAAGTATCTAGGACACTACTTTAACGTTCCAGCCTTGTCTCTCTACCAAAAAGTCTTTAATACAAGTTTTGACATAACTCATTTACTATCCCCCACCCCTACCACCAGAGCACATCCCCAACTTTTTCCCCTTCTATGATTTTTGTTTACTCATTTCCCTTTCTGGAAAGTTCTCCTTCTTTCCAAATACTAACCATGCTTCAAGACTTAGATCAAATTCTGACACTTCTGTTAAGCAAACTTCAGCTGATCACAAAATATGAAGTTACTTTCTCTTCCTTTTTGAGCATGATATATGGGATTCAGGAATATCAGCAATATATATAATTCACTTGATAATTAATCTTCTATGTCTTACAGACAAGACCAAAATCTCCCTGAAAATACAAAGTATCTCATCCATATTTCCATGTTCTAACATATCATACCTACCAATAACATTTAATAAGCATTTATTAAGCACCTCCAATTTGCCAGGCACTATGCTAGGCCCGAGGTATAAAAAGAAAAAAAAAGTTGTTCCTGCCTTCAAGCAGTTTACAATGCCATGCATATATTGTAGGCACTCAAATCTTTTATCAGTATTAAGCAGTGAGATACAGTCCACTGCTCATTCCAATATGAATCAGGATACATTAAATCTATTCGGGGTTTGGCTTTTACTTTTATATGTGACTTTGAGGAGGTCACTTAACCTTGCTAGACCTAAGTTTCCTCATCTGTAAAATGAGGAGTTGGAGTAAATGATCTCTCTAGCCTTATCTAGGAAGCTCGTATTTTACAAGGTTGAACCTGTATAGATAGTGATAGATCTGGAAGCCCATGAAAGCAGGGATTCTTAACTTTGTCTTTTGTTTTTGTTTTTGTTTTTTTCTTTTCCATCATGGACTTCTCTTAAGTCAGGTAAAGCCTATGGACCCCTTTCTCAGAATAAAAGTGTTTTGTTGTTGTTTAAATCATAATTGAAGGAAATTCTAAATTTCAGTTAAGGATTAGCGAAAATAAAGATGTATTTTTGTTCTCATCTAATTCCTGGTCCCCCTGAAATCAGTCTATGGACCCCAGGTTGAGAACTCCTGCTTCAAAATGGGCTCACAAGACACATCAATCAGTAGTAGAAGAGACAGGCTCTATCCTGAAGGTGTCCAGAAGTCTTTCTATCACAGAGCTCCTCTCAAATATCTGGTTTCTGATATCTGCTGAAGTCAACAGCACTTAGAATTGCTCCTTAGAACATGCAAGGTTGTATCCCTCGCTTACGAAGATTGAGCCGCTCCCCTGGGCCTTTGGGATAAAAGACAAACTCTTCTGGTATTTAAAGCCCTTCACTATCTAGCTCTAGCCCCGGAAGATTACACATCACCCCTCCTCTTCATTCACTCTGTTTCAATCAAATTGGCCTACCATCTGCTCCCTGTACATAGCATTCCACGTCTCACCTCTACATATTTGCATAAGCTATCTTTCAACGGCCAGAATTTTCTCTTCTCACCTTCACTGCTTGGAACCTTAACTCTCTTAGAATTTCAGCTCAAGTGCCACCTCTTTCAACAGGCCATTCATGATCACCCCATCCCTGTGTTCCTCTCCATTATTGTATATTCATTTTGTATACAGTATGTATTTGCTTATGGGTGAATAGGTTGTATCTCTCCCCTCTACTCCCAGCCCCAGAAAAATATAAGATTTCTGAGGACAAGAGGCTGTCACTTTTACCTTTGTATTCTCAGCCCCTAGTAGAGGGCATGGTATACAGTGGCTGCTAAAAATAAGTGCTTATTGCTTTTTGGCAAACTTTGTTAGCTCTCTGTGTGCTGACAAAGATAAACTGAGAGATAAGCATGGTATGAATAACTGTTTAATAAGTAAAGACACTTTTTTTTCCCCCACAACCATGCAAGCAAGGCAAAAAATGACTCTTGTGTATCTGGCCAAGGATTAGAAAGTTTTTCTTTCTTTTTTTCAGAATAGATATGCCAAGGCTCCCCTCCCAGGTGTGCCAGGGAATTGTTGATTGAAGACCACTGACCCAGAAAGACCGGGGGGAGGGGGAGCTATGTCATGGAAGCAGCAGCAAAGATGGCCACAAGCTCCTGCACTACACCCACAGGCGCACTGTGTTTCTGCTTTTGTTTTTTCTTCAGGAACAAGGAATCTACCCTCACCTATGCATGGTTCTTGAGACAAATCAGCCCACAGATAACAGGTGACAATTACAAAAAAAGACTGATCTTGTCACATAGGTTAGACTTGGGAGCAGGTGCCTCATGTCTCTCAAACTATAGAAGAATGTCCATTTCAGATAGAAGGGTCAAGCAACCAGAACACAGAAATGTAATTCTGGGCCTTACTTGTTAGTTTAGGTTTGCCATGAGGATGAATGCTAATCAGATCCAACAGAGGGCTTCACATTGAACTTCAAGAAAACCATTACCCAAAACAAAACAGAAAAAATAATCAGCCACTACTTGCTCTAGCAACAGAGACATTCTAAAACATTCACATCATTTTATTTTCTTTTTTCCTATCTCTATTATATATAGATATACATATATAATATTTCTTTTTCTTATATCTTTTATATATTCATATGTAGGACCTGTCAAATAGGGTTAATTTTATAAAAGTTTCTCCAGCTGGAATTTATTCCAAACTAAATTTGCAAGAAAATTATGTGAAAACAAAATGTTCAGATAATGATAGCTAACATTTATATAGCCCTTTAAGGTTTGAAAAGTGATTTACAAATATTTTCTCATTTTATTCTCACAAAAACCCTCAGAAGTCGGTGCTATTATTATCCTCATTTTTACAGATAAAGAAACTAAGGCAGGCAGATGTTAAGTGACTTGCCCAAGGTCATACAGCTACTAGTCAAATGTTTATTAGTATATGGTGGGTTCCCCTCTACCAACCTAAACAGTATCCAATGTTTTGTTGATACCCTTTCTTTAAGAAGTCTCATCAATATGTTACTTTTCCTAAAGTAAGAGAAATTGATTGAAACAGTGCCAAAAAGTATTGTCAAACAATTATTCAAAAAATATAAACAAGCAGAAACTCCACGCTCTATTTCTTGTATATGACATTCTATGTCCTGCTCTCTCTGTGTTTTTTTTTTGTTCAAGATGTCTCCTATTTCTGCATTTTTCTCCTTTCTCATCTCTACCTGTTGGAAGCTATGACTCTCTTCAAAGCTCAGTTCAAGTACTTATGACACTCAAGAGGATTTTCATGATTCCTTCATTTGTATATTAGCTATTATAATACATACATATACACATACACACACATATATATCTATATCTATATCTATATCTATCTCTCTCTCTATATATATACATATATACACATACATACATATATATATACATATATATACACATACATACATATATATACATATATATATACACATACATATATATATACACACATATATATATACACACACGTATATACACGTATATACACGTATATACACATATACATACACGTATACATACATATACGTATATATACGTATATATACGTATATATACGTATATACACGTATATACACGTATATACACGTATATACATGTATACATACACGTATACATACACGTATACATACACGTATACATACACGTATACATACACGTATACATACACGTATACATACACGTATACATACACGTATACATACATATACGTATATATACGTATATATACGTATATATACACACACATATATACATATATATATACACATATATATACATATATACATGTATATATATATACATATATATATATACACACATATATACATATATATACACATATATATACATATATATACATATATATATACACGTATATATATACATGTATATATATATACATATATATACATATATATATGTATATATATATACATACATATATATATATACATACCAAGAACAACAACCATATTGGGAATAGAGTGCCATAAAGGCATTTGTTGTTGCACATCAAACCAATCAACCCAGGATATGATACTTCATAGTAAGAGGCACAGTTATTCAAAAGGCATAAAGCATATGCAACCTTGAAGTATTTTTGATGGTGGCACATTTTCCCACATTCTGAACAAAAGAGGCTTTTAAGTAAATAAGCATTTTTGCCTGTGAAATATTGAAGAATGTATTCTACTGAACACCAAATTTCCAACAAGGACAAATTAAAGCAAGTAGAGGAACCAAAACATTATGTCCCAAGTGGAACAAATGCTTCTGATGAAGAAGTGACCCTTCAATATAGGCAGTCAGTATCTAAAGTAAATAAATGTCTTAATAATAAATATGTACTATATTGCATACCAAAATTCATGTAACCATGTTTTATACCTCATTAATCTCTCAAAATCTAGCATAATCATTTAATGGAAGAGTGTATATTCTCTACCTGAAAAAAGCTATCCAAAGAGGGAAAAACACTTGAATTTTCAATAGACAAACATATATACATGGGTGTGTATACATATATGCATATGTGTGTATACACACAGCATCATTAACACCAGTCATTGACACAATAATTTGTCATCTCAGAAAACCTCATATTTCTCCTTATCACATCATAAAGGGAAAAACCCAAATATCATACAGTTGTCTAAGTATCAAATAGTTAAATGATCTGGCATGAAATTATTAATTGACTTTGGCATATCCTTAATGAACATTTAATGAAACTTAAGTAGCACCATGACATCCATCAAACCAGAAATTCAAAACTGAAGATATTCCCCCTCCTCCCTGACTCTGCCATTGAAATACACATGGTATATAACACCATATAACACCTGCCATTTCTAATTTAAACAAAACAATTAGCCCACCAATAAATAATTTAGTAGGGTTTTTCCTCCTATGGCCTTATATCTAATTTTCTTTAAAAAGTATCTTGAATTTGTTATCTTTTTTTCCAGCTATCTCTCCAGTGGCAAAGGGGAAAAGATATATAATTTTGTCTGGGGAATGAGGTAATGGGTATAAACATAAACACAAGAAATATAATCTGAACAGATTTTGATTGAATGTGGGAGCTAATATGGTGAGCATGAAGGGAAATAAATATCGTAATCCAGAAGAAGGCTATTTAAAGCGTACTTACTTTTTTATAGCTTTTTTTTCTGTCATAACTTGCTCATTTATTTTCTAAATATTAAATAATTCTACATTAACCTTGAAATTATGTTGACTGATTAAATTACTAAATATCACCTGAAAAAGGAGAAAGAAAAACAAAGGTACAGTTTTTGTGGATTTCCAACTAAAAGTTTTGTCATAGCAACCCTCTTCCCACAACTCCCCAAAGTTTTCTTTTCTCCTTCACTGGTGCAGTTTTCCCCTCTTTTCCTTTCTGCAAATCGAATCTTACTATGTATCCTCATTTCCCAGGTCATCTCAAAATCACAGACTATTGGAGTTAGAAGAAAAACCTTTTTGTCAGTGGAAAAGAACACTCATAACACTCTGGGCAGGTTGTCTAGCCTCCACTTTAAGCTGTCCAACTCCCCAGAAGTTGGATGTTCACCACACACACCTGAGCACAAAATTCTAAATGCTCTCTCATAGCAGCACTTCTTCCCCTACAGAGTTTCCACTTAAAATTCATCTAGAGAATTATCATATGACTCCCTCACCTGTGGCACACATTCAAAAGAAAGGTACTAGAAACTTTCTATTCGAAAAGTCACTATGCCCTCATTCCATCCACACACAGACCAATTAATAGTAATTAATTAGTAATCTGTAAATAAAGGGCTGACAGTGGCTCTCAAATTATCATCTGTCAGTGAAGTCGTCCCTTTCTGCCTCAGGCTTAGACAAGTCAGGGATGGACAGTTTTCCCTCTGGCATCTCTAAAACAATGAACTTGGTGCATTTCAGGAAGGTCTGCAAGCTTGAGTCCAGCTGTGTTTCTATCAGGCAAATTGGAGATAAAAACTCCAAGTGACCTGATTTGAGGAAGAAGGTGAATAGGGCCAGGTCCATTGACTTAGTTCATATATAGCCGACGTAAAGACTTAGCACCCACAATCCACATAGTATGTGCTGTAGTCAACACTGTGTCTGCAGGATTCACTGAATAAAACTACATTTGTTTATAAAGTTTGTCAGAACATGAAAGAAGTCGGTTACTCATGGTATCTCCAAAATCTTACAGCATCTTTCTCATTTCTCCAGTCAGGACAGCACTTTAAAACCAAAACGCAGCTTCTTAATAATTGTTTATAAATTCCCTGTAGGAAACCATATCACTCTCTTCTTATATTGGGTACTCCATAATCCTTAAAATAAAGTAACTTATTTAGTATTTTAAATGTGATATTTTACTCTTGAAACATCTAGTCCACTTGATTATAGAGTTTCCCTCATATACATATTGCCCTACAATTTTTCAGGAAAAAAAATGTTGATGGACAGGGTAGGCAACAAGAGACAGCAGACCTAAAAAAAACATTTCATGAATATATTTTCAAACTCACAATCTCCAGAACCGATTCTTACAGCATTCTACTGGGTTAAAGAGGTACCAGAAACTACTAGGAAGTTCAAGACACCACTTAACCCAGAAACATTCTTTAAAAAAACCTCACATCCCTAAAAGAGAAGAAAATCTCTCAATTTGAGACCCACTTGAAAATAAAAAGGGAGGGATGGAGAGAGGGAAAGTGTGAAAAACTGTATTATAAATAATGGAACAAGATCTGCAGAAGACTTAAATTCATTTTGGAAAGAGTCTGACTCAATTCATCAAACTGAATTTTCTGAATCAGCATAAACAACAAATATGGCAAAGACCTTAGTGCCTCCTTTCCCCACAACCTCATGTCACAGCTCTTAAGCTTTTCTCTTTTTCCCTCCAAGTTTTGGGTCCTTCAAATTAAAACTACACTAACGTCTACAAAGGACTTATATCCAAAAATTAGATAGTAACAAAACATTCTGACATCACGTTCATCACATTCACAGTCTCACTACGATGTGAACATCAAGGCTACTTCCAGACAAAACCTCTGAACCAGAGATGTTTATGTGTGTGGGTACCATTTTTTTAGGTGGTTGGTTCGTGCAACACCGAGTCTGTTCTGCTAAATACGACTGAACGTTTACCTCCCCTCCTCTCTCAAAATGCAAGTTACCGTAAAACCACAAGTTCGATGGTGCAGAGCCATCTACCTTTCCAAGGCTAGATATAAATTATTTCCAAATGTCACAGAGGACCATTTTCTCTGAACACGCTAAATTGAAGCTGGCAATAAAACAAGACATACGGTGGTGCCCAAGAAATTGGCACGGGAAAGATTCTGGTTGTAAATTACAAGTGAGGGCGATGGGGTGGGGTGTAATGACAGGATGTTCTGGAGCATAAAGGAGTACAGCTCGAGGATCAATAGGGTTTGGGAGGAATTCTCTCTAGGTATCAGTGGAAGGAACTCCGTGGCTGGAGTTCTTGGGCAGGTGCATAAACAACCTGGGGCAATTTCAGAGAAGGCAAAAGTATCCAACAGGATCGCAGGGGACCTTTCCACCTAAGAGTTTCAAAACACACTTCAAACATGGTTAATGCTTTTGGTTTGGGGTTTTTGTTTTCCTTTTTCGGACAGGGATCTTTCATGCACTAGCCCCTCCACCCATCCCCGCCTTCATGCAGCAAGTCCACAACGTCCCCTGACAAGTGGCAGAGGCCACAGCTCGGCTTTGAAGGGATAAGGGCACAAGCTCGCATGCTTATTGCGTCCTACCGCCTGTAGAGCTTGCTTCCTCCAGCTGAGCGGAGATACTTTCCACCCGCCTGACATTCATGCTGATGCGCGAAAAGGGCTGGCTGGCTGGCTTGCTGGGCTGGGCTCGGGAGGCAGTGCCTGGAGGACGCTGGTTGGACTCCACAGCCCACCCCGGCACACTGGCACACGCGCGCGCGCACAGAGACACACACACTCGCGGTGGGTGCCGGCTGCGCAGAGCTCTGGGAGCGCTGAGCCGTGTGCAAGACTGAGTCCGAACTGGGGGCGAGCTGCCTGCGCGCTTGCTACTGGACAGACAGGGAGGGCGGAGGCTGGAGGCGGGAGGAGGCAGCGGCAGCTGCTCCGTGGCGCTGGACCCTCCGGGCTGTGAGCGGGATAAGAAGCACCAGCCACGCACGCAGAGAGCCTGAGAGCGCGAGCCCCGCGAGGAGAGAGACGGCGTTATCGCTCCCCTTACAGCCTGCCCGGGCGCCTCCCCCTGCCACCTGCTGCTGATTCACTGAAAGCAGGGGCAGCCACTTGGATGCTCTGGGAGGCAAGAGCCGGACCCAAAATAGACCGTAACCTACTTAGTGGAAATCTGGGCACAGCGCTCTCCACCAGGGTAGCCCACCTAAGTCAAGAGTATTGCCCCCGTGGCTCAGTCTCGTCTTTATCAGCTGGCACGAGAGGCCACCTTGAAGAGCCAGGGCTGCCCCATGGGCAGGTGTCTTTCTCTGGGAGAGAGGGACAGAGAGGGTTTTATTCCCCAAGTGTTTGTTGGAACTCAACCTGCTGGCAAGTAGCATTTTAGCTTTGGGTTGTGTGCGGTAGAGAACGCAGAATAGAGGCAGAATAAGGGACACTAGATTTGCCCTTTTTCTATATTTGGCAAAGGGCCAACAATAGACTAGAGTGGAAACTTCCCTTTTGCAATTCTAACCTGCCTCGCTAAAGTGCCTGGTCCGCACCTGCCATGAATAATGGGTGGACGCCCATTCCCTGGTCATTAAGAGCTGAGGGATAGGCTGGGGGGCGGGGAACAAAACGTGAAAAGGCCCAGCTGATCCCACGCGTGAGGTGGGGTTAAGAGTCCTCGAGAATGTAACACTTCTGTGATGAATCAACAATTTTCCTTGACGGTGTCACTGGTACATTGCTAGCATTCAATGCCTAGGTTAATATGTCCTCCCAAGCATACAACAGCCAGAAGTGCTTTGAAAGGTTAATTGCAAAAAGATCATAACACAGCACCAGGGCACTTCAGTCCTAAATGGGACTAGTAAGGGATTTAGATGGGATTAGTAACATGGGAGGAGGAGAAGAAGGGTTTTGGGGAAGAGAAGGATCAAAACTTTCTTCCATGTAGAAGACAGAATAGAGCATCAAAGAAAACTGCCCATTTATGGGATCATAAAGATTGTTCCTTAGGTTTGCCAGTCTATGTCCTGGAACAAGCAACATATAGTTACCAAAAATATTTAAGTTCTTGGACCCGAAGTTAAGAACTCCTAAACAAACCTCTCATTTTAGTGATGAAGAAATAAGCCTACATAGGTAATAGCACTTCTCAAGAACACACATGTAATGAGTGGGAGAGTCAGAGTCTGAAACCAAGTTTTCCAATTAATCCAGTACTCTTTCCTCTATGCTAGCCATAGAGGTGGCATGTTGCATAGAGCAGCAAGTGTGAGATTCAGAGTCAGGAAGACAAGTCCCACCTGTGACACTAGCTATGTGACCATGAGATAGTCACTCAACCTCTTTAGGTCTCCCTCAGTTTCCTCATCTGTGAACCAGCGAATATCATACCAGCAGTACCTCCCTGCCAAGGATATTATGAAGATCATGTGCATAACTTGGGCAAACTACTTTGGAAAATACAATCATTCCATCTTTTGTTAACTGTGGTGTTTGATACCAAGGCTACTGGTTCTGGTTGATTCTCACCAACTTTTTCTTCCATTCCTTTTGTGTCTTAAAGATTTGGTTTTAGTCCATAGTAATTAAATAAAGTAAGTAAAGTAATTAAATAAAATCTAATCAGAGGAGAAAGATAAGGACCTGGGGATCTAATACCTAGGGATCAGGAGACACTTTTGGGGTCCCAAGCTAAGGGTCCTGAGAGGTAGGGGTGAGGTGGGAGTGCATTCCAGGTATAGAGTCCATCAAGGGAAATGGAATGCCAAGTTCAGGGAACAGTAGACAGGCCAATTTTGCATCAGCAAGTGGTTAAAACTAGTCTCAGATGCTGAAGGCTGAATCAACTTTAAGGATAGGATAAATATGCCCTTCTCACCCAAGTTCAAAGCATTGCATCCCCTCCGGACTTCAACTCCATGTAAGACTCTAAAGCAGTGCTTTATTAAATCATTGGCCATGAATGAATGAATAATAATGATAATTCTTATACAACATTTTTAGGTTTGCAAATCATTTTACAAGTACCTTCTCATTTTATTTGATACTCACAACAATACTGTGAGATAAGTGTTATTATTATCCCCATTTCGCAAATGAGGAAACTGAGCATAAGAGATATGGAATGAATTGCCCAGTGCCACAATGTCCTAGGCAGAATTCAAACTGAGACTTCCTCACTTCAAGTCCATACTCTATCCAACACACTGTTTCTGACTTTCACTCTATAACATCATGCTTCTAATTAGTATTTAGACTGTTGGCTCATATTAAATTTGCAATACAATAAATACCATAGCTAAATTTTTTCAAAACTCAACCATCCTATACTTGGGAAGTCAATGATTTAGCCCATTTAGAATTTCATATTTATTCCTATTAATGTCATCTTATTTGGAATGTCAGTATTTTTTTTATTGTGTTATCCAATAGATTAGCTATCTCTCCCAGCTTTGTGAAATTTGTAAATTTTATAATCACTTCTATTTCAAGTCCTGGATATATTTTTCCTTCCTTACCTTTAGTGACAGTGCCTTCTTCTGGCCCTCCTTCTACCTGCCTAACCACTCATTGGATGCCTTTGTTAAATCATCATTATTTCTTAACCCAAATGATAGGTATCCACCATCTGCTTTGGACTTTCTTATCTCTCCCTCTCCTCTCCTCTCCTCTCCTTTTCTTCTCTTGCCCTCTACTGTCTTGTACTGTCCTTCCTCCTCTCCTCTCCTCTTTTCTCTCCTATCCTTAATTACCTCTTCTGCTGCTTAACTACTATAAGTTACATCATCATCCCTACACAGATGACTCCAAAATTTATATATTCAAACCCTAATCTCTCTCTGTCTTGAACTTCAGTCACATCCCAATCTACCTGCTGGCATTTCCAGCTGGATATCATTTAGGCAGGAAATCTGCATGTCCAAAGTTAAAGTCATCTCCATTCTAATCCAGCCCTCTTCCAAACTTTCCCCATTACTTTTATGGACCACATACTTCTGGTAGCACAGTTTTACAATCATCTTTTCCTCTCCTTAATATCCAAGACTTGTCAGTTCGAACCTCTCAGAATCTCTCAAAGATAGCTGCCGCCATAGTTTGAGACCTCATTGCCTCCCAGCCAGACTATTGCTAATATCCTACCCTAAACTAGGGTAAAGGAAATACACTTTTTATTTTCACCAATCTCTATGTAATATAATATGTAATCACTAAATTATATATTAAATTAAAATGTAAAATAGTAAAATTATAAAGTAAAATTGAGTATTTCTTTCAATTATGAATGTAAGCAACAAACCATGGGGCAGTTAGATGGCGCATAGATAGAGTGCTAGTCCTGGAGTCAGGAAGACTCATATTCCTGAGTTCAAATATGGTCTCAGACACTTTTAAACTATGTGACCCTGGGCAAGTCACTTAACTCTGCCACAGTTTCCTCATCTATAAAATGAGCTGGAGAAGGACATGGCAAACCATTCTTGTAACTTTGCCAAGAAAACCCCAAATTGGATAACAAAGAATTGAACATGACTGAAAAAAGACTGAACAATAACAACACAGAATATAAGCTCCTCCATTGAGGATAGGGCTGATTTTTTTTTCACTTTTGTCTTTATTCCCCCAACACCTAGCCTATTACCTTACTTCTAGGAGCTCGCTAAATGTTTGTCAAATTTAATATGTCATCGATGATATGCTGGGAAATTAAAGTAATATAAAAACCAAAGACATTAATAAAATATTTAAATAATAAAGGAAAATGATTGATATAAATGTTAAAGCACATAGAATCAAAGATGAATCAATCACTGGGACACCCTTTAGAAATATCTCAACAAATTGGCATCAAGCCATTAATGACTACTTTTTGGATGCTGATATTCAAACAGCTCAGAATCTGATCTGCCAACTATACTATTACTGAGCCCATATTTCTTCATCTTGTTCACTCAGATATATTTTATGGAGGGAAAATTGACTCAAAAAGATTGGGAAGCTTTTAAGAGTGAAATCCTGTGAACACAAGTGTGGATGACTCTAGTGAATGGAAAAGAGAAGCCGTTTAAGGAGAACAATTTGAATTTACAAGGAAATAACCAACACACATTTTTTAAAGTCTTATATAGAAAATGTAACAAAGTGAAATAGCTGAGAGTTCAATTTGAGACATTTATTAAGGACCTATTATGTATGAGACACTTTATTAGGTACTAGATATACTTATAAATCTGTTCTAGAGTTAACATTCTATGATAAGAAAGGGAATGGTAATATGTCATCTAACTGCCGTTATGAGTTCAAGCCACCACACTTGGACAAACTTCATCCCAGGGAATATAAAATAAATTTTAGAAGTGATTTCACCACTATTTGAAAAGTAATAGAGAAAGGTCATCAGACTGGAGGTGGACAAGCATTGTCCTGATTTTCAGAAAGGGGAAGAAGATTGGCTATTTAAACTATAAACTGGTGAGCTAGACTTTGATTCTTAGCAATATTATAAAATGCATTATTAAAGGAATGGTTTATTGTTAGCAGCTAAATGGAGCAGAGTTTAGAGTGTTGTGCCTGGAGGCAAGAAGACTCCTAGTGCTGAATTCAAATCTGGCCTCAATTGCTTACTAACTGTGTGACCCTGTGCAAGTCACTTAAACCTGTTTGCCTTAGTTTCTTCATCTGTAAAATGAGCTGGAGAAGGAAATGGCAAACCACTCTAGTATTTTTGTCAAGAAAACCCCACATGGGGTCACAAAGAGACACAACTGAAACAGCTGAGCAGCTATTATTATACTTTATAATGAGATGTAATAATCTCTAAAACAACAACAAAAATATGGGTTCATCAAGAACAAGCAGGTAATGTCAGAATAATCTTATTTCCTTTCATGACTATGATTTTTATGACTGATATATCAGAGATACTTTAAACTTTGCATACCTGAATTTCAGCAAAGCTTTAGAAAAGTCTTTCAAAGTCTTTTACTAATTAGATGATAGATCAGAATTCAGTGAATGACCAGATAGCACGAAAAGCAATAAATGATGGTCGTCATCATCAAGAGAAATCTCCAAGGGAATGTTTCAAGGAACTATCCTTGGTCCTGTTCCATTCAACAATTTTATTAATGACTTGAATGAAATCATAGATAGGATGGTGATCAAGTTTTTGAATGGCACAAAGCCAAAAGGCATATTATAAGAATCAAGACCCACAATTTTTTTAGAATTGAATTTAATAAATAAGATTTAATATGGATAAATGGAAAGCCCTACATTAAGATTCAAAAATTAATTGCACAGGCCCCAAAAGGAGCAGGCTTGGCATATAACAGTAACTTGTAAAAGACCTAGAGATTTCTAATGCACTGAAAATGTAACATGAGTATGACATGGCAGCCAAAAATGGGTAATGAGATATTAAGTAGCATTAGGAGAACTATAATGTTGGGAGCAAGAAATTGTAGTTCTCCTATACTCTGTACTGGTCAGACCATATCTGCACTAAGGTATTCAGTTTAGGGTGTGACACTTTAGGAAAAATTGTAAACTTGGAGTTTGACAACCAGAGTGAAACAGAGTCAAAATCATGCTGTAAAATGCCTGAGTGAAGGAAGAAAAAAAAAACCACCAACCTGACAAAGAACCTCTCGAACTTTTGGCCAGCTCAATATGTTGAGAAACTCTTCCACTGACCCTATTTCTCATCCCCTTTCTATATAAGAAACTGTCGGATACTTAAAAATTGCTATCATGTGTCCTTCTTTTCTTCAGACTAATCATTTCCAGTTCCTTCAACTCTAAGGTTCTATGAAACATATTATGTTACTTTGATAGACTTAGCTCTTCTCAGCAATGCAATGATCTAAGGCAGTTCCAAAAGACTCATGATGGAAAATGCTGTCCACACCTAGAGAAAGAATTATGGAGTCTGAATGCAGATCGAAGCATGTTATTTTCTCTCTCTTGTTTTTCTTTCTTGTGGTTTTTCTTTTTTTCCTAATTCTTCTTTTACAACATGACTAATGTATAAATATGTTTAATTTGATTGTACATGTATAGCCTATATCAGATTGCATGACATCTTGGGGAAGGGAGAGGAGAGGGAGGGAGAAAATTAGAACTCAAAATCTTATAAAATTAAATGTTGAAAACTAAAAATAAATAAAATTTTAAAAAATAATGACACTATTGCTATATATAAAATGACAGATATAAGGAGAAAAAAGAAATATATTGTTACTCTCTCAAGCTGAACATAGAGGGATAACAAAAAGCACATGTAATCCTCCTGCCTTATGCCTATTAGACTTCTTTCCTCATAAAGTTTTGTGAAGCATCACCATACTCTGACCTTCATGATCAAAATCCAGGAGACATCTTCAGTTCCAGTACTGGTAAAATAAACTTCTTTGATACCTCAGTACTTTTGGGGGCCTGGCACTAAGCTAGATGTGGTGAGCTCTTAGTAGCATATGACAATTACTACAAAGATAAAGGCTATGCCTTCAAGAAGTTTATAATCTCCAACCTTCCAAAACATTTGTAGACCCTACCCCTTTCCTTCATCCCTTAATATTCTCACATATCAACTATTTTCTTCAAGAGGTTCTCACAACTGACTTTCCCTTCCAATTAACGAAGAATAATGCAGGGTAGAGGACAGAAGCCTGGACCATAACTCTAAATATCTCAGTTTGGATAATTGCTCTACTATTTATTGTTTCTGTGACTTTGGGCAAGTGACTTTACTTTGAGACCTAAACTTTCTCTTCTATAAAATAAGGGGACTGAACTATGAGATCATTTCTAGCTCTAAATATAATGATGATAATCCTTCTGGAAAATCACTTCCTTTGCAATTCTTGACCCATTCCAAGGGGAAGCTTAAGTTATGGAGCACTAATCTTGGGATGATTCTTTTATTTATTCAGTGCCTACACTGGATTTATAGGTACCTTAAGTAGCTGAGACACAATCATATGAAACTGTCACATTTCCTACCCTCATTTTAAATTCCCACAACAGTTTTGTCTGGTCCCAGATTTCTTTTCATTCAACCCCTGTGGATGGGTCATATTAAAGGTAAGTGATGCATTCACCTCAGAAGACCCCTAGAACTGAGCGAGGCATAGTTCTACTCAACTCATTGATTTTTTTTCTATGCTGATTCAGTCTTCTTTAACTTGTATGTCAGCATCTACTCAAACTGATTGAATCCCTTTTTGCCTCATTAGTTTTCGATCAGCAAATATCTGTACCTTCAGCCATCTCTAACTGCAGCTGGCTCATGTCTTCTCACTCTTTGAACTTCTAGCACATCAGTAAAGCATTATCAGTAAAATGTTTTGAGATCTTTGCATAAAAGAGGTCACTGAATATAGGGGATGTTTGAGCCCTATATGAAGAACCTGTGCTGGTTACTTTGCTCAAGTTATTTCTTGTGTCTTTTTGCTCCCACTTTGAGATTTCACAGATTCAGGGACACATTTCCATCCATTGCAATATCAGTTGAAAGGCCTAAGTTGAGTTCCACCTTCACCATGTGTCCTTTCAGCCAGAAGTGATTCCTCTGTTCTATGAATTTTTATTTACTTTTTGTGACACCTTTATGCACATCTACAACCTACTTTACGTTAGATTTATTTGTAAACTATTTCTCAATCTACTACACAAGTCCCTTGATGTCAGCAATTCTCTTATTCACCCTCCTTGTCTCCCAGCAACAAATACAGTATCTTGAAATGAACAGCTATTTAAGAGTTGGTTGAATGAATTTATTGGAGTAAAGCAAAGAGGCTTCAGGAAACAGAGCACCTGTTGTGAGTTTTACCAATTAATGGAGTTTCAGAATAGATCCCTAAAAGAGGAAAAGCTACTATGCCAAATAACAGAATTGACCATTCCTATTGGCTTTCAGGATATCCAGTATCTTTATTCACTACTGAGGAAGAGAGATAATTATGGCATTTCTGTCAGAATGGATATTTGGATTAACTAGCCATAGAGTTCAAAGACTGAAATTAATATAATGACAAAATCTCTAAGCTGGAAGAGATGCCAGAGGAGATTTACTACAACTTTTAAGTGACTACACATTCCCTCCACAATGGGGTCATCTGTCTTCAGCATAAAGACCATGACTGAAAGGAAACCACTCCCTCCTGGGGCAGACTATTCTGCTTTTGGACAGCTCTAATAGGCTAAAATTTGCCTCTGCAACTTTTAAGTACTGATCGAAATTTAGCCTTCCAGGGCCAAACAGAAAAAAATGTTTAAATTACCTCTTTCACAAGACAGCACTTTGCATACTTAAATATAACTATTATATGTCCCTAGTCCCTCTACACCTTTTCCAAGCTAACTATTCACAGGTATTTTGATGGATAAATGTCATGGTTTCAAAGCATGATCTCTTCAAAAGCTGGTCATCCTACTGTAGATTTTCCCAACATTCTTCCTAGAATGTGATGTCTAGGACTGAAGGCAATACTCCAAATTTGGTCTGACCAAGAAAGAGTACAGAAGAATGGGCCCCTCTTATGTTCTGGACATGTTATATCTCTCAGTGCACCCTATATATTAGGGTTTCTTGGATATCATATGATACTGTTGACTCATATTGAGATTATGACAACAACAGTAATAACAAAAACAGTAAATTATCATTTATGTAGCACTTTATGCTTTGTAAAACACTTTAAATGTTTTTTTATTTGATATTCACAAAAATTACTTATGAGATAGAAGCTATGATGCCCATTTTACATATAAAAAATTGGATGAGGATCTTAGACATCTCCAAAGGCCTCATGATGGAAAATGCTATCCACAAAGAAGAAAGAACTATGGAGATTGAATGCAGATTGAAATACAATATTTGCTATTTTTTTTTCTTCTATCGTGTTTTGTTTTCTCTTTCTGGTGGTTCCTACTATTGTTTCTAATTCTTACTTACAATATCACTAATGTGAAAATATGTTTAATAGGAATGTATATGTATAGCCTACATCAGATTGTGTGCCGTCTTGGACAAGGAGGTGGGGAGGGAGGGGGAGAAATATTTAAAACTCAAAAGCTTTTGGAAGTGATTCTTGATAATTCAAAATAAATTAATTTAAAAAATAGGTTGAGAGGGGGCAGGTAGGTGGTGCAGTGGATAGAGTACTGGCCCTGGATTCAGGAGGACCTGAGTTCAAATCCAACCTCAGACACATAACAGCTACTAGCTGTGTGACCCTGGGCAAGTCACTTAACCCCATTGCCTAAAACAAAAAAAAATAGGTTGAGAGAAATTAAGCCTGATAATTAGTAAATGTCTGAAATGGTATTTGAACTAAGACATTCTTGACTCTAAAGTCCAGTGCCTGATCTACCATTGCCACCTAGCTGCCTCTATTAATGCCTCCAGAACTCTTTCCTAGAAGTTATTATCTAGCAACATCCCCCCTCCCAATTTGTAATTGTTATACAAAGTCTTAAAAGAAAAATGTACGGAAAGCCAAGATGTCATTGCAGAGGAAACATCCAAGCTCTCCCAACATTCCCCTCCAAACAACTTTAAAACAGTATATCAAATAGAATTCTGGAGCAGCAAAGCCAACAAAAGACCAAGGGAGACATTTCTTTAGCCAAAGACAATTTAGGAAGTTGGAAGGAGAAGACTGTGAAAATGGGGTGGGGGCTGGCCTGGAGCCGAAGTGGTAGCAACATGAATGGTGATCCTTGGAGGTAGCAATAGCAGCAGCAGAAGCAGCTTTGAGAGCTTTCAAGCCAAAGAAAATAAAGCCATCTGACAACTGGTCAGAAAGAGATTACAGGAGATTATTGTGCTAGCAATAAGCACAGGGAAGGGTGCATTTTGGAAACTCTATTGCCTATACTCTGTTCCAGGTCACAGTTGCAGGGTGGAGAAAAGTACCTGCAGTCATAAAGGATCATGAGGCCTGAGGATCACTATTACTTTCTTTCCCAAGGGAACTGAGGCCATGAGGAGCAGAATCTCTTGCAGCTGCAAAGGATCAGGGGCTCTTGCTGGATAAGGACCAGAACGTGGTCTAGGAGAGCAGTGACCACACCTTTTCCTGAATCTTAACCATCTTGAAAGTACCAAAAACTTCTAAACTCCCAGAACTAGCTCTGAAAATAGCATTGTGAAAAAGTCTGAAGCTTGGGATGGTGTCCCACCCTGGGAACAGAGCCTAATATTAACATAAAGAACAAAGTCAAGAAATAGGCCAGAAAAATAAGCACAACAACAAAATGCTTCTGACCATAAAAGGCTACTATGGTGACAGGAATGACAAAAACACAAACTCAAAAGAAAACAATGATATCAGAACAGCTACAAACAAAGCCTCAAAGAAAAATGAGAACTGGGCTAAAGTCCAGCAAGAATGCCTGGAAGAAATTTTTTTAAAAATTCAAAATCGAATAAGAGTCATAAAGGAATAATTAGAAAAAGAAATGAGTGATACAAGAAAATTATGAAAAGAATTAAAAACTAGACAAAAGCACAAAAATATGGAAGAAAATTACCCTTAAGAAAGAATTGGACAAATGGAAAAAGAGGTACAAAAGCTCATCAAAGAAAATCATTCCTCAAAAATTAGCACTGGGCAAGTGATAACTAATTATTCTATGACACATTAAGAAACAATGAAACAAAGTCAAAAGAATGGAAAAATAGAAGAAAATGTGAAACATCTTATTGGAAAAATGACTCATCTGGAAAATAGATCAAGGAGAGATAATTTAAGAATTTGTGGGCTGTCTGAAAGCCATGATCAAATAAAGAGCCTAGACATCATATTTCAAGAAATTATGAAGTAAAAGTACCCTGATATCCTTGGAAATGGCAAGCCATTCCAGTAACTTTACCATGATACCCCTCCTCCAATGGAGTCACAAAGAGTCAGACATGACTGAAATGACTGAATAACAACAACAACAACATCCTAGAGACAGATGATAAAATAGAAATGGAAATAATATACCAATCTCTTCCTTAAAGAAATTAAAACTTAAAAAACTCCTAGGAACATAATAACAAAATTTCAGAACTCCCAGGTCAAAGACAAAATATTTTAATTCATAATATTTTAAGAAAGAAACCATTCAAATACCGTGGAGTCATTGTCAGAATCACACAAGATTTAGAAGCTACCATATTAACAGAGTGGAGGCCGACTTAGAATATGACATTCCAGAAGGTGAAGGAGCTAGGATTACAGTCAAGAATAACCTACCCAGCAAAATGGAGTATCATCCTTCAGGAGAAAAGAATATTTAATGAAATAGAAGACTCTCAAGCATTCCTGATGAAAAGAACAGAGGTGAATAGAAAATTTGAGAGAGAGAGAGAGAGAGACAGAGAGAGAGAGAGAGAGAGAGAGAGAGAGAGAGAGAGAGAGAGAGAGAGAGAGAGAGGAAGGGAGGGAGAAAGAGAAGGATGGAAGACTAAAAGGGAAATGATGTTAAGGAAGAAAGTGGGCAGAAGCAAAAAAAAAGTTTAAGGAGGGGCAGGGTAAAAAAAAGAACTGATAAGGAAAAGAAAATAGGATAGAGAGCAATGCACAGTTAGTAATCATAACTATGAAGGTGAATGGATTGAATTCAGCCATAAAATGGAAGTGGATAACAGAATGGATGAGAAACCAGAATTCAAAAATAAATTATTTACAAGAAACACACTTGAAATAAAAAGACACAGCATTAAGATAAGGGACTAGAGTAGAATCTGTTTTTCTTCAGCTCAATCGAAAAAGGCAGGGGTAGCAACCATGATCTCAGACAAAACAAAAGCAACAATAGACCTAATTAAAGGAGATAAATAAGGGAACTACACCTTGCTAGAAGGTGCCACAGACAATGAAGTAGTATCAATACTAAACAAATATGTACCAAAAGTCATAGAATCCAAATTCTTAAAAGAAAAGTTCAATGAGTTAAAGGAGGAAGTAGCAAAACTATACTAGTGGACAACTTCAGCTTTCCCCTGAGAGCTAAATAAATCTAACCACAAAATTTGTAAGAAAAAAGTTAAAGCGGTAAATAGAATCTTAGAAAAGTTAAATATGTTAGATCTCTGGGGGAAAAAAACTGAACGTGAACATAAAGAAATATACCTTTTCCTCACACATACGTGGCACTTTCACAAAATGTGATCGCGTATTAGCGCATTAAAAACCTCACAAACAAATGCAGAAAAGCAGAAATATTAAATCCACCCTTGTTAGACAATATCACAATAAGCTACATTCCAAAAAGGGCCGTGGGATGTATATTAAAAAAATTAATTGGAAAGAAAATAATCTAATTCTAAAGAATGAGTAGATCAAAGGACACATCACAGAAACAATGAATAATTTCATCAAAGATAAAAGATAACAATGAGACAATAAATCAAATTTTATGGAATGCTGCCAAAGCAGTATGTAGGGGAAGTTTTAAATCTCTAAATGAATTCATCCATAAAAAAAGGAAGAGCAGATCAATGAACTGGGCATGAAACTAAAAATCCCAGAAAAACACCCAATTTAAAAACCCCAGTTAAACACCAAAATGGAAATCTTGAAAATACAGAAAGATGAATAAAACTGAAAGTAAATTGAAACCATTGCACTAATAAATACAATTAAGGTCTGGTTTTATGAAAAAAAATACAACATTGGTTAATTTGATTTTTTTTTTGAAAAAGAAGAAAACAAAATTACTAACATGAAAAATGGAAAGGGTAAATTGCTCATGTATATGCCAGTAAAACCGGCAATCTAAGTGAAATGAATGAATATGAACAAAGTAAAAATTGCCCAGATTAACAGAAGAGAAAATAGAATATTCAGCTAACCTCATCTTAGGAAAAAAAATGAACAAGCATTCAATGAGCTCCCTGAGGAAAAAAAAAAATGTCCAGGTCCAGATGGATTTACAAGTGAATTCTACCAAACATTTAATGAGCAATTAATCCCAATACTATATAAACTATTTGAAAAAATAGGTAAAGAAGAAGTCTTACTAAATCATTTTTATGACACAAATGTAGTTTTGATAACTAAACAAGAAAGCAAAAATAGAGATAAGTACAGTCAATTTTGTTAATTAATATTGCAGCAAAAATTTTAAATAGAATACTAGCAGAAGAATACAGCAATATATCCCAAAGATCATACCCTATAACTATGTGGGGTTTGTATCAGGAATGCAGGGCTGGTTCAATAGTAGGAAAATTATAAGTATAATTGATCATATCAGTAACAATAACAACCAAAATCATAAGATTATGTCCATACATGCAGAAAAGACTCTTGAAAAAAAATTCAACAGCCATTCTTATTAGATAAACTAGAAAGCAAAGGAATAAATTTATCTTTTCTTGAAATGGTAAGTAGTATCTTTCTAAAACCAAGAGCAGGCATTTACTGTAAGAAGGATAAGCTAGAAGCCTTCCCAATAAGTACAGAGGTGAAACAAGGATGTCCGTTATCACCACTATTATTCAATATTATACTAGAAAAGGTAGCTGTAGCAGTAAGACAAGAAAAAGAAATTGAAAGAATAAAAATGGGCAATGAGAAAACAAAACTATTGCTCTTTATAGATGATATGACAATACACTAAGGGAACCCTAGAGAACCAACTAAAATAAAAGGAAACAATTAACAACTTCAGAAATTACAGGATATAAAATAAACCTACATAAATCATTAACATTTCTATATAATACAAACAAAAGCCATGAGGAAGAGATAGAGAAATTCCATTTAAAATAACTGTAGACAATATAGAATACTTGAATATAGAATACTACCTGCCAAGACAAACCCAGGAACTATATGTTCAAAATTATGACATACTTTTCATACAATAAAGACTGATGTAACAATTGTACAAATATTAATTGCTTACATGTAAGCCAAATCAATATAATAAAAATGACAATTCTACCTAAATTTATTTACTCATTCAATGTCATACCAGTTAAACTAACAAAAATTATTTCACAGAGACAGAAAAAATAAAATCAAAATTCTTCTGGAAGAATAAAAGGTCAAAAATATCAAAGGAATGAATGAGAAAAGATGTGAAGGAAGGCAGTCTAGAAGTACCAGACTTCAAGCTATATTGCAAAGTGATAATCACTCAAACAACTTGGTACTAAATAAGAAACAGAGTGGTGGATCAGTGGAATAGAGTAGGTAAAAATAAATATTAGTGAATGACTGTAATTATTTAGGGTTGATAAACTCAAAGCTCCAAGCTTTTGGAGTAAGAACACACTCTCTGACAAAAATTTTTGGAAAAACTAGAAAGCAGTTTACAAAAAAACTAGGCATAGATCAACACCTCATCCTATATACCAAGATATGGTTAAATGGATAAATCATTTAGACATAAAGAGTGATATTGTAAGTAAATTAGGGGAGCATAAAAATTTACATGTCAGATCTGTGGATAAGGTAAGAGTTTATGACCCAATATGAGATAGAGAAGATCACAGGAAATAAAATAGATAGTTTTGATTACATGAAACTTCAAAGATTTTGCACAAATAATATCAATGAAATCAAAATTAGAAGGAAAACAGGAAACCGGAAAAAAAATTTGCAACAAGTTTTTCTAAAGGCCTCATTTTTTAAAATTTTATTAATTTATTTTGATTTATCAACAATCACTTCCATATGCTTTTGAGTTGAAAATTATTCTACCCCTTCCTCCCCACCACCCTCCCCAAGATGGTGCACAATCTGATATAGGCTTTACATTTACATTCCTATTAAACATATTTTCATATTAGTGAAGTTGTAAGTAAAAATTAAAACCAATAGGAGGAACCATCAGAAAAATGAAATGAAACTCAACAAAAGGTAAAAATAAGTGATAGTGATTTGATTTCCATAGTTCTTTCTTTGGATGTGGATAGCATTTTCCATCCTGAGGCTTCTGGAGACGTCTTAGATCCTTGTAACAATGAGAAGGGTTCAGTTTAACAATATTAGTCATCGTAAAATGTGGCTGTTATTGTGTACAAAGTCCTCTTGGTCCTGCTCACTTCACTCAGCATCAGACCATATAAGTCTTTCCAGGTTTTTCTGAAGTCAGCCTGTTCAACATTTCTTATAGCACAATAGTATTCCATTACATTCATATACCACAACTTGCTCAGCCATTCCCCAACTGATGGGTGTCCTCTCAATTTTCAACTCTTTGCCATCACAAAAAGAGCTGCTATGAATATTTTAGTACATGTGGGTCCTTTTCCTGTTTGTTTGATCTCTTTGGGATATAGCCCTAGGAGTGCTGTTGCTGGATCAAAGGATATGCACATTTTTGTAGCCCTTTAGGCACAGTTCCAAATTGTTCTCCAAAATGGTTGATCATTTCACAACTCCACCAACAATGTATTAGTGTTCCAGTTTTCCCACATCCTCTCCAACATTTATCATTTTCCTGTTTTGTCATGTTGGCCAATCTGATAGGTGTGATGTGGTACCTCAGAGTTATTTTGATTTGCATTTCTCTAATCAATAACGATTTAGAGCATTTTTTCATATGACTATAGATGGCTTTAATTTCTTCATCTGAGAACTGTCAGTTCATATCCTTTGACCATTTATCAATTGGGGAATGGCTTGTGTTCTTGTAAATTTGTCTTAATTCTCTACATATTTTAGAAATGAGGTAAAGGCCTCATTTTTCAAATATATAGAGAGCAGAGCTCAATTTATAAAAATAAGAGCCACTGCCCAATTGATAAGCAGTCAAAGGATATGAACAGGCAATTTTCAGAAGAATAAATCAAACCTATCAATAGTCATATAAAAATTCTCTAAATCACTATTGATTAGGGAAATACAAATTAAAATAACCCTGAGAAACTACCCATACCTCTGAGATTGGCTAAAATAACAGAAAAAGAAAATAATAAATGATGGAGGGGATATGAAATAATAGGTACACTAATGCACTGTTGGTGAAGTTGTAAACTGGTCTAACCCTTCTGGACAACAATTTGGCACTATCCCCAAAAGGCTATAAATCTGTGTATACCTTTGACCCAGCAATACTACTATTAGAGCTATATCCCAAAGAGTTAAAAGAAAAGGGGAAAATATCTACTTATAGGAAAAATATTTATAGCAGCTATTTTTGTGATGGCATAGGATTAGAAATTGAAGAGATGTCAATCCATTGGGGAATGGCTAAATAAGTTGTGGTATATGATTTTTTTGGCTAGGCAATGGGGTTAAGTGACTTGTGCATGGTCACACAACTAGTGTCAAGTGTCTGAGGCCGGATTTGAATCAGATCCTTCTGACTCCAGGTCTGGTGCTCTATCCATTGCATCACCTAGCTATGTGATGGAATACTATTGTGCTATAAGAAATGATGAGAAAAACCTGGGAAGACATAAGAACTGATACAAAGTGAATTGAGCAGAATATATACAGTAACAGCTATATTGTAAGGATGATCAGCTGTGAAAGACAGCTACTCCGATGAAGGCAATGATCCAAGACAATTCTGAAGGACCCACTATCTACCTCCAGTGAGAGAACTGATGACTCTGAGTGAAGATTGAAGCATAGTTTTTTTCACTTTCTTCATGTTTCTTGCTTTTTTTTTTACAATATGACTAAAATGGAAATATGTTTTTCATTACTTCACTTGCATAATTTGTATCATATTACTTCCCATTGAGGTGGGTTTTGGAGGGGCTATAGAGAGGGAGATAATTTGGAACTACAAATTTTTTAAAATTAATGTTAAAAATAAGTTAATTAAATTTAAAACACTCAAATGTATTTATTCACATTTATCTCTATTAAAAAAAGAAATAGGTTTACCAAGTAATGAGAACAAGGGATAAATAATGGACAACCTGCATGCCCTATTATTATCCAAGCATTTTCAAGAGCTATAGAGGAAAGTAACTAAGATGTTGAGTGAGTTTCCTATGGAGGATTTATAGCAGTACATAGACAAGAGTCACTCAGAACGATAAGGTGTGAGTGAGTTGTAATCTATTATACCATTGTAGAGAGCATCCTCATATTTATAAGATGCATCAAAATATATAAAGACAATAGGCCTCTCTATTATGAATGTCAGGATGGCAAATAAGTGCCCTGGAAGAGAGTCACTAATCATCACTCCCAGATACTTCTGCTTTTCCTTAGCGGATGGTCTCTTTCTTGATGTCACTTGTGAATTCATACCCTCATTCTTTAGAATCCTCAAGTAACTTATACTCCACTGGGAGCTATAATATGAATGAATGAAGTTTAAAAAAGCATTTTTGGTGCTTATTTGCTAGGTTAATTGCTAAGTATACAAATAGATACAACTAGGAAAGGGAAGACAGTTCTGACTCTCAAGAAGCTCATATTCCAGTGAAAACCCTTATAATAAGTTTCAACTACAAGTCAGATGGAAATGCTCCATGTTTTTTAAGTGGCAGCAGTGAAAATATGGCAATATGGTTTCATTAATGTTATTTCCATTGATTAAACCATATGAGCTTATGATATTGATAATGAACCATTTGACAATACTAAAGACTTTGGCTTTTATTTTCCAAGTCTTGAGGAGCTATGACCACTGAGGATTCAGGATCTAAGACATCTAAAGAGATGGCTGACACCTCCAATGTCCATGAGGATTACTTCACTTCAGGATAGCTGCAAGGCTGGAGGTAAATATATACACATGAATGTAAATACTGGAGTGGCCTGTTCTGTGACAGTAGAGGGCCTCCAGAAGGCAGGCAGACCTAACTTTAAATCCTGCCTCTGATACATGCTAGCAGTTTGACCATGGACAAATCACCTTAATGCTTAGTACTCTCAGGTAGCTCTCTAAAATGCAAATTATGCAGCAATTATTAATCATTTTCCTGTAGAGGAAATTTACTCACTGGAAGTTCCCCACCGTGAATCCAAAACCTGGACCAAAACAGACAAAGAAACAAAAGCCTTACCAATGAGTACAAGATAATTTGAGTTGTTAATACCTTGATGGATTGGGAAGTGCTTGTGAAGAAGGTGGTACCTGATCTAAGCCTTGAAGAAAAAGAATATTGGTAGGTAGACAGGAGGAAAGAAGAAACGTATTACAGACATGGGGCAGAGCATCCAGACTTCAGACAACAGGTCCAATTTGTCAAGAACATACAGAGTGTGAAGTTGAATAATGTGAAATTAGGCACAGAATGTAGGTTGGAACTGAAAACTATGCTAAGGATTTTGTATTTTACATTATTTACAATAAGGAGTTACTGAAAGATTTTGAGAAGGGAAGTGATATGACCTGTGTCTTAGGAAGATTTTTTGGCAACTCTATGGAGGCTTAATTACTAAAAGGAGAGAATGGAGGCAGGAAAACCAATTAGAAGGTTATTCCAATAGCCCGGACAAAAAGTAAGGCTTGCCTGAACTAGGGTGGTGGAAGTGTGAGTAGAGGCAGATACAACAGATTGGGTGGAGGTAGAATTGACAAGATTTGATAACCAACTGCATTTGGGAAGGTGGGGTGAAGGAGGATCAAGAGTAAAGGATTAATTCGAAGTTATAAACTTATATGAGTCATTGAATGGCAGTGACCACACCAGAACTGGGGAAGTTTGAAGGCAAGGTATGTTGAGGAAGGAAGAATTAGGGATGTTGAGTTGTAGATGTCAGTGGGATACCCATCAATTAATCCATACATTTAGCAAGGACTTATTAAGTGCCTACAATGTCAGAAACCACTTTGCTAGGCCCTTGATAAACAAAGGCAAAGAAAAACAGACAAAACCAAAAGACAATACCTATCCTCAACAAACTTATGTTCTCCTGGAATCCAAGTAGCAGTGTCGAATAGGCAATTTGTGATGTATTCCAGAAGTATGGAGGGGAAAGTTTAGAGAAATTTGCTTTAAAATAAAGGGAGAAATGTTGTGTCTGAATTGTCTGGCATCCGCTTACTCATTCTAAAGACATACTAACAAAATATTATGTAACTGATGCATGATGTAATTAAAATGCCAAGCATATTTATATTTTTATTCTCCCACTTAGTTTTTAAAAAATTACACATCATGTAGACTAAAAGAGACCCATATCAGACAGTACTGAGCTCATGGTCAATATTTATTTGTGTGAATTAAACTTTCCCCAAAATGATCTGGTATAACTACATGAATCTGCACCTAATCTAATGGTCCCTAAAAAATGTCTTGGTTAAGACCCAATAATTCAAGCTCATTTCATGCCACCGTCCCTAAAATATCATACCACTAAAATAAAGTTCTTGAAAAATAGTTTTTATTGGGTGAGTTGAAATATTTAATATTTATTACAGTAATTTTGTATACTCAGAAGTGTTAGCCTTGCTATTTTAGTAGATAAAATTAAAGTCACTAATCTATAGTTGTTCATTAGTTTTCAATGAGTTATTCCTTAGGGATAGACTTGCTTCTCATTCTTAGCATAGTATTTATTAATAAAATATAAATTGTTGGCTCTGGAAATGGAAATTCTATTGGAAGAGGTGGGGTATGGAACCAAGTCATTGCCTTCAGAAAAAAAAATACCATTGTTTTTAGTTTGTGAGGTTTGATAATTAGAACTAGGAGTGCCAATCTGTTGTATTTGATATGTGAAACTGCAGTAGTCCCTACTGCTAAGATCCATGAGAAGCTTGCTGCTCAGGTTCTGATGTTAGTTTACATGTAGCTCATAAATAGTTAAGTAAGTGACAAAGATGAATTACTGAAACATTGTTTAAAATGCAATATGAAGCCTGAGGAGCAAAGTTGTAATACACATAAAAATACTTGAATCATCAAAATAACATGGATGTGATTTTTTTGTAAATGGCAAATAGGAAAGGAATCTAATTACCATAAGAGTGATTATTTCCTAAATGTATGTCCTCAGGCTTAGTTAATAACCTCAGGAAATTTGGGCCTGGCTATGGATGTGGACCTGATATACATTAGAAAATTATTAGTGAGCTAAGGAGATCAGATGATGTTATAATAGATGGATGCTAAGGTTTTTAGATACAACCAGAAATAAAATATATTTCCACTTAAAGCTAGCAAATAACCATATTTCTTTTACCTATAAGTGCAGAAATAACTAACACAAATATGATGCCATAAAAAATGATAATAAGAAAGCATGTAGGAATTCGGAAATATAGATGAGTGAGTCAAAGACTTTTTCTTTTTGAAAGGAATACCTGGCTAGGTAAAGTAGGTTTAATTAAATATAACTTTGTAATCAGTAACTTTATTCTCTACTCCTTGGGGTGGGATGGGGAAGAAGCTCAGTGTTTACTTAAGGTCTTTGCATCTGGGTCCCATATGTAATTTAGTGTTTCTTGAAACTTCTGTAGGTTTCTTCCCTGACTAACACAGGACTTGCACTAGTAGTTAATAGCAGCCAAAGTTTAACTCCAAAGACACGTGAATGTGACCTACCTCGTAAGGTAGATGTTTACTATGGTAGAGTTTTATAGAACAGATTTCCTTTAAAATATTTCACAATTTGTTATTCTCAAACAAAATAAGATAACATACTACTCAGAAATAGGTTAGTTCATTCTTTAAGTGTTTAAGAACTATGTCAATGCCAAATGATGCCATCTCTTTTTTTTTTCTATTCCAGTTTGTACATCCAATATATTTGCATTTTAAACCAGACACTTAAAACGTCAGATGTAATAAAACTATACTGGAAATGACAGATAAATGCCCAGCACATAAGAAATTATAGAATTGATAGGTAAACACAATGACCTCTGAGCCTCAACTTTATCTTCAACTCCTTTCTGTTTATTCATTCAACAAACATTTATGAAGGGCCTCCCATGTGCTGTACTATTGTGGTAGAAATTCAAAAAGGGGAAAGGAATAATGGATGTAGCCTTTATTGTCACTAAATTATAATCTTGAAGTTGAATGTAAGACGTTTATGCAGAGCAATACAGTAAAATTTAGTATATGATCAATGCATAAGAAGATCGTGTATATTATGAAATCATAGAGGTGGAAAGATCTCAAGGTAGCCTCAATGAAAATCATGAATCCCCATCTATAATATCTCTGAGACTTGACCATCAACACTTCCAGTGATAGGATACTCGTTACACCCTGAATAAGCTTACTCCATTTTTGGATGGCTCTTATTAATAGAGAGTATGTCCTTAGGTTGAATCAAAATCTACCACATTTTAATTTCCTTCCATTGGTTCTAGATCCCATATCAGGTTAAAAGTAGCCAATCTAATCTCTGTTCCACATAAAAACCCTTCATATATTTGAATATTGCTACTCTGTTCCTTCTAAATCTCTTCTCCAGGCCAAACAAGTTATTGTCATATACTGTCATGTCAAGTTCTCTCACTGTCTCGATGTCTCTTCTCTAGAAAAACTTGAATTTGCCAGTGTTCCTCCTAAATGTGGCACCTAGAAATGGATATAATACTCCTGATTTGGTTTAATGATGATGAAGGCCCATCACATCCCTTACTTTGGACATTAGATAAATTATGTATCTGAGTTATAAGAGAACTAGGAAGGGCTTTGTGCAAGAGGTCATATCTGAGCTCACCCTTGGAGGATGAGTAGGCTATCAGCAGGTGGAGATGAGGTGGGAAGCAGTCTTGAAGCATTTTCTTGGAGAATAGATAAAGTGGTGGCATTTGATCCACAAGGAGGAAGAATGTAAAGGAAGGAAGTTGAGCAGTACCAGATCTTAAACTATATTATAAGGCAGAAATTATCAAAACTATTTAAGCCTTGGGGATAAGAATACACTCCTTGGTAAAAATTGTTTGGAAAATTGGAAACCAGTCTGCAGAAATTGGGTATAATCAGTATCTTACACCATTTACCAAGATAAGGTTAAAATGGATGCATGAACTAAATAAAGGGAGATTTCATAAGAGAATTAGAAGAACATGGAAAACATTACTTATCAGACTTATGGATAGGAGAAGAACTTATGAATAAACAAAAGATAGAGAGCATTATGAGATGTAAAATGGATACTTTTGATTAAATTTTAAAAATAGGTTTTGTGCAAACAAAACCAATGTAGCCAAGATTAGAAGAAATTGTTGGGGGGAATTTTATAGACAGTTTCTTAGATAAAGGTCTCATACCTCAAATATGTAGGTAACTTTGTCAAATGTTTAAGATTCTAAGTTATTTCCCAATTGATAAATGGTCAAAGGATATGAACAGACAGTTTTTCAATGAAGAAATCAAAACTATATCTAGTCATATAAAAATATTCTAAATCATTGTTGATTAGAGAAATGCAAATTTAAATAGCTTTGAGATACCGTCTCACACATTACAGATTGGCTAACATGATAGAGGGAGAAATTACAAATGTTGGAGGGGATGTGGAAAAATTTTCACAGTAATACATTGTTGGTAGAACTGTGAACTGATCTACATTTTGGAGAGCAATTTAGAATTACGCTCAGAGTTATAAAACTGTGTAGACCTTTTGACCCAGAAATATCACTATTAGGTCTGTCTCCCATGGTGATCAGGAAAAAGGGGGAAAAAAACTGTACGTTCTAAAATATTTGTAGTATCTCTCTTTGTAGTGGCAAAGAAATAGAAATTGAGCCATATACCTCCTGTGAGTTATATGGCCAAACAAATTATGGCATATGATTGTGATGGAATACTACTATGGCGTAAGAAATGATGAGCTAGTTGATTTTAGAAAACCATGGAAAGACTTGCGTGAAATAATGAAAAGTGAAATGAGCAGAACCAATAGAATGTTGTATACAGTAACCATAATATTGTTTGAAGAATAATCGTGAATGACCAAGTTATTCTGAGTATTATAAATATTCAAATCAGCTACAAAGGACCTATGAAAGAAGATGTTATCAACCTCCAGAGAAAGAACTAATAAATAGGAGTACACATAGTATGGTTTTATATATATTTATAAAACTGTGTCAAATGGTGACCTTCTCTAGTGTGAGGTAGGGAAGGAGGAAGGGAGACAGTTTGGAATTTTAAATGTAACAGAAATTAATTTTTTTAAAAAGAAGATAAATTTCTTTGTAGTTATAGATCTCAGAGACATGCTGGTTCTGAAGTCAATAAAATCTCTATTCAAGTCCTTTCTCTGATACCTACTTGCTGAGAGATGCTTCCCAAAGCACTTTGCCTTTCTTAGCTGCAGGTAACTCTCTAAGAATATAAATTCTTATATTCTATCTACATTAGGTAGAGGTAATTTATATACTAAGAGTCCTCTACAATGTGATATCATAGAGCCAAGAGTTCTCCCCCTCCCCAACAAAAAAAGAATATAATATGTTTATAAGGAGAATCAATGAGAAGTTACAGAAAGCCCTGGAATGCTATTTTTTCCTGTTTCCCCTTTACCACAAACCTGATTCAAGGGAGTGATAATAAGAATAGGGGGATGACTTTTATAGGAGTGTTAGTCCTAATTTTCACGTTGCATGAGATTGCCATCACACAGCAAGAACTAGGACAAAAGATCTAATTGGAACATTGCTTTAAACAAAAATTACCCAGCAGAGGCTGATTAAAGAACTCTCTCCTATCATATAACTCACACTTAGGAAGGAAATAACGTAACTTTATTCACTGACTAAAGCCTATACGCCATGGGTTAAGTGGCCATCACAGAAACCAATCAAAAAAAAAAATATTAATCTGGATTCTCCTCACTCTTAGATCAAGGAACAGAGGAGCTGGATTGGGGGTACATAGAGCCTGCAATTGTGTCCTAGACAAGGTTTAAAAATTATGCCCTCTGTGTATTATTTGCCCATGGAAGGCAAGCTTTCTCTGTAATGAAAGACTTGACTTGAAAGAAAATAATTACCTGCATACTGCAGAGAACAGAATTTTTGAACATTGAAAATAGTTGCCTTTATAAAAAGTAACATATCTGCATGTACTCTGTTATATCCATAAGGGTGTGGCACGCTCTTGTCAGTTGCCTGTCTTTTCCTGCCTCTTGTCTAAGGTAGATGTCACTTTCACCACAACCCAGAATCTTTCCATGTCTTTAGGACTCAAGTGCATACTTCAGGGGATTTTCTAAAGAACACTTCCTGCAGTGAGGCATCTTCATTTCTTTTTACATACTTAACCCATAGCCTTCGGGGCACAAATCAGGTCAATATCATCTGGCAGAATCTCCAGAAGTCCTTACTGACCAATACCTTTCATCCCTACTCGAGGTCTATGAAACTAGAGCTATCTGAAGTGTGCAGTGACTAATTTCTAAACCCCAACAGAACAAAATTCTGTGTTGGCATGGCCTGTGCTGGTTATAATAACTTGCTCCCACACTCCTGCAAGTGTGAAATAATCAAATTGATTATATTCAGCCTGGAGAGTGGGGAGAAAAAGGCAACCAGAAGGAGCAAGCCAAGGTCTTGGGGGAGGTTTGAGCTATGAAGTCAAGCTGCCTTCTATAGATGTGGCTGTGGGTGTTGCTATTTGGAGATGCTTCGTGTCAACCAGCTCACAGCTCTGAGAGGGCAATAGCAAAGTTAAGAGCCTAACCTAGAAGCCAAAGATTATATCTTCTAATGTAAAGGATCTTAACCTGAGGTCTATGAACTTTTTTAATACTTTGATAACTATGTCTCAAGATAATTGGTTTCCCTTGTAATTCTATACATTTTATTTTATGCATTTAAAATATTATTCTGAGGAGACATCCACAGGCTTCACCAGACTGGCAAAAAGGTCCAAGACATGAAAAAGGCTAAGAATCTCTGGTCTATTGCCTTTCAATTTTGAGTCTCATAATGCCTGGAATAAAACAAACATTATGTAAATGTCTACAACATTGTAATTCCAACCTGCTGGCTCTTCTCACCATTTACCCCTACCCTCTGTCTTATGGTGATACTGTTTCATCATCAAGTTGAAGAAGTAGAAGGAACCCTACAGATGCCCTTGTCCAAAGCCCTCATTTTATGGTGAAGACCAGAGAGGCTAAAGAAGTTACCCACGGTGGAAAAAAGCAAAACAAACAAATAAACAAAAACATTTCTCTTGTTGTTATAGAACCACAAAACCCCATGGCAGTAAACTTTCAAAAAGCAAAAGCAACCCAACTCTTATGTTTCTCATTTTCTTTTTTTTTTCCTTTTAAAAATGTTAACAAGCATATATTTTCTCTCCCTCTGACTTCTCCCACACTGAAAAACAGAAAAGCAAAAAACCCTTATAACAAATTTCAGTGATTAAAAAAAAATGCAGTTAAGCTTCCCTCACCTTATTTTACTGCACCAGATATTAAGCGCGAGTGAGTTAAAAGCCATTATCGTCTCTAACATGGTAGTGATCTGAGAGATGAGCCATGGATTTAGGACAACCATAAGTCAAAATGTCCTTGCATTGCGTCTCTCAGTTTAAGATCAGGACACAGGGCAAGGAGGGGGACAGGTATATTGGTTGAACAAATACTAACTACATTCTGGGAGTGCCCAGAACAGTAAATAAATTTTTATAATACATATTCCAACAGCAAAAGAAGGAGGCTGTTTCTGGTAAATTGACTTAAAACCTAAAACTTTCATGTTTCCAATGTTTTTACTTTTTAATATATTTTTATCATAGCCACTATTTCTTTTGTAACTTTCTCTATTGCTGTTTGCTCTCCAAACTGATGACAGAATCTATTGCTTTACTACATGTCTTTTCTTTACTCTGAACACCATCTTGAAGATAGGATTTCTACCAAGATTTAGAACGGTTCTTCTTTGCTCTTAGGCAACCACATATTGTTTTCATCTTTAATCAATCAGGATCTTCTCCATTCAATTCCTTATGTTGAAAAACCTTACAGCCAACAAAACAAATCATGGTTACTATAAAGGAAAAAGTTAGGGTGTCAGGTTAGTGGGTTGTAATAGGTGCATAAAAATAACATAAGGCATATTTTAATGTAGTGAAAAAATAAAATGGAGGGACACAAATGAAACAATTTTGTTATTAATTTGCTAAATTCTCTATACATACACTCAAAACTATATAACAGGTTCACAGTTTCTTATACAATCTTCATTCTTTTTGAATATTGAAAAGTATATATTTTTGAAGATTAAAAATTCACCGTTAAAAAGAAAATTTAATTTGAAAAAGAAAGCCCTTTGTGAAATAAAATATTTCCTCTCCTTTAGACTGTGAGCTTTTTGAGAACAGGAACTGGTTTTTTTTTCTTTGCATCCTCTGGCACTTAAATGTTTCTTAACTTGATCTGTTGACTCCCTTGACTTTGTCATAAAGCCTGTAACTGTTATAATAACTTGCACTGGGACTTCCTCACAAGTGTGAAATAATCAATTTAAGTAAAGTTAGTGTGTAAAGCTATTTGGTATAGTAGATGGAGAGCAGACCTCAAAGTTATGTCCTGTCTTTGACATGCTGCTTGTTTGGACCTAGGCAAGTACTTTAAAACCTCTCAATTCCCTAGAGAACTTTCTAAAACTGGCAGTTGCAGCAAAATTGCCAAGCTATATTGGGAGGAAGATTTTCCTATAGCAATTAAATTATAGATCACATGTTCCCCTTTTCTGTAATATATGTTTATTACATTATGTTGCATTCCTTTGTTTCCATGTTCTGATTATTAAGAGGATATTTTCTCCCCTAGTACAGATTGCAATTCAATCATGCTTTCTCATTCTTTGAATTTTTTGCTCATTACCTTTCATAAAATTCCCATTGAGGATCTATGCAATAAATCAAAAAATTTCTTTTTTAAGAATATTTCATGGATACCAGTACAACATGTGGACTGTAAAACTATTATCTCTCACTGTTTATATATAACTGGCCTAACTCCTTTTCCATTCATATATGATGAATTGATTTTAAGAACTTTTAATAATGTCTTTTATATCATTTCTAATTTGAAAGTAATTATGGGTAATATTCAAGAGCCTACTCATACTCAACATACAAAAAGCATCATTGGAAGAACATTGATATGAAAAAAGATGGGCTTTGGTTACAGGGAGCACTTTGGAAGAGTTGAAAGGCCTCTCAGTTTTCCAAACACTATCCAGTATGATCTTCCTTCCAGAATATTGTGGAGATGTAGTATTGCAAATTTTCACTCTATTTTTAAAAGGAAAAAAAGTACCTGTGATCAATCAATTAATCAATGGCCATTAATTATCTTGCAAATTGCTCAATTTCAAGTAACGGTCATGAGAAATTCTTCTCAACAGTACTGGGAAGAGGATTTTTGAGTCAATAGCCTGCAAGTATGTAATAAAGTCCACTACGTTGTAAATGGTCATTGCAATGTTACACATCTCCAGGTAGCAATTGTCACCAGAAAGAAGAAGCCTTTCTCATGATTCCTTTTTTTCTCCAATATAACTTCCTCTGAACTCTAACTCTAACTTATTTTGCCTTGGACTACATTGAAGCAACCTTGATTATACACTAATAGGAATCATAGAGTCACAGACTGTGATTCTGTGATTGAAAATCATCCAATCTATTGTGAGACCCAATGTATAGAACCTCGCTGTAACATCCTCAACAAGTGGTCTTGCTGCTTCTCCCTCTAATAACAGGCAACCCGCTGCCTTCCAAAGCAGTCCAATTCTTTTTCAGACGGCACTAATTCTGAGTCTATTTTCCTTTTATCCTACCTTTACTCTTTGAGACTGAACTGAATAAATATAAATCCTTCTTATGCATAATGGGCCTTCAAATTGGAGAAGAGAATTCTGAAAACTATAAGCTAGTGAGCTTTATTTTAACTCCTGGTAAAATTCTCAAATATGTAAGGTATGATAACTGAACATAGAAAAAGAAGTAGTAGATATCTAAAAAACCAGGTTGGCTTCATCAGACTGACCTCATTTTAACTTTGACAAGAGAACTAGACTGATAGATTAGGAGAATGTGGTAATGTATGTATGTGTATGTGTGTCCATATATATATATATGTGTGTGTGTGTGTGTGTGTGTGTGTGTGTATACACACAAATATGTGTGTACATATATGTATATATACACATACACAGATGCATGTGTATATACATTCATATGCATAAAACACACATCAACAATATCTTTCCTACTAATCTGTATAAAATGGAGAACTGTGGGGCAGAAGATAGTGCTATTAGATGGTTTCCAGATAAGTTGATTTGCTGGACTCATTAGTAGTTTGCTGTCAACTTAAAAGGATGTCTCTAGCAGAGTGCCCCATGGATCTATATTCCTATGTTATTTAAAGTTTTTCTCAGTGATTGGAATAAAAGTATAGATAGCATGCTTATCAAATCTGCAAACACAAAACTGGGAGGGAAAGCTAACACACTGGATTATGTAGTAACGAGAATAGTCTTTACAGAACGTCAACAAGGACTAAATCTAAAAACATACAATTAAATTAAGATAAATGTAAAGTCTCGCTGCAAGTTCAAAACTTGAATGATGTGACTGGGGTTTTCACAGATGTCAAGTTTAACATAAGTCAATAGTATGAAAAGGTAGCAAAAAACAAACAAAATCCTCATATAAACACTGAGATGAATGAGAAGAATCAGGATACCTGATAGTCCCATTATAACTAACCTTTGTCACACCATGTCTGTCATTTTATATCATTGTAAATACTAAATGTTAGGAAGAGTACTGATAAGTCGGAGAATTTGGAGAGGAAGACATCAAGAATAATGAAAGGCCTCAAAAATATGCCATATAAGAATTATTTGAAGAAACTATGTTTAGATTGAAAGAAGAAAGATTTAGAGGAGATATGATGGCTGTCAGAGTATTTGAATGGCTGTCAAGTTAAGAAGGCATTAGATTTGTTTTTCTAGGACATAACTAGGAACAAAGGGTGAGAGCTGCAAAGAGAAAAGTCTAGGCTTAATGCTGTGGAAAGACTTCTTAACAATTTGAGCTATCCCAAAATAGAATGGGCTGCCTAAGGAGGTAATGAATTTGCTTTGATTGGAGGCCTTCAGGCAAAGGCAGGATGGCACTTCCTGGCTATGTTGTAAGGGTGAAGTAGACGACCTCTGAGGTCCCTTCATATTTTTATACTCCATGATTCCTGACTCCGGGTCCGTTGCTCTTTCCATCATGCCCCACTACCTTATAGGTAAAGCCACCACGACAAGGAAACCCCACTGAAAATGTATTAAACAGTCTAAAGTTTTATTTTTAAGTATTCTTTGGGAGCCCTAATAGGATTTTTAAAATATGACTTTGGTAAATCAGATTTTTTTTATCAGGTTTCTATTTATAACTGAACTTCAAGTTTTTGTTTTAACTTTTGTAAACAACTTAGAATAACAAGCCTTGATTTGTATATTTCTCTATTATGCATGTTTATGCACTTCAAACAAATCTAGAGCAAACACATTTCATCTAAAAAGTCCCAGGTAACCCTTAAAAAATCTGGCATTTATATTACAGTAATATTAAATAAAACCTTCTGATGGATTTTTCACTTTCCTAGTGCAATATTCCTGGTTTACTTAGAATTTATTCTTTGAGATTGAGACACATTTTCTGAGTTTTGGGGTGCTTTGTTTCTCTTTCAATTAGAATAATTAAATACTCTGTTGTCATGGAAATATTCCCTTCTCTAAAATCCTTAAAAGAGCAGCTTTCTTGATCTGTGACTCTTTCCTGAGACACATTTCAGCAACTGCCTCAAACTTTGTAATTCTTTTTCTGCATTTTGTACATACATACTCACATATATGAATATATTAGACATATATATTATATATATAGACTTATAATTGCATTATTTTATGATTCTACCTAGTTAGTGAACATTTTAAATGTGATCTTTGAATAAATAATCCATGTCAAGTAATCATATTTACAAGGGATTCCATTTCCTGCTTTCTATGCTTTCGGAGGTTAGAATTGAAAGCAAAGAAGTAGCTCAAAATTTTCACTTACTCCTTTTTCCAAGTCAAATGGTCATCTAATTTGAAGGAAAGTACTTTGAAAGCGTTAAAACTATATGTAAATGTGAACTAGAATTATTATAATACACTTGTAATAGGAGGTTCCGCTGCTCTAATAAACCCTTGGAAATACACTAGCTTAAGAAAAAATGAGAGCTAAAGAGTACCTAGAAGGCATTATGTCCCAACAGCCTCCTTAGAGGTTGTGACATTTAGGATATTCAGGATATTTACGGGGAGGAGAAACCCTCCAACAAGGGATACAGAGCCTCAGTTTACACTGTCAAGGTGAATAATTTCTGATTCCTTTGGATACTAGAGAGCTGTAGGCTAGATGTTTCTCCTAAGAGTGGGTCCATTGGCAGCTCTTTTGGCTGTGTAGGGTACTGCCTAGAGCCCAAAGTGGGCTCTGCAAAGAACGTTAGGTGGGTCAGGGTGACACCACACTGCTTAAAGTAATAAAGGCAGACTAAAGGACCTGGAAAACCCATTTGTGTAACTGATTTTCTACAAATGAGGCCCCTTTTTAAGAGTTAAGTGAAAGGTTCTATTTGTATGAAACACATGAAAACTATGATTTCACCAAGATAGGAAAATTCCTTTATCCACAAAGATCATCACCTGTTTATGGCTTAGTAGATAAATCCTAGAGACATTGCTGGGGCACATAGAGGTTTAGTGACTTCCTTTTGATTGTGTAAGTCATATTTCTATTTCAGTGGTAGTAAAGGTTGGTTACCTGGGATATGAGGTAAATCACCCTTGATGCTTTTAAGTGCTGATGCTTGGGTTTATACTCTATCCTTACAGGCTTTGGACTTGCCCAGCTGATCTTTGCAAAGGATTGCAAAGAGTTTCAGCCCAAGAGAGAAATGTGACCTCAGTCTCAAAGCCAGATAGTAAAGGAAAGTCTCCTCATTGGTAGAGGTGAATACTCTGACATCTCTGAGGGGCGGGGATGAGTTTGTGGAGATTGGGAGAGAAGAGAACTCTACAGTTGTCTTTAGGCTATTGAGTCTCTTTGGGCTCTCCAGTCACTTTGGGAGCTTCTGCCTTCTAGCTTTATGAGGGAAGATGGACAAGGCCAAACTCACTTCAGGTTCCTGAAGGAAAAGACTTTGGAAAGACATGAGAGGAGCTGACAGTCTGCCATGTACCTATCCCCAGCTTGCTACAGTAGACTTTGAGGAACTTTCCGTTAGGTAAAATCTAGGACACATACTCTCTCTCTAGGTTTAACTGAGTTACCTTGCTCACAGAGAGCTCCTTCACTCTGTGCTGTCTGGTATATATTTTCATATGTATACTTTCTCTGCCCAACCATGATATCACACTGCCAAGAAGCATTCCTTTTAGGATGACGTAATGAACTAATAGAAATTCACAGACTCAGAATATCAGTGGGCATCCTGAACAACAATCTTTTCTACTATATCACTCACAATTCCAGGATTGAGTGAAGAATGACATAATGTTTCCCAAAGCAACCTATTCCACTTTTTGCACATTGGTAAAATTGCAAAGTATTAGGTAAAATCACTGGTAAAATTGCAAATTATTAGGAAGCTCTTCCTTACATCAGGCACAAGGAACTTGGAAGAGATAGAGATTTTATTTTTTACTTGAAAAACTCTTGGAGGTAACTACTGAACCACTGTAAGGAATACTGAAAGTTCACAGAAGATGGGAAAAGTACCACAATACTGTACAAAGAAAAATGACACCACCTTTTTTAAAAATGGAGGAAAACCAGAACCTATGGAATTCTACATTCTAAGTCAGTGAGGCTGATTTTGATACCTTGAAGAAGTTATTAGAAAGAGAAGCCATGATTACAAAGAGCTAGGCACTGCTTCATCAAGAACAAGTCATGACAGGTTAAATAATTTTTCCCCTTTTTGACAGGATTACTAAACTAGAAAATGAGGGAAATGTTATGGTTGTGATTTTAGTGAATGAAAAAATGAAAATCCATTTAACAATCATTACTATGTTTGAAGTTCCGTGCTAAGCACTGGAGGTACCATGGCCTTTGTTAAAGTATCTCATACTATTGCTCTGGAGAAAATAGACTGATAAGGACTAGGTGAGATTCAGAACTAGCTGGATGGCCAGACATAAAGAATAATTGTTAATGGTTTAATGAAAATACGGCAGAAAGTCTCTAATGGAGGTCCTCGGGGACTTTGTGCTTGGCCCTGTACTATTTAACATTTCTATCAACAATCTGAATAAAGATATAGATGGCATGATTGTTAAAATTGCAAATGCCACAGAGCTTGAAGGAATAGGCAACCAACCTATTGGATGATGAGTGCAGGATTCAAAAGGACCTTGGCAGGCTAGAGCATTGGGCTGAATCAAATACAATGAAATCAACAGGAATAAATGGTGAATTACACTTGGGTATAAAAATAAATTTCACAAGTGTAAGGTGAAGGACGTTTGTACAGACAGTAGTTGTTCTGAAAAGGTCAGGGGATTTTAGTGGACTGCAGGTACAATAAAAGTCAGCAGTCTGATGTTCCAGCCAAAACAAACAAACAAAAATCAAAACAAAATAAGAACAAACAAACCAATAATTTAATCTTTGGCTGCATTTTAAAAAATGCATAGCTTCCAAGAAGAGGGAGAAGACAGTTCCACTGCACTTTGCCCTCATCAAACTTCATCTGGAGCACAGGAGTAATTTCTGGGTGCCATAGTTTAAGAAGGATATTAATAAGATGGAGAGTGACAAGAGAAAGACAACTAGGATGGTAAAGTACCTGAATTCATTTCATATGAGGATTATATGAAGGAATTAGAGAAGAGAAAACTCAGCTAGGACATGATAACTGTTCCCAGCTATCTGAAAAGCTAGAATGTGGAAGTGGGTTTAGATTTATTTTTTTTCTTTCTGTTTGACTCCAGGAAGCAGAACAAGGGGAAATGGTCAGAAGTTGTGAAGAGGCCCATTTAGGCACTATGTCTAGAATTTTTTTTTCCTGACAATTTGAGGTATCTAAAAGTAGAATGGGCTGCCTAAAAAGGTGGCAGCTCACACTTCATGAAGGTCTTTGAGTGGGCTGGACAACCACTAGCCAGGTATGGTATAATGAAGATTTCTTTTGTGTATAGTTTGGATTCACTAGAGTCACTGAAGTTCCTTTGAATATATGTAGTGATTCTGTGAAGGCTCCATAAAGGAGAGAATACTCAACTGAGGCTTTAATTTCTGAGGATTTCAGTATAAGAAGATAAGCAGGCAGCATCAGGCATAGGGTTTAGCCTGAATCAGTGGATGGAGGATGGCAGAATTCCAGATTACATTGGACAAGAGCTAAGTAGAACAGCCTTAGCCTACTTAACTAAAGAAAACTCCTTGGGAAATAGTAAAAATAAAATGCCTTTCCTATATGTTGGAAATTCAATATCTTAACTTATGTCATAATAATATTTAGTTACCTAATGAAGGCAGTATTGAACTTTATTTTGGCCCTATTGTATGGAAGCATTTTCTTGCTTCCCAGAGGAGAGGCATTACATAAATCCAAAAACTGTAGAAACACTACTTTCTTTTTTTTGCATTTTCCCGGTGCTTTGGAAATACCCCGGAGCCATGCTTTAATGCTATCCGTGGAGTCTTTGCTGAGAACCACTTTACAGGTAACACTTCTTTTATAATGAAGTCCTTTTGGCATACCAGTCATTGAATCTCCTTGGATGGATTCCAAGGTAGACTTGCCTTATGACAGAAACTGATGTTCAGAAAACAGTGTATGTAAAAGTTCCAAAGTATGAGATTGCTCTTGTTTTATTCAATATCTTATATATCCTTCTCTATAATGCAGGTAGATATTCAGCTCTAATCTTGTCATACCTCTGCTCAAAAACATATCAGTGACTCCCCATTCATCATGGACTCCCCATTTGCCATTGTCTTTCCAACAATGTGCATGGTATCTTGGGAGAAAGTTCGGACCATTGTAGAAGCAATGCAAGTTAGACTTTTCCCAAACAATTTTCTAAATTTCAATCTATCAGACAGTCAGTAAGTACTTATTAAGTGCCTTCTATGTGCTGGGTATGTGCTAGGCACTAAGGATACAAATTCAATAAATAAAACAATCTCCACTCACAAGGCATTTGTATTGAGGAAGATAAGTATATATAAGTATATATAAGGTAATGTAGGAGTGAAGGTACTAGCATTTAAGGTTTATGTAGAAGGTAAAAATTTAGTTGCATCTTGAAGGAAGGGAAGGATACATTTGACTCATTTGGAACAAAAATATTCTTTGCAATTCAGGCACCTGAGAATTTGGCAGTTCGTTCCCAAAGGAGAGAAACACAAGTTTCCAATAGCTTGTTATGGAGATTTGAAGGTAGACTTCCTAGACATATTTGAGTACCCACATAGGCGGAAAGACTCAGTGCTTACCATCTTGGGGTTTCATCAGTGTGGTATTAAATTGTTTGATTAAACAACCAAGTTCTAGCAATCATTTTCTGTTTGGAGCTAAGAATTATTATTGGTCTTACGTGAAATTTTCAGAAGAGAACTGAGTAAGGAGCCGAGCCTATTAAATGTTTCATCTAAGAAGGATCTTACTTATATGACAATTCAGCCTAGGAAAGAGAACCTAAAATAGAGGTGTCCTTTTATGTAGTGTTAGGGAGAGGACATATAGCAAATGATATACCCAACATAGCATTATCATTAGAAAGAGATCATATACAATTGGGAACAGTTGGGGACTTTTCTCATGGACATAAGTCAGGTTATATTGTTACCCAGCGTGGATACCATTTTCAATGAAGTAAATAGACTGTCAGGGCAGCCACAAGACTCCAGTGATAGATGACCATATCTGAAAGAACAGAAAATTGAAAGGACAAGGAAGGTATGTAGATGCTTTGCAATTTCAAGTTTCACAGGACATCTACTCTTTTGTTTTCTAACCTTCCCACTTGTCCTTCAATCTTAGCCATGACATATTTTGAGTGGTGCTACTCTGGCTGGATGAGGGCCACAAAGAGGAAAGAGTCCTTTGGGACTTTGGAGTTATAAGGGAATTACATGATAAAGGCTATGTTGGGGCATGATAAATCCCTATTTTCCAAAAAGAATTTATGTTGTTTGTAGTCACCACTGTGGAAGCTTCCTATGAAAGGTCTAATACATGAGGAAATAAGACCTCTTTGATGTTCTCAATGAGGTTTTTCAATACAGTCTTGACCAACATGGTGTTGGGGTTGGCCAATTTGTGGAGATAAAATCAGCAAAAGGGACAAATCATTTGGAATCTGTGCCTTCCTAAATGACCAACATGAATTACATATTCAGCTAGCACCAACCCTCTGGTTCTTGGTCATATTGGCAAAGATATATTCAACTGTATCCTCCAAGTATTTCCCAAGTACAACAACATACAGGAGCCACTTTGATAAGGAAAGAGCAGAACAATTATTATCAATCAGACATGTGTCTTTGCATGTCACCCTATGTGAATGTAATTTTGCCCCTAAATTAAAAAGAATATGATATATCACAATATTTCCAGAACAGAGCAAGAGAGGTAGAATAATCCTATTCTTTGCATAAAATAAAGAGGCCTAAACATGGTTTGATGTTTCCTTCACCTCATTAGTTTGAGGAATGTACAAATCTCCAAGATTTGGAAGGGCACAAAAGATATTACTTATTTGGAATAGTCATGAGAAGTACTACTTCCACATTCAGTAATGGCAACTGATCACCAGTTAAGACTCCTTTGCTTAGCCAATTTTGTGAATAATATCCTGGTAGACTTACTTTATCCAAACCTCACCATCTATGAGATAACACTTTTTTTTTTAACATCATGTGCACAAGATACTTGCTAAGGGAGTTGATTTCAAGGCAAACAATGTCAATTATACCAGACATTTTTGCCTTTCCTGAGGTTCATCATAGGCCCAGAGACATTGCAGATGAACACATGTTAGATGGTGGACATTCATAATTAGGTACAAATGAAACAGTGTAAGGATATTTCAGCAGTTTCTCAGAAAGTACCCCATAGAGCTCTTTCAACTTTAGGTAGCTTTTTTCCTTATGTAAAGTTTATTGTTACTTTGTAGTTTCCAGTAGATGTACCTCATTCTTCCCAGAACTGTAGTATACGAAGTTAACTCTTGATGCCAAAGAGGCTGAGGCTGGTTGATTACTTGAGCTTGACAGTTTTGAGCTACAGCATTAGATGTCTGCACTGTCTAGTATGGTTAGCTCCTGAGAGCAAGGAGTCAACAGGCGATCTAGGAAGATGTGAACTTGCCCAGGCAAGAATGACATAGTTCACAGCTTTCCTGCTGAGCAGCAGTGGGATCAGGCTTGTGAATCAATGCTTTACTTTCAGCCTGGTTAAGATACAGAGACTGGGGATGCAAAAAAGAGTCTATATATATATACATATATATATATATGTACATACATACATGCACACATATACATATATACACATATATACATATACATATATGTATGTATGTGTGTATGTGTGTGTATATACATATATATTATATATATATATATTTTATATATATATGAAATCACTAGTTCTCTCTTCTAGCACCAAACAGGACAAGTCAAATACCTTTTCCATACAACATCCCTTTACATACTTGATCATATCACATACATACATCATGTCACCTACAAGACTCTTGTTCAGCTTAAACATCTATAGTTCCTTCATGTTATACATGTATGACATTTTATCTAAGTTCTTCACCGTCTTGGATGTCTTCCTTTGGGTGCCCTCTAGCTTATGAATTTTCTTCCTAAAATGTGTTTCCTAGGATTAATGACAACAGTACAGATATGGTCTGATTAGAACAGAGAAGAGTACTGTAGTCACTATCTTCATTCTGTATATTAGATTTCTCCTAGGGGTGCATTTGATTTATTAGCTTTGGGGGCTGCCATATTATAATGTTGGTTCTTATTGCAATTGTAGCCCATTTTTAGATCAGTTGTCATCCTATAATGCCTTCCTTAATTTGTACATATAAAATTAATTTCTAGACATATTGTCCAACAAAAGTGAGAATAAAAAAGATAAATTGATCTGGACCAGGTTATTCTCTATTTCTTATTGTATTCTCAGTTTCACAGGCTTTAAAGTCCATAGAATTATCTTTAATAGTATAAAACATCCAAACTGACAGAACATCAGACTTATCTTTAATAGAAATAGTAATAGTTGTAAAACAACTAGCAATGATAGAATATTTCCTAGTCCAGATGGATTTATAGGAGAAAGTCTATGATATATTTAAAGAAAAATACTACCTATGTCTCATACATTATTTTCTTTTCCCTCCCTTTAAAATAATATTTTATTTTCCCTGATTACATGTAAAAATGATTTTAATATTCTTTTTTTTTATTTTGAGTTTTAAATTCTCTCTGTCCCCTCCTCCTCACAACCTTCCCTGAAATGGTAGGCAATCTGACATGGGTTATACATGTGAAATCATGTAAAATATATTCATGTTGGTCATTTCTCACAAATTATTTTCAAAAACTGATCAAACACTCTACCAAACTCCTTTTATGAGATAAATATTGTCCTGATACTTAAACCAAGGGAAGAGATGAAGCAAAGAAAGATTGCCATAGATCAATATATTTGTGAATATTGATTCAAAAATTTTAATGATAAAGTTAAACTTTTATCTGAGTATTTTTTGTTTTATTTTCCTTATTAAATTTCATTTATTGGGTACAGCCAAATTTTCTAGACTTGTAACACCTTTTTGAACCTGGCCAAGATTTGTGTCATCTGTGAATTTGATAAGCATTCCACATACTATTTTATCCAAACCATTGATAAAAAAAAAATGTTAGGTATCCATGGCATTCTGCCTAAGAGACCTCCTTTCAATTAATATCAAAGACAACACTTTGGTTCTAGTCTTTTCCAAATTCATCTAACTGTACAGTAGTCTATTTCACATCTCTATATATCTTATTCACAAGATGTATATGAAAGATACTGCAAAATTCTTTACTAAAATTTAGGAAAACTACATATACAGCAATTATCTTACATATAATTAGATTTCCCAAGTCCAAACCAATAAAAAGAGGGAAGGAGATAAGAAGAGAATGAGTGAGAGAAAACTGCCTCTGGTTCTCCTCTGCTCCCCCCAAAAAATACAGCTCTCTGTTTCTGCTTCACATATTATAAAGAGCCCAAAGATGAAAGAGCTAAGGAAGAAGAATAGAGAGGAAAGATTTATTGTATTGTTAAAGCATGCTCACTACTTCCAGTCTATTAAGGTCACATGGCAGGTTCTTGGGAGCCTTCTTGCCAGAATTACACCTGTTGCTCATCTCCTATGGATTTTAAGTGCAGACACAAGGGCCACTGAAGATGCCCACACCACCCATTATGGAGTACTTTATTGGCATCCAGGGGCCTGACTACATTTTGGTGGCCTCCAACTGCATGGCTACCAGCAACATCATCCAGATGAAGGACAATCATGACTAGGTGTTTAAAATGAGTGAGATCTTACTTCTCTGTATTGGAGATGCTGGAGATGCTGTGCAGTTTGCTGAAAACAGTCAGAAAAATGTACAGCTCTATAAGATGTGCAATGGGTATGAACTGTCTTTCATAGCAGCAGCTAACTTCACACATTGAAATCTGGCTGACTGCCTCCAGAGTCAGACCCCGTACTATGTCAACCTCCTTTTGTCCAGCTACGATGAGCATGAAGGACCCATAGACCTGGCAGCCCGGGCCAAAGCTCCATTTGCAGCCCACAATTATGGTGCCTTCTTGACCCTCAGCATCCTAGATCATTATTACAAATCAAGCATCACACATGAAGAGGAAGTAGAGCTCCTGAAAAAAAATGTCTAAAAAAGCACCAGAAGCACTTCATCTTTAACTTACCATCCTTTAGCATCTGGATCATCAACAAAGGTGGCAGCCATGAGCCGGACACCATCCTCCCTTTGAAGAGGAGCTCCTTATCCACCACCCATCCACAAACTGATCCCTCCTGCCATGTTACTGACTACGTTGGGATTCTGACTTTTTAAGGGACCACTTAGTTCTTACTCAAGAAGATCCGGTTATGTTTAAAAAAAATAAGACTGTCACTGTCTCAATCCAGTCATCTAACTGATTGAGTCACATGTTCCAAGACACATTATTCTGATTATTATGGCTCCCTCCATTCCAAAGAGCTAGAGCCAGGATTGGCAAGGATTGCTATGTAAGCAAGCTCCTAATAGATATTCCCATGAACAAGACAGAGAAATATACATTGAATGACAATGAAATCAATAGAAAGCTCAAAGCTGCCTGGACAGCCATCACCAGAGTGTTGATTCACTAATTTGTTTCATACTGAAGGAATACATCTAGATGTGTGACACAGTTCAGTTGTTCCTGCTTGTACTATGTATTTTTTAAAGATTACTATGTAAAGTATTGAGCACAAAAACTGGATGTTTTCAAGCAGGGATTGGATGAGAATCTATTAAGAAGTTATAGGAAGAACTCTTTAATTGGTCATTTAATAAGCATTTATTGTACCTAGTACTGTGATAAGAACAAAAGATACAAAGAAAGGCATGGGTCCTAGCCCTCAAGGATTTTTCAAATGAAAGAGTAAATGTGAAAAAAAAATTTCCAGTGATTTGAAGAGGGCAGACACTAGCAATAGAAGAGGGAGCATAGGACATGATTTTAGCTGAGTCTTTAAGCTAAGGAAACCAGGAATCAGAAGGCAAGAGGGAGAACATTCCAGGTATAGGAAACAGTCAGTGAAACAGCAGGGAGTCAATTGATGCAGTATAAGGAACAATAAAACTTGTTTTTCTAGATCATGGCATACATGACAAAAAAAAATAAAGTATAAGAATACAGAAAAGGTAGGAAGTGGACAAGTTGTGAATGGCTTTACATGACAGAGGATTTTATGTTTGATCCTTATGGTAACAGGCAACCACTGGAGTGAGTGTACAATAGAGCAACTTTGGCTTTCAGAAAATCACTTTGGCAGCTCAGTGAAGGTTGGTTTGGAGTGAAGAAAAGTTTGAGGAAGTTAGACCAACCAGAATTATTATAATTCAGGCATAAGATGATAATGGTTTGCATTAGTGAGTGGAAAGAAGAGGAAATACGTGAAAATTGTTGTGAAGTTTGCGATGACAAAATTTGGTAACAGAATATGTGAAATAAATGCAAGTGATGAATTGAAGATGGCACTGTAAAGAGTCTGAATGAGTGAGACAATAATAGTACCCTTAAAGTAATAGGGAAGTTCAGAAGAAGAGAGTGTTTGGGAGAAGAGATGAGTTCTCTATTGGACATGTTGAGCTTGAAATGCATTCAGGAAATTTAATTCAAGATATGAAATAGGCAATTGGTGATGCAAGACTGGAGGTCAAGAGAGGTTAGGGATGGGGATTAGACTACCAAGTGAAATTGTAGAGATGGAAAACATAAGAGGGCTCAGGACAAAACCTTAGGAAACACCCATGGTTAGTGAATGTGACTTGGAGGGAGATCCAGTAGAAAACTAAGAAGTAATGAGACAGATAGGAAGGAGACAGCAGTGAGCAGTGTTATAAAAATCTAGAGAGGAGAAAATTTTAGAAAAGGTGATTGATAGTTTCGATGATTGTAGAGTAAGCAAGAAGACTGAAGATTGAGGAATGGCCATTAGATCTGGGATTTAAGATCTCACTGGATAGCAGTTTCAGTTAAATGATGACTGGAAGGCAGCGGAAAGTTTAGTATTGAGCGAATGAAAAAGACATGGAAGCAGCAATTGCAGATAGGTTTCTCAAGGAAGGTAGCTGTGAAAGGAAGAAGAGATAGCAGATGACAGCTACAGAAAGTAAGATCAAATCAAGGATTTGTAAAGAGGGGAAGCTTGGTTTTGTAGGCAGTAGATAAGGGGCCTGTAAATAGGGAGAGATGGAAAGAGATGAAATATGAGAGAGAGACAGACAGACAGACAGACAGACAGACAAACAGACAGACATAGACATAGAGACAGAGAAGCAGTGACAGAAGGGGCAATATTTTTGGAGAAGATGGAATAGAATCAATAGTACATGTAGAAGTGCTGGCCTTGGCAAGGAAAAGGCTGCCTCTGGTTAGATGGTTGATGGAAGAGATGATAGAGGAAGATATCTGAGTTATGTGAGGTGAGGAGGAAGGAAGAAGAAGAAGCTCTTGACAACAGGCCTCAATTGTTTTGTTTTGTTTTGTTTTTTTCTGTCAAGTAGGATTCAAGGTCTTTGGCTGAAAGGATGTGAAGAGAAGACACCATTAAAGGCTTCAGGAGGGATGAAGAGGCTTTCAATAGCCACTGTGGTGAATGCAAAAGTAAACTGATTAAAGAGATTCTGCAGTAAGGGCCCAGTTGAGATTATGTAATATAAATTTGTATTGGGCCCCCTTAGCATGATTTTGTGATTTTTATTTAGTAGCACATGAATAGCAGCAAAGGCAGTAGACGTAGGAGAAATATAAGGTTAGAGTTTGGCAAGGCATAATTAGTGACAGGACAAGGAAGCAAGAGATTCAACTAGTGGATGGTATAGAGTTGAACTGATTCACCATGGAGTTGAGATAGAGATGGGATAAGAATACAGCCAGCGCAGGGGTGATAGCCTGAGGAACAAATGAGAGGTAAGTGAGAAATTGAACTAGATTACCTATGAAATTACTTCTAAATATCCAATTCTATTATTCTACCTTGTTTAATTCCGTTAGGGATCATCAAAAATGACATCTCATCTTCAATTGTCTGTTGAGTTTTCATTATTAAAAAATGAAAAAAATATATAAAACTAATCTACTTTTTATGAATAACAAGAGGAATAACCACTGCTTCCGACTTACTGTGCTTTGAAATGTAGTCTATCGTGAATGCTACATAGCAAATAAAAATTCAAGGGCAGATTTTCTAACAATAAATTTCAATTTAGATAATTACATTTTCCTTAGCAGGTTCTATTCATTCATGTTGGATTTGGTGCTAACATCTCAAGAAAAAAAAGCTTGCTACTTTTTTTTTTCATTAGTAACTACCATATTGCACTCCAGATGTGGAAGAATTTCATTTTTGGGTGAGGTGCAGAGACACATATTTGTGTTTAGATTTTGATTCTGGAATTCTTTGGAATATGTCAGGACACACTGTGAAAAATAGTAGCTCTAAGGTATTGGGTAGTCATTTGCTTGACTGGGAAAATTATAATACTAATTTAGAATAATAAAGTAGAATGGGGTCACTGTTAAAGAATGAAAACACCATCGAATGGAAGGAATATTAAGTTCACTTTTCCCCTTTCCGTAAAAGAAAGCCAATTCCTAAAACATAGACAATTCAAATTAATTCAAATTAATAAACATTCATTAAGCACCTAATATGTGAAACAAAATACACCTGCATTTTTTTCTTAAGCTGGGTTTGCAACTATGTCAAAAAGAGGATCAATTTTTTCTTATCTGACGGCTTGCAAGTCTTGACTACTTGCTCTAACATGTTTGTGCCAGTTTTGATATGGTTACCAGGTTTTTGTGGCACTTTTGATATGGTAGACAAAATTGCAAATGTAGGAAATGATCACTGAACAATATTCACTGAGATTTGATGATAGGCCATAGCCAACCATGCTCCTGGCCATAAACCCAAGTACTGTTCCACCTATGAATAAAAAGGACTAGGGAAAGGGCATTTCTTCCTAAATTCATCCTTCATCCATGGTTCACAAAACTGTGCAGGGTGTCCCATGGCGGGGAGCACTTTTCTACAGTTCTTTTGAAAAACCTTTTTGAGAATGAAACAATAAACCAGATTCTTTGTGTGTGAGTGCTTACATCAATATGTCAGTGTACCCACGGTCTATGATTTTATTGTTCTCCTTCCATGGACATAGATCTTAACTGTCTTCTGCAATATAGAGTTTACAGAAACTAAGAAATGGTACATGATTTCTCCATGATCACATAGCTAGTAGGTGCCAAGTGAGATTTGAATCCAGTTCTCCGTAATTCCAAGTTCATGATACTATCCATTATGTCCTACAGTCTCAGCATTTGTAGTAATACCAAAAGAGTAGTATTGCCACCATTGCTCAAATACAAATATATATATATATATGTATACACATACACACACACACACACACACACACATATATACACATATATGTTGATATATTCCAATAACAAGCCCGTAAGACTAAAGCCATGAAAGGTGTCCAAGGTCGCATAAAGTATACATCTAAATAGGTAGATAACCATAAAGTTGTCCCTGTGTTCTTATGGATGGTTATAACAATTAGGTGATAAAGTGGATAGGGCAACGGAATTGGAATCAGTTAGACAGGAATGCACATCTTGTCTCAGATAATTACTAGCTGAATGACCCTGGGAAAGTCATTTAACTTCTCTCAAATTCAATTTCCTCCTCTGTAAAAGTGGATAATAATATGCCAATTTAACCCAGGGATGCTATGACAATCAATTGAGATAACACACATACAATGCTTTGCAAACTTTCAAGCACTCATCATCATCGTCACCATCACTGTTAATCATTATTATGATTATAATTATATCCAGAGAAGTCCATAACATTGTTTATGATGATGATGATGATGATGATATACATAAATCAATGGGATGGGTAAATTGTTTTTGGTGTCTAGTTTTTCCAAAACGAAACAATGAAGTCCTACTATCTTAGGATTTCAAAATCCATACCAGAGGACTATAACTATATACATAAAGCTACCTTTAAAATTGATGTAATTCTTTGGTACTTCATTAACCAAACCACCTGAAGTGATCTACTTATGTTGGATTTTTGCCCCAAGAGGTAGGAGAGGGTAGAGTAATGTAGACAGGAAGAGCTAAAAAGACAAAGATCAGCCTTAATACCAAAGGAATTTTAATCAGTCTTAAGAGTACTCAAAGGTGCCAGGTTTGTCTACTGCAGGTTTGGTGAATTTAAGAAGTTCCAATAGCATTACAAAAAAGGCCACTGAAATTAAGAAGCCACTGCAATAATTCTCATAGGAGGTGATAATAACCTAAACAAAGGTGGTAGCCTTGTTAGTAGACAGAAAGATGTAACTATAAGAGAAGCTATGCAGGAAGAAATGACAAGATTTAGCAAATAATTTTATATGTAGCATCAAGAATAGTGAGGAGTTGAGACTACCTTAGAGATTTTAAACCTGGGTGAATGGATGGTGATACTGTCAATAAAAATAGGGAAGTTCAGAGGAGGGACAGACTTTGGGAAAAAATAATGAATTCTGTGCTATTTATGTTGAGTTGAAGATGCCTACTAGACACTACCTTTTAAATGTCTAACAGGGAGCTTGGGACTGGAGATCTAGAGAGAGATTAGGGCTAGGTATGTAAATCTGAGAGTCCTTTGTTTAGAGATGATAATCCCTTGGAAGCTAATGAGGTCATGAAGAAAGAGAACAGGGCACAGAATATTTCCTTAGAGTAGAGCTTCATTTAGGAGGCATGATGAATGAAAGAAATGGAAACGGAATTTATTGAGCTCTTATTATATACTGGGCACATTCTCATGAATTATACTCATTCAAGTGAAACTGAGCAGTGCTATCAGACAGTGTAATGCTATCTCCTTTGTCCTCTGGAGTATCATATTCCAAGACCTCTAGTAATTAATGTAGAAGCTGCTAAATCCTGTGTTATCTTGATTGTGTTTCACCAATACTTGAATTGTTTCTTTCTGGCTGCTTGCATTATTTTCTCCTTGATCCAGAAACTCTGGAATTTGGCTACAATATTCCCAGGAGTTTTCCTTTAGGAATCTCTTTCAGGAGGTGATCTGTGGATTCTTTCAATTTCTATTTTGCCCTCTGGTTCTAGAATATCAGGGTAGTTTTCCTTGATAATTTCTTGAAAGATAATGTCTAGGCTCTTTTTTTAATCATGGCTTTCAGATAGTCCAATAATTTTTAAATTATCTCTCCTGGATCTATTTTCCAAGTCAGTTGTTTCTCCAATGGGATAGTTCACATTGTCTTCTATATTTTCATTCTTTTCGTTGTGTTTTACAATGTCTTGGTTTCTCATAAAGTCACTAGCTTCCATTTGCTCTATTCTAATTTTTAAGGAAGTATTTTCTTCAGTGAGTTTTTGTACTTCCTTTTTCCATTTGACCAATTCTACTTTTGAAGGCATTCTTCTCCTCATTGGTTTTTTGGACCTCTTTTACCATTTGGGTTAGGCTATTTTTAAGGTGTTGTTTTCTTCAGTATTTTTTTGAGTCTCCTTTAGCAAGCTGCTGACTTGTTTTTCAGGATTTTCTTGCATCACTCTCATTTCTCTTCCCAGTTTTTCCTCTACTTCCCTTAAGTGCTTCTCAAAATCTTTTTGAGCTCTTCCATGGCCTGAGACCAATTTATATTTTTCTTGGAGGCTTTGGATGTAGGAGCTTTGATTTTGTTGTCTTCTCTTGATTGTGTGTTTTGATCTTCTTTGTCACCAAAGAAAGATTCTGTGGTCTGACTTTTTTTTTTGCACTGTTTACTCATGTTACCAGCCATTTACTTGAGTTTTAAACTCTAGTGTGGAGAATGTACTGTCCCGACCTTTGGGGGTTTTGTGCAGCTGTTTTCAGAGATGCTTCTAGGGACCTATAAATTTTCAGTTCTTCCAAGTTGGTATGATAAGGGCCGAGGTGTTTACTCCTTTCCTGGCCTGTGCTCTGGTCTATGAGCAACCACAAACACTCTTTTCTGCCTTTGGACTGTGAGGAGGATTCCTCCTGCAGCACCATTACAAGATCCACCAGGCCACCTCTCCTTCTTGACCCAGGACTACCACCCAGAATTGTGACTGAGATCCAAGCACGGGCAAAGCAAGAGTATCCTGCCTCAGCACCAGCAAAGAGATCCCTGGAATCCCCCCCACTCCCGATCAGCCACTTGATTCCTCCTCAGTCTGTGGGCTGAGCTCTGGAAGCAGCCACCTCTCCCAGGCTGTGCTGGGACTGGGGCTGGGACTGAGTTTCTCTCTCACAGACCTCACTTACAGACCTTCTCTGTTGTCTTTGATGTCTGTGATTTGAGAAGTGTGGAAACCACCACAGCTGCCCATGATTCAGTCCCCTGAGGCCTGCTCCAGGTTTGCTGAGGCCTGGTCTTTGCCTGCGCACCCATGCTGAACTGTGTTTCTCCCCCAGTCTGGCACAATAGACCTTTCCAATCCACCATCCAGGTTGTCTTGGGCTGGAAAGTTGCTTCACTCTGTCCTGCTGTGGATTCTGCTGCTCTAGAATTTGTTTAGAGCCATTTTAATAAGTCACTGCTTTTACTCCACCATCTTGACTCCACTCCTCATTGTTAATTTTAGAGAAAATAGTTTCACTTGAATAATGAGTTTTGAAATTTGTTTAAAAATAGTAGAAGAAGTAGAGGATGTCAGTATAGATAGCTGTTTCTAGGAGATTAGCTCTGAATGGGAGAGGAGATGTGATGATAGCTTAATATGAGTGGAAAGATAAACTGAAGGTTTTTTAAGGATGAGGAAAACCTGGCCATATTTGTAGGCAGTAGGAAATGAGCCACAAGATTGTAGGTTAGATGGGGAGGAGGATGGTTGTGGAGGACAATTGAAGGGCACAGGAGAAAATGGGATGAAGTATATAAGTAAAAGGGTTAACTTTGGTGAGGGGAAGGACCACCTCTTCAAAAACCGGAGTAAAAGAGGAGACAATAGGTAATAACATCAAGATTTATTTTTATTTGTAGAGTAGGGGAGAAGATAGAGCACATGGTAGATTACCTCCATTTTCTCAAAAAAATCAATTGAAGCCCTTTGTTGAGAAAATGAGGGAAAGGGTAGTGTGGGAGGCTTAAGGAGAGTAGAAAAGGTAATGCTCACTGAAGTGAAAGCTCTGTTTAGATTACATGAAAAATATGTAGTGGACCCTGTCAGCACAGTTATATAATTTCCACCAGCACTTTTCAACAGCCTGTGAGTGGGAGTGGAGGAGGAAGATGGTGGGGGTAATCCAGAGTTACAGAATAATAAAGCATGATATGTAATTTGAGAGTAGAAGGCAGTGTAATGTTGAGCTAGTTAATTAGAGGATCAAAATTGAGAATAGAGAAATCATAGTGATGAAAGCAAGGAAGACAAGACAGGAAGTCATCTGTGCACATCTGCACGCAGAGAGAAGTGTCCATGCACATCATTGGTATGTCAAAAAGAGGTCATGGCAATCTCCCTTTATTTCCTTTCTTACGAAAGGGAGATACACACACACACACACACACACACACACACACACATATACACATATACACACACATACATACACATACATATATACATATATATACACATATATATATACACACACACACACACTTTTTTTTTTTAGCAAAGCATCTACTAATGGATTCTCATGTTATTCTAGTGGAAAAAGTGGAAGGATACAAAATAGCCAAAAGTGTAATCTATTTGGAACCCAAAATGTAATCATTAGCTGTCTGAGCTTAGCTTGGAAGTCGGTCTCCAACTGAGTGCTTGTCCTTATACTATTTATTGTATTTATCAATGACTTGACATAGATGACACAGTTATCAGATTTGCAGATGATACCCATCAGAGGGAGGTATCAGGATCCCAAAATAGCTTGACAGGGTCCAGGGGTGGGGAACCTGTGGTCTTGAGGGCATATGTGGTTTTCTAGGTCCTTGGGTATGGCCTTCTGATTGAATCCAAGTTTTACAGAACAAATCCTTTTATTAAGAACTAAATCTAATAAGGTAAGATTTGATGTGTGTATGTACATGTGTGAATAGTATCATCCTTGGATTCAAAATTCTCAGAAACAGGACTTTCAGAAAACTGGAGACAACCCTGTCTATAGGACAACTTATAGTTCTTTGTGCAACTTGTGAGAAGGACAGGTGTGGGAGGAAATGCCTCATCCCTTTGTCCTCCTCACTCATTGGTGGAGTGCTACTTGGATTTATGACCAGAAGTATGGTTGATCATGTCACACCATTGGATCTTTGAATGTTGTGCAGTGAGCATTCTCTCCACTCCTACTTCTGTCCCTCATATCGAAAGAGGCATAAAAACCCAGTAACCATATTGAAAGGTGTAGGAACATGTAAGACCAAAGCATCATGCAGACTACCAGAGGGGAAAAATAAATTCTCTTTAAGATAGTTGCAAATACAGCTTAAGAAAAGAATGCAAGTGTACTTTGCCTCACACACTAGGTATTTAATGAATGTTTATTGAACTGAATAGAGATCTTATGTCTTCCATGTTTTGGAGGAATATGCTTTCTTTTATGGAAAGAAGAAAAATGAACTTAATATTCCTTCCATTCAATGGCATTTTCATTCTTTGACAGTGACTACATTCCACTTGATTATTCTAAATTAGTATTATAGTTTTCTTTGTCAAGGAAATGAATACCCAATATCTTAGAGCCACTATCTTTCTGCTGTCCTTTAGATGAGGCCCATTCAGCAAGAACTGTGCTTTCCCTATGTCTTTGACTCTTTGACTGAACTGTTAAGGACAGTTATTGCAAGCTCCAGTCTTGGAAATGCAGAGTGTGGTGCTTGAGGCCCAGTTCCTGTGGTGTGCCCAGAAAGTAAAAAGTTAAGTAGGTTAGCCTTTGATCTTGGTCTGTGTCCAAGACAAAATAATTTAGAAAGGTCTAATTGGAGCAGAGCATTCACACAGCACAGAAGTAGTAGATGAATTTAGAAGAGGTTGGAGCCAAGTAAAGGAAGGCCTTAGATGAAATGGGAAGTTACTGAAGACTCCTCAGAAATAATCATATATGGATTTATGGGTATTGCTAGTAGATGAAATAAAATTCAAGTGCTCAGGAAGCAATAGGTTGTACATCTTACACAGAATAGTATTCTAGTCTTTTTTATACTTTCGTTCAAAAGAATTTGATTAAATGGAGAAGAATAAATCATTTTTGAATTGTTTACATCATTTTAATGTACCACCTCTACTTTAAGACTAATCATCTATGTCTAATTTAGGATAAAATGTAATATATTAGTCATGAGCTTTAAAATTACATTTTGGGTTTTTTCTTTTAATATAACATTTTAATATAGATGCACCAAGAGTTCCAGATTTTCTGTTTTAAATCATGACGGCCACTGGGAAAAGACAGTGAAAAACACTACTTTCAGTGTTCCTGACACTCTTGAAAAGATATACCACATAGTAACCCAAAAGAAAGTCATAGATATGAAATAAAGCAGCTCAGGCTTGCCTGACAAGCAGTAGATTATGATAACTTCTTGTGACATGAATAAAAAGGAGACCAGTGTAAAATGTGGATGTCTGGAAGAGGGGAAGATGAATTCTGGAAAGGATGTAAAAGTTTTACAAGCTATGAAGGCAGCCAAACAGAGATACTATTACATAAGAGGAATGATCTCTGTCCCTTGAATTAGAAATTCGAAATTGAGAGGGATCTACATGGACTTTGAGTCCAATCTATTCCTAAAATAGAATCCCTTCTACAATACAGTGACAAGAGATTATCCTGCCTTTGCTTGAAGATTTACAATGAGGAGAGAAGTTACTATCTCTTATGGGGAGGGGGGGGGAAATGAAGTAGTAATCTTATGCCACCTTTGGATAGATTTAATTGCAGGGAAGTATTTTCTTTTATCAAACTCAAATTTATTTCTTTGCAGCTTAGCACTTCTGCCCTCTAGAACAAAACAGAAAAAAGTCTAATCCCTCTTCTATATGATAGCTAATCAATAAATTGATGACAATTTTCATGTTTCCTTTAAGTGGGGAATGGAAAGGGACAAGCATTTATTAAGCACTTTTAATGTGACAGGAACTATACTAATCACTTTATAAATATTATTCTGTTTGTGGGGTTGTAGGCCACCAATATGCCCAGATAATTTTTAGACAAATTTCTGTTTAGCTATGGCTTCTGAAGTCAGAAAAATGTAAGATTTAGCAACCATGAGTCTAAAAGAGCAGAGAACATGGGATATGGTATTACACAAGGCAAAAACATATAGGATTAAAACCAAGAAAAACTTACCAAGAAAAAGATAATATATTTCTACAGGGGGAAATGGACTTTTAATGCCATAAAGGATTTCCAAGCCTTCCTGATGAAAAGACTGTAGTTGCATAAAACTTTGAAATACAAACACAAGAGTCAAGAGAAACATAATAAGATAAAATATTAGTGAGTGAGCATAAAAGACTAAAAAAGCATGAACTGTTTATATTCTAATGTGAGTCATCATACAAGTATCCTCTCAGAACCCTGTTATCTTTGGGGATCACAGAGTGAATTAAATAAAACAGAAAACTGGGAAGAATTTTTAAAATATTTGATGATATTAAAAGAAGAAAATAAAGAAAAGATAAGAATATAATAAGGGTGAGAGGAAGAGTAAGAAAGGAAAAGAGGAAGGAGAGAGGAGGAAAAATTCACATAATTTATTTACCCCATAAAAGAATTGAAGACTGCACAAATGAGGAAGAAGAGATTGGAGAAGCAGTCAGCACTTGAACCTTACTTTCATATGAACTAGTCAAAGAAAGAAAGAATACATACGCACAGAGTTTTATTCAACAGGGAAACAGGAAGGGAGGGGGGGAATAAGAAGGAAGACAGATTAAGGAAGAGATTAGTCTTAAGTAAAATAAACTAAAATATAGAGTGTATTGAAAAGAAAGGCTTAAAAGAAAAGCATCTGTGATTGTTATCTGGGTGACAGAAAGAGAAGAAATGTAAAAGCAGAAGGCATCAAACCTAGAGCACTTATGCTGAGAACAAACATTCTTTCCTTACCATTCTCTTCTTCTTTATTAAGAAGAAATGGGAAACACAGATAAGGAAAATAACAAGAGAATGGGGAAATATACAATTACTGTTAAAAATTGGGAATGTGAACGGGAAAAATTCATCCATAAGATGGAAAAGGAAATAGACAGTTTTAAAAAACAGAATTAAAATAAGGTGTAGGCAAGAAATGTACTTAAAATGAAAATATTCACACAGAGTTAAAAATAAGGGGATAGAACAAAATCTACCATCCTGCAGCTAAAATTTAAAACAGGCAAGTTAAATTAAAGGAGTGCGCATCCATTTGAGAAATGGCTAAACTAATTCTGATACAAGAATGTATTATAATACACTTAAAGAAATTATGAAGGGGATGGCTTCAGAGAATCCTGAGAAGATTTGTATGAAATAATGTCCAGTTAAGTGAGCAGAACCAGGAGAATAATTTGTATAATCACAACAGTTTTGTAAAGGCAAACAACTTAGAAATACTTAACAAGTCTGATCCATCAATACATCTACCTAGCTGTCACCTATCCATCTATCTGAAAAGCTACTTGGCCCAAGGGGATAGGGCACAGCTCCCCCTTCCTCCCCACTAAGGAGAGACCTATCTGTTCTAAACCTACTCATATGACATTCGGTTTGTTTGTTTGTTTTTTGGCTAGGCAATGGGGTTAAGTGACTTGCCCAGGGTCACATAGCTAGTAAGTGTTATGTGTCTGAGGCCAGATTTGAACTCAGGTCCTCCTGAATCTAGGGCCGGTGTTCTATCCACTGCACCACCTACCTGCCCCTAATCTTACTCATATGATGTACATTGATTTTAATCACAGGGTAGGCTGGACACTCAGAAAAAGGTTCAAATTTCTTTTCTCTCTCTGTCTCCTTACATACTCACTCCAGTGTCCCAAGGAACAAGTACTTAAAACTTAGATTTTGACTTGTGTCTAGAGGCTTCTTAAATGGATGTATGGAAAGGTGTCCCGTGTACAATTTAAATCATGGGTAGAACCCGTATATATTTCCTTAAAAAATCTAAAGAAATGCTTAAACAGATAAACAGATGAAAACATATACATGCTAAACAAGTAGAAGTAATTACTACTACTATATATTGATGGAAAGTAGATACTTAAAACCATTAAAATAAAAATCATTTGCTACAACTGCCAAACTTGTTTTTCACCTTTTACCTTTGCTATGAACTATCTCCCTTTAGATGGATATCTTCTAGCAAGTTAGGTCAGGGATTAGGTTTTTACTCTCAAGTCAGTGATCATCTTCTCCAAGAGCTCTAGCGTCATTCCTGCTGAAGTACAGAAAGCTCTGACTGAAGATGCAGGATCTCCATTCTTCTCAAACTCATAAGGTTGCCCCCAAGGTTGGCCATAACATTCTTCGATCTATGCTGAGCTCCTCTAGGGACAGGAAAAGAAACATAAAGTAGAGAAGGTTGCCATAGGCCAAAGTTAAAGTTTGCATATTTGGGAGACAAGATGATGGAGTAGAGAAGCACTCAGTCAAGTTCTCCCAACTCTTCCCTCCAAACAGCTTGAAAATAATGCTTCAACTAGAATTCTGAAGTGGCGGACCTAGCAAAAGATCAGCTTGAGACATTCTTCTAGCCCAAAATAAATAAAAGATCTGAAAGAGAGATATGTGACATGGGGGGAACAGATGGGAGAAGCACAGGAGGCAAAGTGGATGAAACACTAGTGGTGGACTAAGTCATAGAGACAAAAACAATAGATGCTTTGGGAGGTCTCAAGCCAGAGATGGTAAGCAGACCTGGGATATGGTCAGAAAGAGGTTACAAGGGAGGCTTGTGCTAGCACCAGATGCAGGACAAGACACTGCTTAGCAATTCCATTGCCTATACTCACTTCTGAGTCACAGTTCAAGAACAGAGAGGAACATCTTCAATCAAAAGGGAGTGGGCACTCTGAGGGACACGTGTTTGGCAATTCCATCACTGATACTGAAGAAATAAAAATAAGCAAGGAGGAAATGAAACTGTCACTCTTTGCAGACAATATGATGGTATACCTAGAGAACCTTAAAGAATCAACTAAAAACAAGTTGAAACAACTAACAACTTCAGCAAATTTCAGGATATAAAGTAAACCCACATAAACCATCAGCATTTCTATATATTACCACAAAGCCCAGCAGGAATACATAGAAAGAGAAATTCCCTTTCACATAATTGCAGACAATATAAAATACTTGTGAGTCTACCTGCCACAGCAAACCCAGGAAAATTATAAACACAATTACAAAATATTTTTCATACAAATAAAGACAGATTTAAACAACTGGAGAAATATCAATTACTCATGGGCAGACTAAGCCAATATAATAAAAATAACAATTCTACCTAAGCTAATTTACTTATTCAGTGCCATACTAATCAAATTACTCAATAATTATTTTATAGCGCTATAAAAATAGTAACAAAAAATTCAACCAGAAGAACAAAAGGTCAAGAATATCAACAGAATAAATGTAGGAAAAATTGTGAAGGAAGGTGGCCTAGCAGTTCCAGATTTCAAATTATGTTACACTGCAGCCATCATCGAAATGATCTGGTACTGGCTAAAAGGAAGCATATAGGCAGCTCAGTGGATATAACACCAGGCCTGGAGTCAGGAAGACCTGAGTTCAAACCTGGCCTCAGACACTTACTAGCTGTGTAAGTTGCTTAACATGGGAAAGTCATTTAACCTCTGCTTGCCTTAATCTACTAGAGAAAGAATTGGCAAAACAATCCAGCATCTTTGCCATAAAACCCCATGGATAATATTGGTATGATATGGTCTACACGGTCATGAAGAGTAGGACATGACTGATGACTGAACAAGATGCTGGATAAAAAAATGTAGGGCTGGATCAGTGGAATAAATTAGGTACACAATAGAAAATTACTGTAGTAATCTAGTGCTTAATAAACCCAAAGGTCCAAGCTTTTGGAGTAAGCAGTCACCATTTAACAAAAATCTCTAGGAAAACTGGATAGCAGTTTGACAGAAACTAGGCAGAAATTAACACCTCATACTGTATACCAAAATAAGGGCAAAATGGATAAAGGATTTAGACATAAAGGGTTTTAGACATAAATTAGGGAAGCATGGAAGATTTGTGCCTTTCAGATCTATGGATAAGGGACCTGTTTGTGACCAAACAAGAGAAAGAAGAGATTATGGGAAGTAAAAATAGATCATTTTGATTACATGAAATTAAAAAGCTTTTGCACAAAGACTAATGTAGGGAAAATCAGAAGGAAAACAGGAAACTAGGGGGAAATTGCATTAAGTTCCCCTGATAAAGACCTCATTTTCTCAAACATATAGGAGATTGAGCCAAATTCACAAAAATAAGAATCATTCCCCAGCTAATAAATGGTCAGAGGATATAAAAAGGCAGTTTTCAGACAAAGAACTCAAAGTGATATCACATGAAAAATGCTCTAAATCACTGCTGATTAGAGAAATGTATATTAAAACAACTCTGAGATACCACCTCACAACAATTAAATTGGCTAACTTGATAGAAAAAGAAGATGACAAATGTTGGAGGGGATTTGGAAAAATTAGGACACTAATGCACTGTTAGTAGAGTTAACTAGTCCAGCCATTCTGGAGAACAATTTGGAACTACCCCCAAAAGGCTATAAAACTGTGTGCGTTCTTTGACCCAGCAATATCATGACTAGGTCAAAAAGATTTTAAAAAAGGGCAAAGGACCTACTTATACAAAAAATATTTATAAAAGTTTTTTTGCGGTGGCAAAAATAGAAACTGAGAGGATGCCTTCAACTGGGGAATGGCTGAACAAGTTGTGGTATATGGTTGTGATGGAATACTATTGTGCTGTATGAAATTATGAGCTGGAGAGTTTCAGAAAAAGAAAAACTAGGAAGACTTACATGAACTGATGCAAAGTGAAGTGATCAGAACCAGGAGAGCATTATACATAATAACAACAATATTGTAAGAATGATCAAGTATGAAAGACATAGCTACTCTAATCAACGCAATGATCAAAGACAATTCTAAAAGACTTATGATAGAAAATGCTCTCTAACTCCAAAGAGAAAAGCATATTTTTTCTTTATTTTCATTTTTTACATCTTGTTCGTGATTTCTTTTGTAACGTGTCTAATATAAAAATAGATTTGGCATGACCTCACAGGTATAATAAAAATCCAAGTCCTTACCTTCTCAAGGAGGGGAGAGATAGGAAGGAGGGAGAGAATTTGGGACTCAAAAATTTTTTTTAAATGACTGTTAAAATTTTTTTACATGTAAATGGGAAATATTTAATGAAACATTTATTTTTTAATTTGCATATCTGAACATTCTTCTTTTTTCCACTTGGGAGCAGTTACTAATGCAAGTCAATTCCTAACTTGGCAACTTGTAACAACTTAGAACATATTGTGTCTGTGCACACACGAATGTATATTTGTGTATCCCCATTTTGGTGGGACTGTAATCCTAACTTTACCATCTTACTCTCCTTGAAGCCATTTTTGAAACTTAATTGATTTAGAGGACTAAAGGCTCAAGGTACTAATTTCATTTTCTTAGTCAGTTGAATGATAATAATAATAAAGAAATCAGCTACAAGGAGCTCTAGACACTCTGACACTTGGCTGGTAGACCACCACTGGTAACTTAGGGGTAAGGGAGCTTTTATCAGTTGAATCAACTTTCAGCGTCCATGATACATACCCTTGCAGAATATCCTTCATTTACTATGACTAAATAAACCTCCTTTTGGTAACTGTTGAATGACCTCTGAATGTTTCCTTTTATTCCAATATCATATTTAAACTATTGAGCAGTGATCTGAGTTGGGCCCACCACAAAACAACCACAAATCTCCATGATCCTTTGGATAGTTCTAAAACATTTAGGTGATAAAGAAAAATGATAAATGAGGAATGAGAAGCAGAGAAAAATAACCAGTAGCTAAAAAAGAAAGTTTGGTCATATGATGAATAGAATGCTAGACTTTTAGTCAGAAAAACCTGAATCCAAATCATCCCCCACACACTCACAGGCTTTTTCAGCCTCAGTCTTCTAATTTGTCAAATGGAAATTATAATATAACCTACCTTGTAGAGCTTATGTGAAGATGATTTAAAATTCTTTGTAAAACTTAAAGCACTATATAATGCTAGCTCTTTTTATAATGATCATGGATTTTCTCATTGATTTGAAAGTAAAGTGTGGGTTTGAGGAAAAGGCACCATTTAGGTAGATAAGGAGGTACTTTTTAAAGTTAACAGAAAGACACAAATCCTTCCTTCTCCTGGAGTACATTTATTTTACATCTCATAAGATATAGATAAAAACATTCAAAATGTATTTGTCCCAATTTTTTTCATTGTTTACTATATTATGGAGTGTGGTGAAGTGGCAAAGAAGGGATAAGGTGGTTTCCGATGATTTTCTTTCACTTTCAGTCCTTTATTAAATGACTCCAGAAAAAGACATAAACCAATTTCCAAATGTGGATACTTTGATCAGACTCTAGTACATAAGAGTTGGCTCATCAACGGCACCAATATGCCAGTACATGAAGGAGATTTGCCAGTGAATGATACAGAACTTTCCAAGAGAGCAGATGTATCAAAACAATGTAATAGCTGGCCATATCTAAAAATTAACACTTGGTCTGCAAAAACTCAAGTGTGCATAAATTGTAGAATAAGTGCAGAAAGCAATGGGATGTGAGATCTGGGCACGTGGTAATGGTGTGAAATGGCAATTATTCAGCTGGTTTTTATTTTTTGTTTGTTTTTGTTTCTTCAAAGAAAATCCATTTCATTAGTAAAGATTCTGTGGGATACAATATGAGTGCATTTGGCTGATTTCTCATGTTCTAATAAATCCTGTGGAAGGAAATTGCAGAAGTTTGCAAATTTGCTATAAGGAATTATTTTTGTTATAAGAGTCATTAGCTTTGGGTCTTATTTGGAATAGCAGAATTTAGAGGGATGTGGAAGATTCAGGAAAACTTCATAGGGGAGCACCCAAATAAAATACCCTGGATTTAGAGTATATCTTTTAAAAACAAATAGGCCTATCTCTATGTCCTCTCTCTGAAAAGCAGGTTGCCTAAACCTGCAGAGACAAATGACTGGCTTTTTTCTCCTTAACAATTTCCAGGGATCTCAATTTCACAACATTTTTTTGTAGTGACAGGGCCTGAAAACACATTTATTGAATTGAATTGTGGTTGAACCTCTTTGGAGAGGTTTTTTCAGTATTTAATTACCTTTACATCACTCAGTTCTCAACATACTATTTAAGTGTAACTTCCAGTATAAATTCCTCATGCATGCAAAATAAATACAATTTTGTTTACAACAGAATTCTGACACACTTGATCATTACAAAGTCCTCATAACTGCAGTGCTTGGGCCCTGCCCACTCTGAGAAGAACTCACTGCTATAGGTTAGTTTTCTATCCAGTTCCCATGGCTTCCCATCTGTTATCCACGCTGCTTATAGACAGTGCGGAAAAAAAAAAAATCTGGAGAGTGTGCTATAATATAGTGATATTTCAATGGCTTTATAGGTTAAGAAATTAGGATTAATAACTAGCTTTTTTCCAATGAAGCATGAGAGAAGAAGAGGGAATGTCTCACAAATAAAAAATACTAATATATTACTTAACTGAGTAATGTGATAATTCTATGATAGGAAGATCTATAGTCTTACTAAGAAATTAAAAAAATATTTCTCTCATTTCTTGAAGTCAAATCATTCTTGTGTCATTGCATATTTAAATTCCAGCTAATTCCTGTAAAATAAGATACCTCCTAATCTTGGAACATAAAGTAGCACCATGAATCCTTCAGAACATTTCACAGTTGCTTAAGAGTATCATTAACACTTTGTTTCACCTCATTCTGATATTCCCTTCTGGCCCTGTTGCTCACATTTTGTTTTGTTTTTTAATTTCAAAAGCATTGCTCCAGCTAAGGGTGCCTTCATCCCTGTGCCACCCCCCCCAAAAAAAAACACCCTACCACCAAGAGCTTAAAACAGTGCATTAAGTATAGTAAGCACTTAAAAATGCTTATTTCTATCCTTTCTTCTTTCTTATACATTGATCACAGTCTATTTTGTATTCCTGTTATTTATGCCCATGACTTTCCTTTTCTCCTAGTGCATAAACACTACAGCTGGTTATTCTATTCCTTCATTTCTTTAGAGTAAATGGGAACATTTAGAGCTGAAAGGAGGCATGAAGATTTTCAGGATAACTGAGACCTGTGCATAATTATAGACAGGTAAGACAGCTGGAAGAGACTTTGGAAAATAAATTACACAATTTATGTAAAAATTTTTTTTGCAAACCTTAAGGTGCTATACACCTACCAGGCAACTTTCATTTATCTTATTACTTTAAGGGTATATCTGTGTCCACCCCTTTGCTTTACGGATGAGCAAACTTAGAACCAAAAAGGTTAAAAGACTTGCCCAAGGTACTGTGGGTATTAAAGCTGAGCTGGAATTTAAATTGGGCTCTCTGATTCCATAGCCAGCTCTTTCTAGCACATCATGTTGCCTCTATAAGAAGCTGTTGTTGTTGTTTGTCCTTTGTTTTGGAAGAGGACCATAACGTGGAGGTGATGCCATGAACCGCAAGTGAATTGAAGTGAGGGAGGGCTGTGCAAAGTCACTATACTTTGAATGAAGAGCAAGTATTATGAAGTCCTAAGTAGTTCCTCTTCCTCCCCACCTAGATCTTAAGTGCAAATTCTATCTTTATGGCAATAAATTCAGCAATGTCAGTTTCTTTACAACTCAGTTACGCATGCCTTTCTGCTCCTCTCCCCCCTCACAGAATTGCCCACCAGCCTTGCTAATGCACATTCATGCTAATTAACCACACACTCACTTCTCTCTGCAAAAGCAATGGATTAAACAGACACTAAAAATGTGACTATAAAGCAATGTTAACTATTTTTAAAAAATATACCAAAACAGTTTTTACACAAATGAACATTGGTTCCTTCAAAGTTAAAAAGCCCCAGGATAGTGAAATATTATGGTATGGCAGAATAGTGGAAAGAGTAATAGGTTTGGAGAATGAGGATATGAATTCACGTCCTTTTGTAACCACTGGTATGTCCCATTATGTGCTAATGAGGTTTGAAATTTCAAGGAATACAAACAAAGCCTTATACCCAGTTGATCTAATAATAGAGTTCATAGATAACTCGCAAATGACTAGTGGATATAAGCAGGAGACAAGAAAACATGCATATCCCTCCCCACCATTATTCTGGGCCCTAGGCTTGGTCTGGAATTGGAAAATGAAACTGCACATGAGAATACAACCTAGGTAATTGACTGTCTAAAATCTATAGCCTGATGCTGGATGTTTGAAACTGTTAGGGACTCTGTGCATTCATGTTGATGTAGAGAAAGGAAGTCAGAACTTTTTACCAATGCACCAGTTTAGGAGTCCATATGAAGCTGGACATAGAATTCCTTTGGTGTCCTAAGCTATACTTTCTTCTTTTTATCCCTCTCCTGAGCTCTTTTAATCTATATGTTTCCTTAGCCCTGTCTGACCAGATTTCATCATTTCACTTCTATGGACGCTTAGATCCTTATTTAGGAAATGATGCTATTGGACTGTACGATCTATAAGGATGCTTCCAGACTGAAAATTCCCTGATTCTAGGAAAGCAACTGTGAGCTTAAAATGATATATAAGTGGCAATTTTACCTCCAACCCTCAGGAGCTGTGGAGGGGCAGGTATTAGACTCTAGGCTACTACAAATCCCATGTGACCTGACAAGACTGACTAGAAGTAATTTCAGTTCTGACCTCTAACACTCACTGGCTGTGTGACTCAAAACAAATCACTGAACTTCTCAATGCTTTAGGTAACGTTTTAAGACTATATATCTTTTATAACTAAAAAAAAGAAATTTACATAACTTTATCATGTATTTAAAATGAATAACTAGTTGTACATAACAGATTTGCAGTTTCATGTGCAATCATCTTTTTATTATACTGTTATGAAAACACTTGTTTATTCCATAAGTTAAAAATAAAATAAATTAAAAAATTTAAAAGAAGACTATAAATTGAGGGAAAAGGTGCTGATGCACATTGATAGAGTTTCCTACGCCAATGAAATCAAAGTTCTAGTCCCTTTCTCTACTGTTTTGCAGATCTTCTTTATTCTTTAAAGTAACTAAGAGTCCCTTACTTTACAGATGAGCACATAAGCTCAGGGAGAAGAAATGAATGAATGTGTGTATATGCATATATATGTAGGTATATGTATACAAGGTGTCCCAAAAATATTAGTGCAGTTTTAAGTTTTAAAATCTTTGTAGATGTAAAGAGCTTTGCAAAACTTAAAGTTCTATATAAATGTTATTTATCATTATTATTTTATAATTACTTATTATTTAATGATGTTATTACATATTATTATAATTGTTAGGTACATTCAATTGATTAATTGTTTAATGGCAGCTAAGTGGCAGAGTGGAGAAAGAACCAGACCTGGAGTCAGGCAGACCTGATCCAGCCTCAGACACATACCCACTGTGTGATGATGGGCAAGTCTCCTCAACTGTCAAATGGGAATAATAAACACTACCTACTTCCCAAGGTTGTTGTATAGGTAAAATGAGACAATAATTAAAAGGGTTTAGCTAGATATTTAGTCAAGTACTTGGTACATAGTGGGTTCTATATAAATGTTAGCTATCATCATTATTATTTCTTCTAATGGTGTTGTTGGGGGTGGGGAGAAGAACATTTGTTATAGTACTATGGAAACAGATATCCATTGCATAAGAAACTGTCTGTAAAGAGAAGTAAAATTTCATAATAAGATTTGTTTTTATTTATGCAAGAATGAGTGTGGTTACTATGTATTCGATTAATTTATCATTAATTGGTTTGGGTTTGTAATTAATTCCAAAACAATACTAAAACTTGCATTCATTTAGTAACCATAATGATAAATAATGCATCAAAGAGCAAAGTCAGAGGAGAAAGCATAGGCCTGAAAATCCACACACATGGTGACCAAACCAATGAAAATTTCTAAATATTTTAGCCTGGACAGATGCAGAAGTCAATATAATGCCAGGCTGTCTTCCACAGAAACATTTATTGAACTACTTAATGGGAAGCTCTGTCACCTTAAGCTCTGATATTGTTTAATCTCATAAATTAAAGGGTCTATGGTTGATGAAATACAAAGAAGCATATTTGTTTTCCCCCTTCCTATGATTTACCAAACCTCAGAATCTTTCCTTCCATTTTTTAATGCACAGCCTATTGTAGGATGCCATATTTAACTAAGGACTATGTGTTAATGATAAATACCATATTTCTATTTGACATTCATAGCACATTTTAGCTTAATTGATTTGTAAAAATAAAGTCATCTTTAACATCTTATCATGTGTATGTAACATCATGTCTCGGTTTTGAAGCAATTTATAAACTGGTTTAAACCATACATCCACCACTGAATCTCACTTCATTTAAATTTTACCACTGAAAAGGGACAAAGATCACATTTCTGTAATGATATGGAAGAAGAGATTTCAATGATAATTTACAACAGTCTATTATGTTTACAAATAGTAGGTCACTCCTTTCTACATACTCATATATCCACAGACCGTGGTAGCATTCACCTCTAACCATTGTCAAATCATCAATGCCTCTAAATTCAAGCATCTCCATGGAGATTAGAATGGAATAATAGACACAGAATTTGGAAACAGAAGTCACAAGAGATTCAATCTTTTCACTGGGGCTTCGTGGTATTATACTCTCACTCATAGTTGTTTATGGCCTGTCCCTTTGGTCAACCGCCTCTATTACACCATCTATCTCATGGTGGGATGTTTTTCTTAAAAGGAACTAGGAGGAGCTCAGAAAGTGCCAGATTTATATATGTTGTATGAAAAAAAACTCTGATGACTAGCCTTTTATTATTATTCACCATATTGGTTATCTTCATCGGATTGAGACTGTATTAAGACCCAGGTCACTATATTACTCTAAGAAACAGTGCTTCTCAACAACTCTGTATCTTCCCTGGCATTTATTTACTCTGCCAATCTATGCTATATACATTCTCATTTCAAATCTATAACCCTCCTAAATTCTCACTCTCAGATATCACCATGATCCTTCAATTAAAATTCTTATCAATTAAATACATGCTCACTAAGTGCAAAAGCTAGCTAGCTAAATCTATTATTTTTCTCGATTTCTTTGAGGCTGGCCTCTTAATCTCCAGTGACTAATACCAGCTCTGAAACTACTTCACTGATATCTTAAAATAGGCCTGAAGAATCATAGGCAGCTCAATATTCCTGAAGTCTTAGGCCTATGTCTGCTCCTCTTTCTTATGTACAACCCCGATAAAATCCCCAATATCTGAGATTTCAACGGAAAGCTCTTAATTGCCACAAACTAGCTGGGCAAGCTAAAAAAAAAAAATCAAGAAGCCAACTATTTCTAAACTCTTGCTTTGAACCTGTGCAAATAAAGAAGCAACAAAATGGAAGAACATATCTGAAATCTTATCATTAGAATAAAAATCAGATGTTGGAGATGGTTCTAAGGGGCTAGTAATTTGATTTTGTTTCAGGCTCTTTCACAAATAGCTATGTGTTTCTGTTTGCTTTGGGTCTTTGGCAGGAAGCTATTAGTTGCCAATCAAAGTAACACAATAAAGTGAGGTTAATGTTGTTAGAAAAGGTGTGGCTCTTGCTATGAATGAATATATTTCAAGAGCAGACCACAGCAACTGGGCTATCAGGATGGTGAATAGCTATGACCAACAGCCAGTTTTATTAATGACAGCGAGCCATGAGAATTAACTAAGAAAGCAACGAACAGGAATAGCAGAGTTCTGAAGCCCTCACTTATAGCAAATATGGCAAGCAAGGGAAATTTTGCATTGATCTACCCAGACCTGCACTGTTCCTGAGTAAGGAAATGGTAAAACAGCTGGAAGGTTGTGTCTCTAGTTACTCTAGATTTTCAGGAAGAATAAAGTCCTTGAAAGAATGAAAGAAAATTAAAAGAAAACAAAGAAAAAGAATCAGAAGAGGCCAAAAAGGAAGCATAATCTTTGTAAGAAATTTGTATGGAAGAATGTAATACAGAGAAGGAAGGGTAGAAGGACTAATAAAGGCAGAATTCCATTGTGGATGGGCACTGCCTTGGGAATTAGGAAAACAGGGTGCTGATTCTGCCTCAGACACATAATAACTGGGTAAGCATGAATAAGTCACATAAGCCATGTCTTAGCTTTCTTATCTGTAAATTGAGGGGATTAGACTTAATGGCCTCATAAATTCCTTCCAAATCTAAATCTATGATCTAATTATTCTTGTGACCACTGAACATTCACAACTATTTAATAGGTACATACTCTTCCTAAAGAGTTGTGAACTGAACGATAGCAGAAAGAAACTTTTTCACAAGGGCCACCATAAAGATTTTAGGCCTTAATACTCTTAAGGTAAAGGGGCAAGTATTAATTAGAGACCTCCTACTAAGGGTCCATATGTCCACTTGCCATGAAAAATATAGGGTTCTGCCAATTTCCAAATACATATATTGGGAATATGATGGTGAATCTTCAGAGATGTTAAAACTGACACTTACTATCCAATACCATAGGTTCATGTAGTGGTAATATTATCACTGCCAGAAGAAACCTAGAAAGGATTAGTAGATATTATGAAGTACTTGGAAACATACAAAGGATCCAAAGATCACCAGAGCATATCCCTACCAAAGACTGTATTGTAGGTAGAGACTTCCAAAGTGACAGGCACATGCAGAAAGACAATAGCTGGTTAAAGAGATAGTGTCTGACTTGGAGGAACTGATTCATAGTAAAGTAAGCAGAAGCAAGAGAACAATCTGTATCATAACAGGAAAATGTAAAAGGAACAACTTTGAAAGCTTGAGAATTCTGATCAACATAATGATGATGACACATGCTACCTACTTCCTGACATGTAATGGATTTAGGGAACAAGTGGAAATATAGGTTATTCTGGACACAGTCAATGTGGGTTTTTGTTTTACTTGACTATGCATATTTTTCTCTTTCTCTCTTTCTGTCTCCCTGTTTAATTTGCAGAGGGGATATGGGAGAGAAAGGAAACAGAATTTTGTTAATTGAAAAACATCAATTTTTAAAAGAATATTGTATCTAAGAATTGCATTTGGATTTCTCAAGAATAGTTTAAAATGAATTATTAGCTCTTGAAGAGAATCTAGAATCTTCCTAACAAGTGGGGGGAGGGGTAAAAGTACATTCCTATTACTACATACTCAAAGGCTTATAAATCTAATAAAGGGCTTTAAACAAAAAATGAAGAGCTATTTGTAAAATCATCTGTATTTGAAAAGCCAAAAAGCAGAGTGAGTAGGATTTACAACCTAAAGGATATTCCAAAAGTCTTAGTGAACTTTTAAGGAATTTAAACTTAAAATTTCACTGTCTTTGGAGATACTTCATATATATATATATATATATATATATATATATATATGTATGTATGTATGTATGTATGTATGTATGTATATATATATACACACACACACACATATATATGTATGTATGTATGTATATATATATATACACACACACACACATACACACACATATATACACATATATGTAAGCTATAGGTATATACATAAATATCTTTACCTATAAATGTATACATATAGGTATATACATAGATAGCTATGTCTATCTCTGATAAAATCATTGGAGAGGAACATTAATTACCAGCAGACAATAAGAGAGCCAACATTATAATTCACAGCCTCGGCAGTCTATTCACAAATACAAAAGTTATGTACAATAAACAAACTACATTGGAGAGCTTAACTCAAAAAGGAAAATTTGGCTTTACAGATATCACTGAGACATGCAACTAACAAGTAGAATATGGCAAAGGAGATGTTCCAAAAGGAACACAATCAAACAGAGAGTTCCATTTTTAGGTGATTTGTGGTTTGGGTTTACTGAACAATGAGTTTTTCAGTTCAATTATTTCTGATTCTTCCTTTTCTAGTCTGTCCCATTGATCTTTCTTTTCCTAGCTATATTTCTAGCTATACTTAACCAATAAAAAATGTTTTTTTGATGATTGCTGCTCTATCAGGTACTATCCTCACTTTTTCATTTTTCCTTATTTCCTTTGATATGATTTTATGTGATGTATTTGATATATTTCCTTTGATATTCCTTTGATATTCATCTCTTGTTTCTTCAGATGAATGTTATTTTATCTAACTCTGTAAAGTATTCTTTTGCTAGTTTGATTATATTAGCACAGGAAAGCAGTCTGACCAAAGTTAGGCACTATCTTACCTATATTCTACTATAAATTCAAAATGGTTATGTGACCTGAATATTGAAGTTCATATCATTAAACCATTTTTAAAAGTAAGATCATATACCTTTCACAGCTATGGGTAAAGGAAAAAATTCTTCACCAAACAAGTGAAAGAAGCAACTACAAAAGATAAAATGGAAGTTTTTGATCCCATGAAATTGAGGTTTTGCACAAACAACATGAACACATCTCAGTTAAGAAGAGAAGCAGTAGGGGAATCTAGGTGGCACAGTAGATAAAGTTCCAGCCTTGGAGTCAGGAGGAACTGAGTTCAAATCTGGCATCCAATCCTTGACAATTACTAGCTGTGTGACCCTGGGCAAGTCACTTAACCCTGATTGCCTCACCAAAAAGAAAAAAAAAGACAGAGAAGCAGTAAACTAGGAAAAATCTTCAAGGGTTTGATATCAGATATATAGATATACATAACATATATATGTACATATATGTAGACAACTAAGAAATATATAGGATCAAAAGCCATTCTCCAATACAGAAGTGGTTAAAAGCCATGAACAGTTTTCAAATGAATTGCAAGTTATTAATAATCACAGAAAATAATGTTCCAAATCAGTAATGAAAAGAAATGTACCTTAAAATAACCTTGAAATTTCACTACAAGTCCAGCAAATAGGCAAAAATAACAAAAGACAGAAATAATAGATGTTTGAAGGGCTGCGGGAAAAAGAAAACAAGCACATAAATGCATTGTTGGTAGAGCTATGGATTAACATAACTGTGGTGGAAAGCAATTTGGAATTATACAAATAGAACAGCTAAAATGTCCATACCCTTTGTCCAAAAAATTTCACCACTAGGTATATGCTTAAAGGAAGTTAACAAAAAAAAAAGTTCCATATAGGATATTTGTAATGATACTTTTTGATATTATAAAAAATCCAAAACCAAAGTGAATGTCCATAGACTGGAGGATGACTAAACATATTATAGTTCATGAAAATAATGATAAGGAACAATGAACATGATGAATACAGAGAGCTGCGGAAACTCTTACAGGAACTGATGTAAAGTGAAACAAGCTACACTGGAAAATAATCTATGCAATGACCACAACTTTGTAAATGGAAAGAACAACCACTACAAAAGCTTTGAAAAGGAATTTTGCACAATCGTGATGAACAGGCTTGGCCCCAAAGAAAAGATGTGAGGAAACTGCTCCTCCCACTTCTTTAAGGAGGTCAGAGTCTACAAGTATGAAAGAGAACGTTCGACATTTGCTTTTTTTTCCCAATGTTGATTGATTTTTACTGAACTATTTTTTCTCTCATTTGTTTTAGAAAAAAATATTCTCTTATAAAGAATGGCTTTCTGGGAGGGAGAGGGAAAAATAAAGGAAAATTTAGGCATTACAAAAACAAAAGATACCAATAAAAATTATTTTTACAAAAGGAATACAATACATAGTGTGTTCTAGTACTCCACCTTAAGGAGGTAGATTCATGTGAAGAAATCTAGGAATCAGTGGGTGGAATATGGAGAGTATCTGAATGAAGAAAAATAGGGGAAGAAAGAGAAGGTATATCATCATAGCTAAAGACAAGACCAACTACGAATCACAGAAACAGGAGGAAATAGAAATTTCTGGAAAGGGATAAAAAACTTGTCAGATGTTTGAACTAATGATAGGCACTTCAACAATTCAGACAATGATTCAAAACTGTGCCTGCTTTCATCCTTTCTTTCCCCCTCCCATCTCTCTTACTCTTCCCTTTCTTCCTCTTTTTTCCTCCTTCCCTCACTCTCCTTTTCCTTCCATCTCTCTTTCTTCTCCTTTCTTTCCCTCTCCATCTACCTCTCAGAAGAGTTTATAAATTTCTGAGCTATGTTTACCACATGGTCACCCTTGGATTTGGCATATGCACCCCAATGGAGCAGAAGGGCTGAGAAAGGGCCAAAGGCCACTAAACTATTGGTTAAACCGGACTCATTCTTGAACTTGCTATATATTATATTTTATATATATTATATATTTTAGAGGGTCATAGATCTAGAGCTGACAGGGACCTTAGAAGTCATCTAGTCCAAGATGAGGAGATAGACTTTAGTAAAATAATGATTTTCACAGTAGCACAGAAATATGCTTAGATGTTGCATTAAATTGTTTTCACTCATAATATAACTGATAAAAATATATAACAATAAAACAACACATTAAGAAAACAAATATGAGATTCACACTGTCCTAGACCATACAACTCCCCAAGACACCATAGCAGCCATTTTGAAGCCAGGAACTCAGGGGAAAATGCACAGTAGTAGTTTATCATTTCTGATGTACCCTAAAAACAGGCAAAAAATATAAATACAGTTTTCATAGTATATTTAAGTCACATATCCAGCCAAGCCAGACATCAGATGAATACATAAAAACTCTCAATTCAGCATCTCTACTTCTTCCAGGAAATGGAAGTTGGGATCCAATATGAACTGGGTCTCATAAGGCTTGGTGCTTTCCCAAGGCTTGGCTGTTCAGTTACTGGCAGGGACCTCTGACTCTTTTTGGCCTCAACTAGCTCATCCTGGAGTTGGGTGAGTACACTCAGCAATGGGTCTTGGCAAGGAAGGGTGTGACCACAATTTCGTATCTCTATTTCCAACCTTCAGCCCTACCTCCCACTTCCTGCTGTACTGCTCAACATTCCAATCACCACTTGCAGCCGAATACCCTGCCACTTGGGGTAGCAGGGTAGGGGAGAGTCAGGCAGAGTGAAAGAGGCATTAGACTTTGATGCTAATTTTGTTCTTCAAGAGAGAAAAGAACTAAGGAGACAACTGCTATTCTATGCCTGCTTCTGAGCGAGGAAGAATTAGCTTTTACAGTAGCAATGATGAGACTGTTCATGGGATACAACCAGGCCACCCTAAATCTCTGATGGAAGAGAGAAACTTTGAGCATAGTCTGCTGTGCAGCCTGCATTTGGAGACAGATTATCGAAATAACTTATGGCCTTAAGTTCAGTAGGGTAAGTCAGTCCAAGAACACGGATCCATTCTGAAGAATTAAATTCTGGCGAAACAAACATGAATGACTGAAATGAGGAAGAAAGGAGCAGGGGGAGTTATTTAAAGAGATATGAGGAAATATTTTACTAACTGAAATTTTATGTGTAAATATGCATGTCTTGTGTGTGTATATTTACCTATCTATCTACCATCAACAAAGATAAATCAAATGTCCAAAATAGGGAGTAAAATCTTGGATAAAACAATTTGTCTTTAACACAGTATAATAAAACAGATTAATAAACACAAATACATTTATAACATATGCTTTCCAAGTCTGTTTCCATTAACTTAGTATTTTTGTTTCTTTTTTTAGATAGTTTCTTTAATACTTTCTTCAGCTTTTACATTTTCTTAAGGTAATAAGTGTGCAATCTTTAGTAATAATCCTTTGCTCGTTGAACTATGAAGAAATACACATACCACAAAAGGTCCACTGCTCTGTGATTTGTGCCAGTTATCAAGCAGTTATAACTGCTTCCAGATTAGTGGCTATCTCATTAGTTCGTGTATCCAGCATTTCTATTTGGGTCTGGAAAAAGTTTCCTCTTTTCTCATCTACTACAATCTCATGTCCAATTTTAAAGAACTCAAGCATTTCACAGTGTGATCGATGGAATTTTGGGAAAACCCTGGAAATCTTTTTGTTGTTGTTGTTTTGGTTTGGTTTTTTGTTTGCTTTGTTTTGTTTTGTTTTTAAGTTTCCTTCTTAATGGCTGAAGTGCTGGCATCATTTCTGGAATGTTTACATAAAAATCTGCCTGGATTTCATCATCCATAATCTCTTGAATCAGAGCAGATCCTCCTGCAAACACAACTCCATTCTCTTCTGCCGTTTTAATTTCTGATGCCTTCTCTGTAAATACCAGAATTTTATTATTCTTTGAAGTAAATGGATATGGGAAATTAAGGACACTGACAAATGGCTCCACCTTTTTCTTCTTCTTCTCTAGTGCCATATCCAGTGTCAAATCAAGAAAGACACCTTACTTTGGGTTAGAATAGTCCAGAACTTGATTTTTTTTTAGTAAATTAATTGCTTTATCCACTTCACAAATCTGCCTTGGGAATAAGCATTTTAAGTAGCCATCACCCTCAGGCTCACCCTCCATATAAGTATATGTTTTTAGCTTTTCTGTATGTCTGTTTTTGCATCTGAAAATTTACACTTTGGAGTCTTTTTTCCCTTTTTTTGCAAGTTTGGCCACAACATAATGTCTTTTGGCTGCCTGAACATCTACAATACAAGATGAAACAGAAGTATTATAAGTGATCCTGGAGAAACACTGCCTCTGGTACTGAAGGAAAGCAGCTCATGGTCGCCGCCATCTTTCATGGTTTGTTTTTTTAAGAACAATGACTAAGATAGTTGAACATTTTTAAAGGTAAATAGCTCATTGTACATACCCTTTAGATTCTGCTGTCCTTACTTTGCACTACTGTACAATTGGTAAGAGTGAAAACAGCACTAATCCTGAATTAAGAAGACCTAAATTCATATTCTTCCTGATTCTATTACCTTTCTCACCTGTGTGATCTTGGGCAAAACACTGATATCCTTGAGCCTCAGTTTCTCTATCTGTAAAATGAAGAGTTCTGACTATATATCCTTGGAGGGCCCTTCTAACACTAAATCTATGATGCTCTGGTATATTTGCAAGCTTCATATTTGGTTTTACATCACCATAACATCAAAAACATTAATAAACCAGAATGTATTCATTCTGCCATCCTACAGTTACTAGACACTTAGGTTGCTACCGCAAATAAGAAAATTTTCTACAGATAGATTCTCTTTTTCCTTTTAAATATCTCTCGGGGGGGGGCAGCTAGGTGGCTTAGTAGATAGAGCACTGGCCCTAGAGTCAGGAGGTCCTGAGTTCAAATCCAGCCTCAGACACATAATATCTCCTCGCTGTGTGACTCTGGGCAAGTCATTCAACTCCAATTACCTCACTAAAAAAATATAATAAAGATCTCTTTAGGGATGGAGATGGAATGGCTGGGCCAAAGCAGGATAAATTTGCAATTTACTGTATGTTGCCAGATTGTTCTACAAAATTTTTGTATCTGTCTAGAATCCCACTAACAATGTATCAAAAAGTTGGTTTCCCCAAAAGCTTGCCTGCCAACACTGAATTTTATTATTTAAGCTATTTTTTTGCCATTATACTGGGTGTAAGATGGAATTTAAAAGTTGTCTCGATTTGCACTTCTGTAATTATTAGGGAATGTAAACATATTGTAACTGGTTATTAACAATTCAAATTTCTTCCTTCAGTCAATCCATCAGTCATTCAGCAAGTATTGATTAAACACTTACTGTGTATAAGGCAAAATGCTAAGCACTGGGTATACAAATACAAACAAAACGTAAAACAGTCCTTATGCTGAGGGAGCTTACATTTAAAAAAAAAAGGTCTTGACTATAGCTCCATTAAGAAACATATATCAATTATATAGTTACTCACTCCTTACTTATGGATCCTTGATGACAGACTTTAATCTGATATATTTGCTGCAATTTTTTTTAACATTTTCTTTTCTTTTGGGGCAGCTAGGTGGCACAGTGGAAAGAGTACCAGGCCTGGAATTAGGAAGAATTGAGTTCAAATCCAGCCTCAGAATTTACTAGCTGTGTGACCCCAAGCAAGTCACCTGAGTTTGCCTCAGTTTTCTCATCTATAAAATTAAATGGAAAAGGAAATGACAAACCACTCTAATGTCTTTACCAAGAAAACCCCAAATTTGGTCATGAAGCATCAGATATGCTTGAACTGAACTTTTCTTTTGGTTTTAGAGATATTCCTTTTTCTTGTGCAAAAATCTCTTATTAACCATATCATTTTTGACTCAAAAATATTTTCAAGTCCTCTATTGTTGAAAGAAATAGATTATATTTTCTTCCAGTCTTTTTGCTATATTTGTCACTAAACCATTAGAATTTATGCTGTGTTTTATGGCAGCACTCCCAGACTATCAGCTGCCAAAAAAAAAAAAAAGATTGTTACTCTTCATTGGTAAATGAAATTTCCTAACTTGGATTTCCCTAGACTATGGAATTACAGATTTGGATCATGGTTTGAATTATGGATCTAAAGCTATTTTCACCTATAGAGTAATTTAATTTTCTTAATAATTTTTATTTAACAGTGACTGTCTTGCTCATCTGTATTGATATCCCCTGCATTTAGCATAATATCTGCTGCATGGGAAGTGCTAAATAAATGTTTTATCTCTCCAACTATTATTCCATTCTCTCATAGTGTTGTTCGGAATAAAAGAAAATTGATTTAACACACACTAACCACTTATGTACAATGGTTTCTAACTCTGGATTCTGTTCCAAATGATCTCTCTTCCCATTATTTATTTATTTTTTAACCAGTACTGGGCAAGTTTTATGGTTTTTGCTTCAGAACACATTCTGATCTCTTGTAATACTTGTTCCCAACCTGGAGGGTTCTTTTCTCATTGTTCTTCTTGATGTGATTTGGGCAAATGCTTATCTCTCATCTTGAAGGAATTCTCTAGTGGAGTCCCTCAGAGATCAATCATCATTCCTCTTCTGTTTAAGAGATTCATCAATGTCTGAGATAAAGGTACAGATTGCACGCTTATCAAACTTGCAGATGATTCAAAGGTCAGAGGGATAGCTAACATACTGGACACTAGAATTGGTTTCCAGAAAAATTAATAGGTATAATAATGGGCCAAATTTAATAGGATAAAGTTTAATAAGGATAAACTCTAGGAGTCTGCATGCTAAGCCTATCTTTGGCAATACAATAATTTTCTAAAGATACCTTGTTTCTTACTACCAATTTGAACTGGAGGGCACAATAATTCACCTCTCCCCAACTGGTTTCATTCAAAAACAAAAGATTTCAGAAAAGCAGGTTCCAATTAGTCATTTTTAATATTTTTGTTTGTCCTTTGTTTTCAGAGGACCAATGACATCACAGGGTGATATTTTGACTTGTGGATGAATTGGACTTAAGTGAGGCAGTGTTGCAAAAAATTGTCAGACTCACTCTCTCTTCCAGAGCCATCAAAGTCCAGTGGCAAGGCAAAAGTCAGGATGACTGGAAGTGCCCTGGGATGCAGGGGATGACCTTGTTATCTTTGATGTCTGACCAAGTGCTAAGCCTTTCATAGCGCCTGCTTCAGCTACCATAATTGTTGTTGGAACAAATTGTTCTCATCTGCCCATTCCACTGTAGGGTGGGGGGTTCTTCACACGCTTATTGTAGATTTACCCTTACTCACTGAGGAATTTGAGGCCCATCAGTTACCCTCAATCTGGTTTAGCCCATTTCCCAAGTCATTACCGGACTGTGAACTCTGTGCATGCTGCAGCTTCCTGGAAACACAAGTGATGATTGAGTGCTAGGTAGACACCAAAGTTGGATGAACAGCCTTGAAAAGGGCGTGGCAAACCCTCACAAAGAGATTCTAGTCATCCTTGAACACCCATATACCCTCATTTTTATAACCTATTTATACACCCCCATTTTATGCAGAAGTTAAGTGGCTTGCTCAAGGTCACACAGCTAGTTTCTGAGGTTGAATCTGAACTTAGATCTTTCTGACTTCAGGCCCACAGCTCCATGTATTGTACCATCTAGATGTCAACTAGGATTCCCAACAAGCTCTTTAGACAAGAAAAAAATAGTAGAAATAGTTTATCATTTTTAATCTATTAAGTATATATACATACACATATATGGTATGTGTATGTATATATGTATGTGTGTATAGGCATGTACATATGAATGTATGTATATGTGTATATACATACATATACATATAGTATATTTTTGTACATTTTGTATATTCCATATATTTTGCTCAATGCCCATCCCACTTTGACATAGGCCTCCTATTTCCATCACCAAGTCCAAGGACTGACCAGGAGCTTCAGCAAAAGGCCAAGGCACAAATATGGTCGGAAGTGGCCATAAAGACCATGGCATTGCCTAAAGAAGAAAATTCACACGCTGACAGATCAAGAGATATCCTCAGGGCCATATACCTAGTATATATGAAAGCTAGAACTTGAATCATTTCTCACTGACTAATTGGGCCAGCATTCTATCTAGCACACCATGCTGCCTCTTGCCTAGCACATAGAAAGCACTTAATAAATGTTTGTTGACTGAATGAGTCAACTTTTCCTTTATTAAGCCAGGGAATCTGACTACTCGTCCAAAGTCTAGGGGATTCAGCTCACTGGGCCCAGCATTTCAGTCCTTATCTGTTGCAAACTATAATATGGTATGATCATTCTCTCCCAATATGCTAATTTCTAGTTCAGCAACTTTTTCTTCCTTATGTGACCTGAAATGGGTGCACAATAATATTTGTTCTTGTCAATTCCACCACCTTTCAAAGGATGAAATTTTCAGCATGTAATAATTCTATTCTTTGTGGAGTTTTGTTCTAAGGTAATGAGCTAAGCCTATGAACAACATTATTTCTACTGCATACATTTAAAATGTGGGTACACAAATATACCCATAAATATATCCGACCTGATGTAAGCAGTTAGAAGAGAAATGTCTCAATGTCACCTTCAAAATACTGCGAAGTCCTATTAAGGCATTATGCATGCATTGAGTGCTCAGTTAATATTTTAAGATGATAAAGTACAGGGCAATTGAAATGCTTAGAGACTGTGGTACAGTGGAAAGAACATTGAATTTTAAGTTAGGAATTTGAGGTGTAAGTGGCACCTCTGATACTATGTTACTGTAGGGATGTCACTTTGCCAAATTCAGTTTCAATTTCCTCACCTTTAAATTGAAGATAACAATGCGCTACCTCCTCAAAGAGGTGTTTGTAAACTTTTAAAGCTCTACAGAAATGTATGTTGGTGTTGGTTTGTGATTTAGCATTGCAATTATGTCATATATTACAAGTAATTATAATGTTAATTTTGCATATCATCTGGCACAATAATCCCAGAGTAGTATGTATTAGTCCAACCTTGAATCTGTGGGGAAAAAAAAGAAGGTCCTTCTTTCCAATAATATCAACAACTCTTCTTTTAGCACCCTGGATGATAGGTTGTAATACCCTCAAAAAAGCCTTAGAGACCATCCAGTCTAGAGGTTTTTATCCTGGGGTCCCCTGATAGAGTTCATAGGGTCTGTGAACTTGATTGAGGAAAAAATACATATTTTCACTAATCTCTAACTAAAATTGTGCATTTCTTTTGATTATGAATGTAAGAACAAACTGGGAAGTTAGGCGGTGCAGTGGATAGACTGCCAGGCCTGGAGTCAGGAAGACTCCTCTTCCTGAGCTTCAATTCTGGCCTCAGACACTTACTAGCTATGTGACCCTGGGCAAGTCATTTACCATTATTTGCCTCAATTTCCTCATTGATAAACTGAGCTAGAGAAGGAAATGTTAAAAACCACTCCAGTATCTTTGCCAAGAAAACTGCAATGGGTTTGTGAAGAATAAGACAACTGAAAAATGACCATAGTAATATTAGCAGTGCCTGAAGCCAAAGAAGTGAAGTCATTTGACTAAAGTCATATAGATAGCACAATGCTGTGTGAATGATTTGGGGGCAAGTAATTGTTTTGATGGGGTTTCATTTAACTGACAGAAATTTTCACGTATGTATGCTTTTACTAAAAAAAAAAGACTCAAAATATCTGAAATTGACCAGATGAAATTGTGCTGAACTGGTTTTCTCATTTTTAGTTAGTTCTCTGTAAGCTGAATGCTGGATTTCATGACAAATGTACCATTTCATTCCTCTGCTTTGTTGAATTTTGTGGGTTGATTTTGATTAGATATTATTCCATTGTGACATGCAGAAGTTGTAGCTCTTAAAAAGCGTACTTCATAAAAAGTAAATAAATATTAAAAAAAAAAAGCACACCTCAGTGACTGTTAGAGACATTGTTGAGGCTGTAGGTGTGCAAAAGTCAAGAATTTCAGGGATCATTCAAGCCAACAATAAAACAATGTCAGTCTCAGCAAAGCACAAAGGAAAACATGGCAAAAAAAGAACACAATAAATAATAAACTGTTACCATGAAACAGCTTAATTAATTTTCAGAAAATAGGCAAGCATCTTCAGAGGAATCTGGCATGTGAAGGAATTATTGATGCCTCATACTATGGTGAGGCATTGGTTTCTTGAAATTGGAAGAACCTTAAGAAGATTGGTTTAAAAGATAAACAGCTACTAAATTTTGCTATAAAGAAGAAACATTGCTTATCATGGACAAAGCAATACAAAAGATGGGGTGTTGAAGATGAGAAGTACAGTAATTTTCATTGCTGAAATTCACTCTTTCATCTGAACCTATATCAAAATTATTGTCTAAGAAAAGTCTAGGTGAATATATAAGATTGGAACATCTTCATCAGATTGTCAAACCCACAAAAATGTTTTGGGATTTTTCTTTTACTTCTAAGAGAACTTAGGAGTCTTCTCCCTACTGAGATAATGATGAATGCTGATAAATATATTGACATGCTAATAAGTAGAATTGTTCAGGAATCACAGGAATTCTCAAAATGAATATAAAATATTGAAACAGTCTTGTATCATGCCACAAATCTTGAAAAGTGGATAATTTTATCAAGAGATGAAGATAAATAAACTTCAGTGTCCAGGGAACTCATTTAATTAAAAACTCATTGAACATCTATGGTTTATAATCAGGGCTAGACTTGGGAAAATGAACAATTTGCTGAAAGTCCATTTATTAGCTAATGTGATAAAAATGTGATATCATGATGTACCATTAAAGAATGTGTTAAAATCTTCAGATTTTAATGTCAAATTATATAAAACGAATTATTGTAGTAGGCAAATTTTTGGCATGTTAAATTTTTTTAGATGTGAAAAAATTACCAGAATTACAAACATTCTATTCTATGTCAATAAAATATAATTATTTGGCTTTGTCCTAATTGTTTTGCACACCATGGTAAGTGTCAGAGCTAGGATTTTTCCTAAGATACCTTAATTCAAATATTGACCCTATGTGCCAACTTGCATAATGACAGGTTGAGGTAGGAAGACAGCAAAAATTAATAGAAAAAGACCAATATGAAGAAATAAGGTAATGTGATTTTACTCTTACTCTGAGCTGAACTTAGACCTCTCCCTCTGAATGAAACTACTAACCATCAATTTTGAAAAGACTCTGTTTACAAGTGAAGTTTTTTAGCTTTGTTTGAATATTTTTAGGCTGTGTACCCTAGATATCTATTATAATGAGCACATTCACAACTCACAAACATGTCTCAATGCTTTAAAAAATGTTTAAAAAAATAAAAGTACATAGCTCATAATTCCTATTACTCTGAGAATATTTCCCAAGCTGAACCTCAGATTGTAGGAGAAATGTTTTCAAAATATAGTCATAAGAGTTAACTTAACTACCTATACAAAAATTGTGTATGGTTGTAATGGCAAAATTGTTTGGTAGATGAAAGTTATCATCTTTTGGTCAATTCTTTACTAACATGTATTTTTAGACATAAATCCAAAAAGCATATCAAAAATTACGTTTTATCCTAATCATTCTAAAAATAACCCAATAACTTTACTTAAGTATGTTGCAGTCATTATGTAGCCTGAAAGGTATGTTAACGTCATGGACTAGCTGATCAGTAATTGTGTTTAAATTAGAGCACAAGAACTCACTACTTAGCTCCCTACAACAAAGTGAAGTGAGATTTCTGTCAAGCACAGCACTGAAACAAATGTCAGCCAGCAGCCCTTTCGCTAGGGACTTTCGTCATTTCAGGCCATGGATGATAGCCCCAACAGTGATCCTTCATCCTGAGTGCTGGGTTTGCAATTACTGGATGGATAGCAGACCCTGTAAATATCCAATTGAGAGTGTAGAACTGCACTCAATACTGTTGTCTCAAACATTGAGTGATTTCAGGTGAGATTTTTTTATACCCTGGGGCCAGATAGAAAAATACCACATAAATGGGTTTCATGAAGTCAAATTCCCATCAAGTACAATACTGCTGAACCTGTGATCTTAGTCAGAGGCTTCATCACTGAATGATAAATTGACTTTGTGAGGTACACAGGCTGAGAGACAGCATGGCATTCTGAAGAGTACTAAACTTGAGATCAGGAGAGACCGAGGTATGAATCCTTCCTAAGACACTTATTACTTCTGTATGCCTCAGGTTTTTTCTTTTTTTTTTTTTCATTTATAAAATACCGTTAATAATAGTAATCTCTGCTTGTCAGGGTTGTTAAGGCGGTCAAGTGAGATAATATAAGGAAAGTGGTTGGTAGACTTTAAAGGTAAATATTAGCTGTGTCTATTGTTATAATATCCAAGGAGGAGGCTAGAGGAAGCTACCTCCTGAGAAAACAAAACCCAAGTAAAGAAGTAAAATTTGAAATGTGACTACCTACCCCTGGCAAGGGTTAGAATAGATAGCAGGTTATTTTTAAATAATATCATTCAGAAACTCTTTAACAACAAGCAATGTTGGTCATTAGACATTCTAAGAAATAGTGACTCATTAAATAATATAAGAAATGTACTTGTTTAATATCTCCTTTTGTGATATTCTAAAGCTGGTTGCCAATGTTTACTCTATTGATGCCATGATAACAGTCCCAATAAGTTAAAAGAATTGTGCAATGCTATTATTCAACAAAAATAAAAATAATAATATTTTATTTTCCCCAATTGCATGTAAAATTTTTGACATGCTTGACTACATCATCTTTAAACCTTATTTTGACTATTATTCTCTCAAGCTATAATCTTATTACTTTCTTCACCTCCTACTCCTTAATTTCTCTCAATTTAGTTTTCAAACCCTTATTCTACTGAAACTGCTTTCTTAGAGGTGACCAATGAACATTAATCTTCTAAATATTCATATTTTTCAACCACTTTGACATTTCTGAAGTTTGGGGGATTATTGACCACATCTATCTCCTAAGTATCCTTTCCCCAGTGGCTTCTTTGACACTCATTATTATTCTGATTATCTATCTAGCCTATCTGACTTCTCAGTCCGCTTTGTTTCATCATCATCTGTCTCCTGTTCTCTTACTGTGGTTGTTCCTCAGGGCTCTGGGCTGAGCCCTCTTCTTTTTTCTCTATACATGCTCCCTTGGAAACTTCATTAGCTCTTCTGGGTTCAAATATCATTTCTGTACAAGAGACTCTCAAATCTATGTATCTAGTCCTATTTTCTCTTCTAAACACCAATCCCAATGTCTGCTCCTGAGCATCCCTATAAGAAGTATAGCAACTGGTAACACAGGTGTCAGTGTGGATTATGATCAGATGGGTTTATTTAGGTCCATAATGCTGGTGTCAGGAAAGAAGCCAGACAAGGTATTTTGAATTCTGGGAAGATGAAAAGGGAGAAGGAAAGAAGACTGGAATAGTGTCCTGTCAAGTATTTGGGGACTTTACAATTGTTCATCCCACCTGCCAAGGTCAGGCATTAGATATCGAGATAGCAGTATTGATGCAGGGCTGGGAGGCTTCTTTGCTCTTGCTGATGTCTGGCTTGGAGACTCTGCAGCGTTTATAGTCTTCCAGACATTGGGCAGACCTCCCCACTCTCATGGCAGGAGTAACATTCCTATGTCTAATCAAAATAACTTCCAAATCTTGAAGACATAATGTCCTTGTGGTGAGAGGGAAGTTGCAATCCCAACCTTTTCAGCTTCCTTAGATTAGTCTCAAGGCCAGAACATGAGTATACTTTCCACCTCTGGTTAGGGAAGAGCAGAGGTGGTAGGGGAAAGAGATGAGGTAGTTTGTTGTTAATATATTTTTGTGATAATACAATATATATTTTAAGTAAAATTCTCTTGTTTTAGTACTCTGGAATAGCCTTCCAATGCCACTCCATTTCTGCAAATCCTATCCATCTTTCAAGGCCAGTCTCAGGCTCCCCTCCTCCACCAGCTCTTTTCTTTTCCTTTCTCTGACTTTCCATCTTCTTGCACAGGGCTCCCTCCTGGTGTCATAGCTTTTCCAGCCACCATTTCTAATAATCATCTCTAACAGCCTATTAGAAAACCCCAACTGTATGTCTAGTTAACATTTTAAACTCAACATGCTCAAAATTAAACTCATTATGTTTTTCCCCAAACCTCCCCCTGTTCTTAACATCTCTATTACCACTGAGGTCCTACCATCATCCCTGTTATCTGGGGCCACAACATAGGTGTCATCTTCAATTCCTCATTGTCTTTCTCCTTCCCAAACTGCCCCCCACTAGCCTGTTAATTTCACCTTCCTAACATCTTTCACACACGTACACTTCTTTCCTCCAACACTGCCACTACCCTGGTACATACAGGCTCTTATCACATTACACTTGGACTATTGCAATAGCTTTCTGAATTTTCTCTGTGCCTCAAGTCTCTTTCTCTCCTCCATTCACCTGTCAAATTGATCTTCCTAAAATGCAAATCTGACCATGTAACACCCTCTGCGCATTCAAGCAATTCTTGTGGCTCCCTATTGAGTCCAGAATCAAAAAGGAAAATCTGTCTTTTAAAGACCTTCATGATATAATCTCTTCCTACTTTTCTAATCTCCTTACACTCTATAACACCTCCGACCACAGCCCCCCCCAAAACCACTTAGAACAAGTGACATTGGCTTCATTAGTGTTCTTGGCATGCAACATTCCATCTCTAAACTCCAAGTGTTTTCTTTTCTTTTCTTTTTCTTTTTCTTTTTCTTTTTTTTGTCTAGGCAATGGAGTTAAGTGACTTGCCCAGGGTCACACAGCCAGAAAGTATTATGTGTCTGAGGCTGGGCTGCCCCTAAACTCCAAATGTTTTCACTGGCTACTCTTCTCACCTTCGAACTCTTTGTTTCAGTTTTTCTGGCTTCCTGTGAGTCTTAACAAAGGTCCCATCTACTATAAAAACATTCCCATTCCTCATTCCTCCTTAATCTTGGTACCTTCTCCACAAGATTTTTCTTCAACTTTCTCTGCATATATTCTGTTTGAACATAGCTGTTTGCAGGTTGTCAATACTTCCTGGCCCCGCTCCATGTTGGATTGTGAGGTTTTTGGGAATGATTGTCTTTTGTTTTTCTGTTCTTTGTGTCCTTAGCACTTAATACTGTTCCAGGCATGTATTAAGCACTTAATAAATGCTAGTTGATTCAAGTCTGAAAAGGTAGGGTGGGGCCAGGTTCCAAAAGGTTAATGTGAAAGGACTGTATATTTATTAAACGACAGAGGATTATGTATTAAAATAATAGAGGGACACTGAAGTTTATTGAGCTCAGATTTGTATTTTGAAAAAATTGCTCTGGTTCTTATGTGGAAGGTAGATTGGAGAGGAGAGAGACTTAAGACAAGGTGACCAATTCAAATGCTATTACCATATTCCAGGCAAGAGATGACAAGGGCTTGAACTAGGATGATGGCTGTATGAAGAGAAGAAGTTGGAAGTGAGAGATATTTCAGAGATAGAAATGACAAAATCTGCCAACTCATTGGGTATGAGGGAGAGTTGAGGGGTCAAGAATGATTCTATGGTTACAAACCTTGGAGACTGGAAAAATGGTAGTAGCCTTGAGGGTACTAGGGTAGTGAGGAAAAGGTATAGGGTTGGGCTTGGAATGGGGGAGATAATGAGATCTGTTTTAGACAAGTTGACTTTGAGTTTCCCATAAAATTCCCAGTTCTAAAAATCTAGTAGACACTTATTGACACAAAACTAGAGCTCCGAAGAGAAATTAGGGCTGGATATGTTGATCTGGGAGTCATCAGAACAGAAATGATAATTAAAGTCATTGGCACTGGTGATATCACCAACAAAGAGGAGGTGGGGGTAGGGAGTAGAAGAGAGGAGAGAGAGAAAAAGAGAGAGAATGAGAATGAGAATGAACAGAATAGGGACTTTTAGTTCATCTTTAGGGTCTCTTCTAGCTCTAAATCCTATGATCCTTTTCTATGTATGCTATGATAAATTGTTTTTTCCTGATTAAAAATAAATAAGAGGGTTTTTAAAAAAAATTTTAACCTTTTACTCTTCTTCATGAACACCAAAAACAGTATAGGAACAGAACTATAGAATCCTTTCTATTTTAATCCATGCAATTTTAATTCAGCCAGTCTGTGTAGTGATTTCCATCGTGGTGTAGTGTAAAAAGCATTTGATTTGACAAAGAATTTGGGTTCCAATCCTAGATTATTCACTGCTCACGAGACCTTGGACAAGTCACTTAACTAGTTTAGGTTTCCTTACCAATAATTTTCAAAAAATCAAAAGTTTGGACAAAATAAACCTTAAGATGTTTTCTAATTCTAGGTCCTATAATCTTACTACTTTGTTATTCCTTCACTCAAAAATTTTCACTGCTTTACCCACAGATTAGGCCAAATTCCTCAGATGGGCATTTAAGTCATTCAATTATACTGACCTAATCTAACATTCCAGACTTGTCTCTGTTTCCATCTTTCATATTCCCTCTGCTTTGGCCAAAACAAATGACTTAGTATTCCGTGAAAACATACACTGCTTTGGTATCTCCTTCCATTTGCTCCTACTCCCCAAAGTGCTAGACCACCCTCTTTTGTAACTTATCGTTATTGCTGTTAAGTCATTTTTTCAGTCATGTCCAACTCTTTGTGACCCCATTTGGGGTTTTCTTGGCAAAGATACTGGAGTGATTTGCCATTTCTTTCTCCAGATCATTTTACAGATGAGGAAACTGAGGCAAACAGGGTTAAGTGATTATCCAGTGTCACGTAGCTAGTAAGTGTGAGGCCAGATTTAAACTCAGGAAGATGAGTCTTCTCTAAAGGCTTCTCTAAAATCTTCATAATTGTTAAATTGGTCAGCATGGCACACTGTATGTAGTGTTGGATTTGGATTCAAGAAGATCTAGGTTCAGTTCAAGTCATACTCAAGGCACTTATTAGTTATATGACTGTGGGAAAGTAATTTAACGTCTCTTAGCCTGAATTTCTTTGCCTATTAAATGGGCCTAACAAGAGTATGTACCTCAAAGGGCTTTTGTGAGAACATATGTAAAGCTTTTGCAAATCTTAAAGCTATAAATAAAACCTGCAAATGTTTGCTACTATCATTAAGGCCTAATTCAAATGGTACATTCCTCATAAAGTCTATTCTTATGGCACCCTTCAATGCCTCCCATTCTTCCTCAACCACTGGATGTCTGTTTTTCTGCAAATTTGGTTCCAAGCCCATGGGACAATTCTTGGAACCACAGAATTGGACTGGATCTTAAAGGACACGGCCATTGCATGATCTCTCCCTTCTCAGAGTTTCATACACAGATAATCATATAGCAGCTTAGTGTCAGAAGGAATTACTAAGTTTCTAACCCAACCTTGATGAGAATAAGAATTCATTTTCCATGTTACCTGAGAAATGGTCATCTAGTCTTTGCTTGGAGGCTTCTAGCAATTGGTTTTTCCTATTGCTCCCAAAGCCACCTATTCCACTTTTGTGTTAGGAAGTTTTCCTTTACTTCAAGTCTAAAATGGACTCATAAATATTTTCATTTTTATAACTTTGTTTTTACTTCTCTTAGTTTACTTATATTCTACCCTATATGTGCACCTTTGTTTTTATCTCAATAGCGGTAGATTTTAAGGACATTTTACATTCCCTATACTGCCCAACCCAGTGCCTTGAAACAAATAACAACCCAAGAAATACTTGTTTAGTGCTGAAACGGTGCTATGTTAAATCAAAATGAGTTATTTTCCAGTATTAGTGATACCTCTTAAAGCCTTATAGGCTTAAAATTGCCTCAGTTTCTTCAACCACATAAAGAGGACAATACCAAAATCTATTTCACAGTGTGGTTGTGAGGATCAAATGAAACATGTATAAAGTTTTTAACATAGCTCCTAGTACAAGATAGGTACTTAACAAATGCATGTTCCCTTCACCTTAAAGGTCAACAATACCAACCAAACTTTTTATTTTGTAGATTAACAAACTGAAGCTCAAATGTGCCCAAGTCAATAAATTGGGATTCAAACCCAGGTCCTCTGGCTCCCAAATCCATGCCCTTTCCTCTGACTTTGTGCCTCCTGAAAAATATTGCTCCAGTAAGTCTGTAATATCAACAATCTGTGATATTGTTGAGTCAGCAATTCCTTCCAATGAAGCAGGACAGAATCCCTAAGTATAATTGAGTGGATAATTCCTAAAGAGTTGCCTGAGGCCTAGAAAGGTTAAGTGACCTACCTAGGGTTACATAGTACCAAATGCCAGATGTGGGATTTTTATCCAAGTCTTTTTCCTAGCTCAGGAGTATAACCACTTTGCCACATTGCCTACATGTCTGACAAGCAGATATGATACATTAAAGATTTTTCAGATGATTATATTCATTTCCTATACATGTTCATTTCTTTAGCAATCATTAATCAGCAAAAAGTCCATTGGAAAATGCAAAGCACTTTTCCCCCACCCTCCCTCTGGGAATCATAGAGATTGTTGATGGTCTTCACAAGATGCCACATTCGGAGAATCTTTTGTTTTTCTTTCCAGAAATACATGTTGCTATTACTTTGGCAATGCCAAGAAGACAACCACATTAGGCAGAGTGAATCATAAGTTGTTCCCAGTACTGTGCTGCTCCAGCAGTTGATTTCCATAAATATTACAAGATGTCTCTGTGATGTGTCTACATTTTACATAAGGCAAAGAACCAGAGCAGTTTCATTTTCTGGACGAGATATTGAAGGTGGCTAATATGGAAGAGAAACAGTGTTTGCTGGTGATGAAATGAATGGCTATGAGCAGAGAGGAATGAGATCACAATTTAGACATAGTGTTCAATTATCTATTTTCTAAAGCAATAAGCAGGAGAACATTCTTTTTCACCTTAAGAAAAAAAATCCTTGCCGCTCTCTCTCTCAATAGCTTGCTAACCTCTAAAGGCCCATTATCAGTTTTGTGTAATATGAGCACTGGGAAATCGCAGAGTGAGCAGTGGTAGAGCAGCTCAATTAAGTTCTTCTCAATGATGAAACCATGCAGTGCAAATTAATTTAGCCTAAATTTATTTTTTTCTATGAAATTTCTTTTCCAAGTTGATTTTTTCTTTGTACTGAGCTTCAGGGAGACAAAGTCTTTTTGACTGTTACATAAACTGTATGTTTATATAATGTAGCTAAACCATAGAGTATTATAAATGAAAGGGAACTTAGAAATCAGCTATTCTAATATCTCTCCTTTTCTCCAAATTTTACAAATTGGGATGTTAAGGCCTAGAGAAATGATTTGACCTAAGTCATCCATTGCATCCCGGGCTATCACTGGTCATCTTGCCTTTTGTCTTGCTATGGACTTTGACGACTGGAAGAAAGAGTGAGGCTGATGACTTTTTGTACCTCTGCCTTACTTAAATCTAAGTCATATACATGTCAAGATATTACCCATGATGTCATTGGTCCTCTTAAAAAATGAAGGACATGACCAACAACAGCAATTGTGAGTTATTTAGACAAATGAAGTTATTGACTTGTCCAATGTTGAAAAGCTGACATGTCTACAGAGCTGAGATACAAACTAAGGTCTCTAAACTTCCCTTTCTGTACTATTTGAACTGCCCCAGAGTGTTTCTTCCAGAAAAAGTATCAGAAAAGAAAATCACAATTAGATAATTATTGAATTCATTTCCTTATTTCAGTACCAATGGCTAAGGAATGATATATCAAAATGGGAATTTGCTGCTTCCTCAAAGGCATTGCTATATGAAAGAGTTAAATTATACTGGTTCCTCAAAGTGAAATATGACTTCGAAAATGCAAACATTTGTGATGTTGCAATACAATTTACATGTTTTAGAGGTGGTAAATATTAAAAATCATCTAGTTCAAGCCCCTCATTTTGGAGAGAAGAAAGCTAAGGCTTAGGTAAATTAAGCAACTTGATCAATGACATACTGAGTTGTGATGTGAATACTGATCTTTGGACTCCAAATCCAACATTCTTGCACCTACACCATAATTCACTTATTAATGACTACTAATGTCCTGAAGCCAACACACATCTTTTTTTAGGTAAATAGAGCAAAAGTTAGCTTAGCTTTTAGAAATATACACAAAGGTTGATTTGTTACTTTACTAAATTCTTTACTGAGAAATTTTAATTTTCTTAATTAAAAAAATTCTAAATTATTCCTTTTTGGAATGCTGTCTTTTGAAAAGGGAAGGCTTATATACAACCACATTTGTATAGGACAGGACAGGAATGTGATACATCAGGAAAATAGTGACATTGTCCCCAGGGTTGTTTTGATCCTGTAACTTTCCTCTCATTCATTTACAGAAACTGGAGAAGCCAAACCCCAAAAACTCTTGACAGTTTGCTAGGAGGGAAGCTTATGAATCAGATTATGACTGGGAACGGTTTGTCATTAAAAGTGAAATAGAGAGGGGGGCAGTTCCAGGGCAGAGTCTAAATGACATAGTAGAGGAAACTACAGCTGGGTACTTCCAAATAATTTTAAAATAATGACTCAAATCATATCTAGAGTAGCAGAGCTAACAAAAAGTCAGACTTTTTTTTTCCAGGCCAAGACAACTTAGGAGTAAATAACAAGAAGTCTATGACACTCAGGTGGGGGCCAGCCCTGAGATCACTTGACAGCAATACAGCTATGGGACTGGGAGTCAGGGCCAACAGGGGTAGTAGCTTTAGGAGCTATCAGTGCAGAAACAATAAAGTGATTGGGTGACTGGTCAGAATGGGATTACAGGGGACCTCTTTTTTTTTCCCTAGCACTGGGTATAAGACAAGACCATATTTAGCAACTCCATATCCTATAACTATTTCTAGTCCACAGAGGATGGAGAAAAGCACTTGTATTTGCAAGAGATCAGGAGCCCTCCTGGGTAAGCGGTAACCAACCTCTCCCAAGATCACACCACCTTGGAAACTTCTAACCCCATAACTAGTTCTGAAAATAGCAGTATGAAAGTCTGAACCTTGGGACAATGCCCTTCCCACCCCCAACACAGGGATAGTTTCCAACTTTAAAATAAAGTGCAAAGTCAAGAAATTGGCTACAAAAATGATCAAACAATAAAAAAAATTCTACATATTACAGTGACAGAAAAGATGAAGACACAAATTCAGAAGAAGAAAACAATATCAAAACAACTATAAGCAAAGCTTCAAAGAAAAATGTGAATTGCATAGAAGCTCAACAAGAATTCCCAGGAGAACTAAAAAAGATTGTAAAAATCAAATAAGAATAGGAGCAGAAAAAATGGGAGGGGGGAGAGAGAATGAAAGCACGCAAAAAATTTATGAAAAGACAATTGGCAGCTTCAGAAAAGAGTCACAAAAAGCACTGAAGAAAATAACACCTTAAAATAGAATTGGCCAAATAGTAAAAGGAGTACAAAATCCACTGATTAAAAAAAGCTACTTAAAAATTAGAGTTGGACATTTGGAAGCTAATGATTCCATAAGACATCAAGAAACAAAAACAAAAAATCAAAAGAATGAAAAAATAGAAGAAAAAGTGAAATTTCTCATTGGAAAAACAACTAACATAGAAAATAGATTAGGAAGGATTATTTAAGATATGTTGGGCTACTTGAAAGTCATGATCAAATTAAGAGCCTAGATATCACATTTCAAGAAATTATCAAGTAAAACTGCCCCAAATCCTAGAAGCAGAGGGTAAAATAGAAATTGAAAGAATCCATTGATCACCTTCTGAAAAAAAAATCTCAAAATGAGAACTCAGTAATATTATAGACAAATTCCAGAGCTCCCAGATCTAAAGAAAAATAATTCAAGTATCTAGAAAGAAACCATTCAAACACCATAAAGCCATGGTTAGGGTCACACAAGATTTAATAGCTACCATTTTAAAAGAATGGAGGGCTTGGAATGTGATATTCTGGAAGGCAAAGGAGCTAGGATTACAACCAAGAATCACCTACTCAGCAAAACTGAGTATAATTCTTTAAAGAAAAAAAATGGATATTTAATGAAATAGAGGGCTTTCAGGCATTCTTGATGAAAATACAAGAGGTAAATAAAAATTTTGACATTCAAATTCAAGACTTAAGAGAAGCATGAAAAGGTAAATATAAAAGAGAAATCACAAGGGAAGGGACTCAATACTTTCTTATACGAGAAGATGATATATTTAACTCCTAAGAACTTTATCATTATTAGGGCAGTTAAAAGAACTCGACATAGAGAGAGGGCACAAAAGTGAGAAGATTATGTTGTGATGATTTCAAAAATAAAATGGATGGGTGAGAAAAGGACATGCACTAGGAGAAGGGGAAAGGGAGAGGGAGAACAGGAGAAATTATCTTACATAAAAAAGGTGTGCTTCCTTAAAAGAAAAGCTTTTATAGTGGAGGGCAGAAAGATGAGATGTGAGGGGTATGCGATGCTTGAATCTTACTCTCAACTGAATTGATTCAAAGAGGGAAGAATATGTATGCTATACAGACACACACATACAAAAATACACAATTTGGTATTGAAATCTATGTTGTATGACAGGGAACTAGGATGGGAAGGGGATAAGAGAAAGGAATGGGAATAAAAGGGAGGGCAGATTAAGAAACAGTGGTCAAGAGGTGGGACTAGGAAAAGAGAGGGAAGAATAAACTGAGGAAAATAAGATCTATTTGTATAAAAATATTTCTAACAGCTCTTTTTGTTGTGACAAAGAACTAAAAATTGAGGGAATGCCTGCCAATTGGGGAGTAGACAAATAAATTGTAGCATATGATTGTGACGGAATACTGCTGTGTTGTAAGAAATGATAATCAGGACAGTTTCAGAAAAAAACCTATGAAGTCTTATATGAACTTATTCAAAGTGAACAGAACCAGGACAATATTGTATATGATATCAATATTGTGATGATAATCAACTGTGGGAAATTTTATAGTACCCAGTCAGGTTAAAAGAATAAAAGTCAACCAGCCCATTGATTTTTATTGGCCCACAACACTGTAGAACAGCTACCAATTCCTTTATTTATTCAGGGCTTAGGATGATGCATGGCAATAGCAATCCTATAGTTTAACGTTGAATTTTTGTTTATCTAAAATCCTTTACGTACAATTTATTTCCATATCCTAAGCCCTGGAATTCAGGCTTGTATGTTGATTTGAATAGCGTATTTATGAGAAGGGGATTTTGAATAGCTCATTTGTGAGAATAGAATTTTTACTAATCTAAATGTTTCCTGTAACAGTTTATTTTTTAACTGGAGCAAAGTTATTATTGATGGTGTTGTAATTGTTATTATGTGACATTTCATGAGAAGGGGTTGGTGTCCAAAAATCTTGACACCACAATAGAGCTCAACTGTTATAAAATTAGGATTTTTGAAAAAGAAGAAAACAAATATCTTGATTCCACAAGGCTTGAGTTTCTGAACATTTTCACATGGAACATAGGTGTGCCAGAAAATATAATCTCTGAAACCTAATGTGTATTTATATGATAATATTACATTTGACATCTTATTATTATAGCAATTGGGTTCTACAAATGAGAGCATGAGAAGTTTGTTGTTCAAATGCTACACAAAGTCATTATTAGTTGTCTAAATAGTAATTGGTAATTACCCAAGGAAAATGTTTGTTGGTTAAATTGATTGTACTGTTTGTATGTTTATTTAATGAGTTATTTTAGTACAAGCTGTGTTTGTTGGGATGGGGAAGGATAACTCAGCTAATCAGAATTATACTGAATTGTATAAAAATTGACTATTTCTAGAATACTCCCTGGAAAATGATCAACAATATGTTTCCTGATAGAAGAATTTTTTGTTAAATATTTGAGTAGCATGATTAGAAGAATCGATTGATTAAGGAATTTTTTTTCAAAAGATATTAATTGTGAAATGATATCTTTGAAAGTATTCTCAAAAGGATAAGCAAATATTTGTTTAAATCTATTATATGCTGAAGTTTTTGAAACTTTTGCTCTTGGATTTCTTAGGTTTTATTTCTAAGGAGGGAGAAATTGCATTTGGACTGAAAGGACTTGGGTTTGAACTACAGCTTGGCTTTTTATTGGATATGAGACCTTGGGGAAGTTTTATCACCTTTCTGGGTCTCAGATCCATTACCTATAAAATAGGGGAATTGGACTAGCTCTAAAGTTGCTTCCAGCTCTAAATCCTATGATTGTGAAAGGTGATCCCATAAGACTCTCAGTCATGATTGCATTTTCCTTTCACTTCAAACAAATAACTAAAGAAAATATATGCTATATGCTTGGGCCTGTAAATTGTTGGATTTGATTGAATTCAGTTCAAGAAACATGTACTAAGTGCCTACTGTGTGCTAGTCTCTGCCTAGAGAACCATACTGTCCTATATCATACACACATGAATGACGTGCAATGCTTGACCTCAGGGAGTTTGCAGTTCAGTAGAAGAGCCAATAGCTATAATTAGCCCATGGGATATTTTCCTAATGCTACTGGGAGGCTAAAGAATAATAACACTTTTTTAGCTAAACTGATAAATGTGAATTAAAAACATGTAATTAACAGGGAGAAATGTAATCTCAGAGAGAAGAAACTAAAATTAAGACAGGTTAGGAAAGACTTTTTGCAGAAGGAGTGAGTTTAGCTGAGACTTGAAAGAAATCAGAGAAGTCAGGAGGAAGAAATAAAAAGGAAGAGAATGACAGCCATGAGGGACAGCCAATGAAAAGATGCAGAGTCAGAAGATGGATTGTCTTATATAAGAAACAGTACATTAGCATGGAATGCAGGGAAGTGTAAGAAGGTAGGTAGGAAAGGGTCAGGTTGTGAAGAGTTTTAAAAGCTAAACAGAAGATTTTTGATTTAATACTAGAGGTAATATACAATCACTGGAGTTTATTGAGTAGTGACATGGTGATACTTGTGTATTAGGAAGATCATTTTGATGACTTATTGAGGGATGGACTAGAATAGACAGAGACTTGAGGCAGGAAGAAATCACAAGGCTATTGCAAGGCATGAAGTGATGAGGGCTTGGACCAGGGTGGTGGTAGTATTAGAAGAGAGAAGGTAGAATATATGAGAATTGTTGCAGAAATATAGTCAATAGGACTTTGCAATAGTGTGGATATGGCGGTGGTGAAGAAGACTGAGGAGTCAAGGATTATACCTAGGGTTGCTAGCCTGAGTAATTGGAAGGATGGAATACCTTCAATAGTAATAGTGAATTGTGGATGAGAAGAGGTTTTGAAGGGGAGGTAATTATTAATTTAGTTTTGTACATGTTGAATTTAAAGATGTCAAGGAGCTGTCCAGTTTGAGATGTCCAATAGGCAGGTGTAGGTGCAGTATTGGAGATTGGATAGATTTGAAAATTAGCAGCAATCATGGCAATTAAATTCCTGGGAGCTGATGAGCTCACCAAAAGAAATAATATAGAAGGAGAAGAGAAGAAGGCCCAGAATTAAGCCTTAGGAAACACTCTTGATTTATTGGCATGAGCTGAATGAAAAAAAACAAAAGAGATCAGACAGTTAGGAGGAGAACCAGGACAGAGCAGTGTTGCAAAACCTGAGAGTATCAGTGAAAACTGATGACGTTGTCAAAGATTACAGAGAGGTAAAAAAAGAGGATTGAGGGAAAAGGTCATTAGATTTGGCAATTAATAGACAACTAATAACTTTGGAGAGAGACATGAATCAGTAAAAAGATTTTTAACATATACCCCAATATATGTGTATTTACTTATTCATAGCATATATATGTTTATATATATATATATATGTATGTATATATATGTATATATATATATATATTATATAGCTGACAAAAAATAGAACTAAAAAGCATGAGAAATGGTGAAATATTTTTTGATGGTCAATAGAGACACATTGGAATTTATTGAATGAGGGGATAACATGGCAACCTTCATACTTAAGGATGATCCCTTTGGCAGCTATATGGAGGATACTTTGAAATGGAGAAGAAACATGAGGCAGAAATACCAATTAAGAGTCTATTGCTAGAGTTCAGTTGACAGTTGATAAAGACCTCAACTAGGATAGTGCCTATGTCAGCAGAGAGAAGGGGACACAGATGTTGTAGAATTGGAAATTACAAGATTTGGCAAGTGATTAGATTCACGGGGTGAAAGAGAGTAAATAGTCACCTATGATTCTTTGTGTCCCTTTAGTGCTTCATTAAGGGCACCATGGTATAGAACTTGATTTTGACGGGAACTCTGAAAGAGGGTTGAGTTTGTTATGAAAGAGAATATGGTAAAATCTGCAATTCATATTGCTACTCATCCATACATGTTCATCCCCTTTGATTCTATCCTGCCTAAAATGAAAAGGGGGCAGACATGGCTCTCATCATGGTTAGGTTCAGTTATCCAGATCTAGTGTCCAGGCTCTGACGGGATACTCTGAAAGTAGCCAGAAGGTAATCTGGGAGTATTTATGCTGTGGGGCAAAAGGGGAGAGATGAATATTTGCAACAACACTGGGCAGCTGTTTCGACAGTTACCGAGGAGGAGTTATATGGTTATTCCTGAATTATTACTGCCACAAAGAACCAATGCCTGGCACAGAAGTTAATAACTTACACAGGGAGGGAGGGAGCAGACTGGGGGAAGTGTGGAGGGATAATATTACAGGTCATTAAAGTGTTGGAGAAAATCTCTTCACTTGACCATCTCCAGGAAGTTTGGAAGCCATCAGTCCATCTTCCTACTCTCATCCTTTAGAATAAAGTCATGGTTGCTTAGGGAGTCCTAGTCCCTATTTTGAAGACCACTGCTTTAGACCATGGGGCTGGAGTGTTTCTGCAACCAAGAAAAGGAGAAGCATATAGAGGCACACAGGACATATGCTCTGAGCATCCTTTGTAGTTAAGAAACTCCAAAATAAGGTTTTGACATACACAAAGAGTCCTGAATATGGTGTGTAACTGAAGTCAAAGACTTGTATTTGAATCTCTCCTTCAATACTTATTAGCTGTTTGGACATGGTCAAGTCAAATGTCACTTCAGAGCCTCAGTTTTCTATATGCATTAGGAAACTCTGTTCTGGCTCACTCTTAGAACTGCATTTGTGTCTTGAAGATTACTTGGCCAATTTTATCAAGCATCAGCAGTTTATCTAAGCAGAAGCTCTTGCTTAAATAATTTCTGGTGAATTATGCTGCTACAGGCACTTCATGGAGCAGTCTATGCCCTCTCCTGTCATGCCTCCCTCCATGGCACCTGGTTTATGTTCCTTCCTCCTGCTGTCAATCTCATTAATTCAGAATCCACTCCAATTTGGCCAAGAAAATTAACAGCCTCAACAAGATTGCAGGCAAATGTTGAAAACTACTCGAGAGTGCTTACAAGTTTTCAATCAAACTCAAGGACATTAGAAGAACCCTTTTATTTAGTAAAAAAAAATGTGCTAATTACAAACCATTTTGTCTATTAATTACTCCAATGAACTCTCCTAGGCAATACATAGCTATTTAGCTCCAGTTACATGCCTATTTGAAATAATAAGAATGCTCTTCTTTTAAATATGTGCTCTATAATGTGGGCTTTCCAATAATTTAAACTGACTTCCTCCTTTCAGTGCACTCAGGCCTCATTGGCATACATTTTTTCTATCTATTGCAATTGTCTGGCCACAAAGGAGCAGATACCTATCACAGGGCTATAACTAACAACCAGTTAGCATCCTTAAGTCAGGATAGTTCCACCAATCAATCAGCAGAGCAATTTAGGGAAACAATGCCTACTCATTCACCAAGTATTGGGGCTTATTTTTTCTGGTTATTGACTCTTTGTATCATGTATTCCTTGTGTCTCGTTTCTCCAAAGTAATCCATTGTACTGACATTGCCTCTTGTACCTGACTGACAACAATGCAATTTTCTAGCAGCACCACAGGACCTACAGCTATATGTTTATATGTGTATGTGGAGGGAGGGGGAGTAGTGGGAGAGAGCCCCATTCTTCTTCCTAGGTGTATGTTCCATTTGCCCTCTGTACCTCTAGCCCCTTGGGCCCCTTTCTGTCTTTGATTGGAGAGAGAAGAGTATAGACATCAGAGAGCTCCTCCTAGAGCCTCTGTTTAAGGAGGGGTCCCAGAGCAGACACCTTATCATTTCCTATCTGACTACATGACTTCAACATGCCCCTGCACCTTCCCAATCTCTTCCTTTCAGCTTCTTTTTCTGGGTTTTTCTTCCCCCATCACAAAGCTAAAAGTGTTGGTCACTGGTTCAAGACAGGATTCTCATAATCCATATTTTTCAGAATATAGACTCCTATTAGAGAATCCTAATTGTCTATAGGTGCTGAAACACAACAATTAAATTCCTCACTTTTACTGGAGAAGTGAGAAGAAGTAGAAATAGAATCAGTTACTGCAGGTTAGGTTGTAATATCATCAACAAACATTTATTGAACCTTACCATGTGTAGGGAACAGAAGATAAGAAGTGTTTGAAGCATTTATATGTTAGTTGAAGAAGAACAACATTGACAATAAGGTCATAGATTTTAGAGCTAAAAGACACCACTTAAAGCTTAGTCACCATTGAGTACAATATCCTTCTTATATAGGAAAAACTGAGGTAGTGTGAGGTTAATGAACTTGTTAAGAGTCATGCAGGTAGTGTCTTGGGTAGGTTTTGAACCCAGGTCTTCCTCAAAGTCTAACACTCTATCCACTGCACTCTTCAGTTGTCTTTAGCTGGCAATTGCTTTGAGGCCAAGGATAGTCTTATTGTCTCCCACATTGCCAGCATAGTGTCTTGTACTATAGTCCATGTTAAATATTTGTTGGATGAATAATCGTGAAAAATTAAATAATTATTCAAATTAGCATATACTACATTTGTGACCCAGATAATTAGGAAAATAAAAGCTCAGAGATAGGAGTGATCATCACAAGATGGAAGTAGTAGAAGAAGGTTGTATGGAAGAAATAGGACTTAAACTAAACCATGACAGCAATAATAAATCACACTTATGTAGATTTTAAAATTCATAAAGTTATCTGTGTGGCTTTTATGCTATTTCTGCCATTTTACAGTTATTTCTAATATCTCCGTATTCTAATGCATGGAAATAAAAGTTCCATGTGGTATGGGGAAGCATTCCCATTTAGAGCATGCCATAAGTCTTTTGGGTCTAGCTTCTGCAGAAAATTTTTTAATTTGATATTTTGCCTTTTATTGATCTCTTTGATATGTTTTTTCCAACTATCAAGGGGGAATATTAAAGTTTCCTACCATTACTTTGTTACTAATTATTTTTACAATGGAATTCATTTTTCCTTTATGAATTTAGATGCTATGCCATTTGGAAGATATAAATTTAGTATTTATATTGCTTTTCTTCTATGGTTTCTTTTAGCATACTGTAATTTCCTTGTTTTTTCTGTTTTGTGAATAGAAAACAGTCACATGTGTCTAACGTCTAAAGTGATGGTGTTGAACATATGACAAGACTATGTTGTCCAAAAGATCGATCATGAATTTAGAATTGACTATCCATAAACTCAGTTATTTGTGACTTTGGCAAACAACATTTACAAAACATTCTAAATGAGAGGTGAGAATTTACTTATGGGTTATATAAGAAAGCCAATTTGTTTTTTATATAAAGAAAGAACAATCCAACCTAAACTCACATTCTGCCAAAAATGTATTATGCTACTGGAAGACTACTTCCAAGTTTCTTTCAACTAAAAAAAAACGTTACTATTAAAGGTCACTGAGCCTGAAGCTTCATTGTTGTCTCCTCTCTAGTTATGGGTGTTGATGAGATATGATGATCATGATAAGTATGGGGAGAAATCATAAAGGACTGAAAGTCCTAGCACCTTTGTCCATAATCTTGGGATTTGGCTATGCTTCATTTTTCAGTAAAGGTTTACTTGAATATTTAATTATGTATTATGCTTTGCTTTCAGTTTTTAGTGACCACATCAATCACATCTACTGAATAACTGACCATTTAGAAAGTATATGACAAGTGAATAGGCTAAACTGATTATCTATTAGATCTGTGAAAGTATCCCCTTGAACCCAGGATAAAAATGTTTTCATCATAGAAGCTGTGACATTGGTGTTGCAAAATTATTGTGCCTATTTTTAGATGAGGAAAGTGAGGCCTAAGTTAAATAATTTGATTAGATTAGGATTCAAACACAGATCTCCTCATCCCAAATCCCAAAGAAAGGGTACAGACAATTGGAAGGGAAGAAGAGAGGCCATTCCAAGTAAAGGAATCGAAAGCATAAAGTTATAGAGGTGTGAATGTCAGTAGTGTTTTCAATAAATAGTTAAATTTTCTGGAGTCAGAAGTTATATAGGAATAGTGGGAAGTGAAATTGAAAAAGTAGATGGAGATCAGTTTATGAAAGGCTTTGGATCTCCAGGGAATCTAGTGATACATACAATGATGTTTTAACAAGATTACTCTGGCAACAATAGGTATCATGTAGAATAAAGATAAGAGGTGAGAAAGAAAGATTGCACAAAATTAGAAAATAACCTCAAGGAAAATTTAGTTCAATCTGACAGGACTCCATATTACCTTTCACCAATGGTCATCTGACTTCCACTTGAAGACATCCAGTTATGGAGACCCCACTAGCTCTGGCAGCAGGTAACTTAATTTTTGAAAAGCTTTCCTTGTTAACTTTTTCCTTACATTGAGCCAAAATTTGCCTTCTAACAATGACTGCTAATTCTTCCATCGGGCATCAATCAGAAATCTCTCTTCTATATGGAAACCATATGAATTCTTAAAATTAGTATCCTGCTGCTCTCTCTAACTCTTATATCTTCTCTAGTCAAGATATTCCCAGTTTTTTCCACCAATTCTAATGTGGCAAAATCTTTAGGTCTTTTTTCCATCCTCACTGGTCTTCATTTGACATGTCAATGCCCTTCTAAAATCGATCATACAGAACTGAATATTTACAATTGATGAGACCTGAGCAGGTCAGATCTATTGCTATTACTTCTCTTTCTCTGGATATTATGCTTCTATTAACATAAGCTCAAATTGAATTGCTTTTGGGGGGCTACCATGTTATGCTGTTGAACAAAATTGTATTTATATTCCTTTAAAACCTCTAGATCATTTCAAACCAAACATGCTGTCTGGCTATTCCTCGCCCCTATTTGACTTAATAGTAGATATTTTTGAAGCTAACTATAGGATTTTACAGTGATCCACATTAAATTTTATTTTGTTGAAATAGGGAGACAGTAAGGTATTGTAAACAGATAACTAACCTCAGAGTGAGAATGATCAAGTTTCATTTTCCCACCTCTGACTTTTAACTGGCTGTGTGACCATGGGCAAGCCAGTTGGTACCTTTCAATGCAAACACCTTCAGTGAGCATTCATCTCTCTTTTTATTATTTTGTTTGATACTAATCATCAGAGGATCATTGAACAAAATAGTTTCTGTAGCTGCAGCCATCAAGGAATTATGTGTGAGTGCTACATATGCATGAGACCCATCTTGTTGAAGAAAAATCACTAAGACTGAGTTTTGCTTTACTAAGCCATTATTTTTTATTTGACAAACATAACAGAATCTTATATTTTCTCTACCTCTTGGTTTGTTGTGTATCTGTGAAAATGTGATCTCAAAGAGAACTATCTGACAAGGCCTGCTAATTCCTCCTTTATTTTCATCTGCAATACTTGTGAAATATGGTAAATTTTTTCTAAAATTTTCTGATTTTTTTTCTCCCTATTATTGGGAATGGAGAGAATATGTCCCCACTTGCCTCTAAATCTTTGGGGATACAGCCCTAGGTAATCTGAATAACCCTGCCCAGCCACACAAGCAGAATAAAGGTTGACTGACAGCCAACTGAAGGGAATGGAGTGCTTCCTCTAAGACTTTACCCCATAAGGAATGCTGATGCAGACAGGTATGAGGCACAGGATTTGGGCATTGGATGAGAGAGAACACAAACTGTAATGTCACACAAAAAAATGTAATTTGAAAGAATGACCTACTTATAAATGCGGAGAGACAGAAAATATGTGTGTATGAGAGAGAGAGAGACACACACACAGAGAGACCGAGAGAGAGAGAGACGTTCCTCTAACTCTTGCAAGATCTTACATGTGAATCCTAGAGCTGGGACTATAGTTCAAGTAGAGATAATTATGAACAGAGCTATGCTTGAATTGCTTGACAGGCTGCCAAGATACTAGAAGACGAAAGTCGGTCCCTAGGGAATAACTGCTATCTGCTGGAAGGTGAGGAAAGTTGCAAGTGTAGACTTCAATCAGATTGTAGATGGTAAAAAGACTGTGATAGGGGCCAGAAACTGGAGCCATCTGCTAGGGGTACACAAAGAACTGATGGGGAGAGATCTATAATAGGGAACAATAATAGCCAGAGCCTTTTATGAGAATTGTGGAGGAAGAAATGCTGCACATACACCTGGAGGAACTTTTTGCAGAATGGAAATTTTTGGTGTTCCCAGATAGACCACCATAAGGTTCTCGACAGTATTGTAAATGACTGAGTTGGTAAAGGTGCCTAGGAAGACAACTTCTTACTGGTGGATATTGTTATTTTCTTTGAACTCTGAGATGAGCCCTACACTGCCTCCTCCCCAAGACTCCAAACAAACCTTTCATTGTGAGCCTTGTGAACCTATGTGCTTTTAAGGAGAACTATATTGTTGAAGCATGGAGAGGTGAGCATTAGATAATGAACCTCTCAGCTGATCTGGATGGGAACAATGAACCAAGAAAGTTAGAAGTATCCTAATAGGTACTACAGACCTTGGCATCAGGAAGAACACATTAAAACAAATTTACATAAACCCATTTCACAAAGATTTTAAAGATAATAAATTGGCATGTGAATTGAGAGTTATAGATATAATTTGTTCTTAGTTGCTTTCCACAACCCTCAGCCCTCAATGATGCCCTTGGTGATTTTTTTTCTTTCCTTTTGGAATCTTCCTTCTTTTTCAAATATCTTGAAAACTCATCCCTGAATACTTCTGGCACATATTTCCACTGTGTACATTTGGTCAGGTCATGCCACTCTTACAAACTTCTTGTTTGTGCCATTTCCATTTTCTCAAAGAACACATTGGCTACTGAATTGTCATTGCCCACATTTTGGTTTTACTGTCATAGATAATGAAATGGAATCACTATAGAAATGCTGACATCTGTTATCTTTCAGAGCTGTGGTCCTTTTATTTTCATCTGTGACTGGTCTTGGGATGATCTGGCTCAGATCTATCTCAAGCTAAGATCTCTGTAAGTTTATGTTCTCCTCCACTGCTTTTCACTGCTTTATTAAGTAATACTGCTCAAGTGCTTCTGTCTTCTTTTTCCAAAAATAATTTCCAAAGAACTTGGATTATTGACTTGGTGTCTTTTCACTTGGCAAGGGGTTCAAATATTGACTGGTTAAGGCATTTTCTAGGATATTTTGGCACCTACATCATGGCAATTTTATTAGTTAAACTCTAAGGAACAACAAAAATTACTTTACTTTTTTCTGTTCCCCATACTTTAGAAGGCAAGAACCTGTCTACATAAGCTGGATTGGTAGTTGCTATAATTGCATGGAATATCTTCCCATTTTTGGTAGTTCTTCTAACTTCTTATTTTGACTTGTGATCTAGCTAATCAATGACCTAACTGCATACAGATAGATGATTTTAAATCTGCCTCTATGTCAGTAATCAGTTATTTATTGTCTGTTAAAATATCTCTATAAGTTTTCACTTCATACTCAGAAAATTGGCAAGGAAGATAAAAGGCAGCAATAGTCTATACGAGCAAGTGGAAAGACAGATACTAATACACTGTCAGTAGAATTGTGCATTGGTGCAAACATTCTGAATAATAGTTTGGAATGATGCAAGAAAAGTCACTAAGTTATACCCTTTAGCCAATGATCTTATTACCAGGCATATGCCCCAAAGAGGTCAAAGCCAGAACTGAAGATCTCATACATACCAAAATACAATTATTTGTGGTAGGAAAATTAGGAAGTGATTAGGGAAATGGATAAACAAATTGTAGTTTATGGAAGTAATCAATTATTTAGTTGTACTATTAGAAATGATGACTATAAGGAATTTAGAAAAATAAGTTAGGACTTGTGTGAACTGATGTTCAATAAAGCAAGAAGAACTGGAGGAATAATACACATGAACCATAATAATTTAAATCAAAATAAGACAAAAGGGATTCTAAGTTAAGGTTAAAAACTATGACCAATCTTGTTGCTAGAAGTCAGAACCCTCCCCAAAACACACTTAGAGACAATGATACGGATTTTTGTGCTTTGTTTGAGTAAGTCACTGTATCTCTGGGTTTTGCTTAACTGACCTTTGTCAGTTAATCTGTCAATAAACATTTATTAAGTACCTAAGTTGTACCTGGCACTGTGCTAAGCACTTCCTCAGGGAACTCATAATCTAATTGAAGTGACAAGTAAAGAGATATGTACAGAAAAGCTATATGTGGGATAAATAGGAAATAATTAAGAGGAAGATGGCACTAAAATTAAGGCTTCCTATAGAGAAGAGGATGGTAGATGGGATAGGTTTTTCCCAACCAGATTTATCTTTATTTACCCTTTTCTTCACCTTTACATTGAAGTCACTAACTATTAAGATGTATAATGACTTGATTTGGGGGATCATGAAAATTCTCTTTGCCTCATTTATTTGCTTCTGCTCCCTCTGCCACAAATATTGGCACACAAATTACAACTATTTTATGGTGATTCCTTTACCTAAGATTATCAAGAGTTGTTGTTTGTCCTTCATTTTCAAAGAAGATCAATGACATCACAGAGTGATGGCTAGACTTATGAGTGAATTGGATTTAAGTGAGGCAGAGTTGCACAAAGCTTTGTTCCAACAGCCATGAAGGCAGATGAAGGAGGTGTCGTGGAGTGTTTAGACCTTAGTCAGACATCAAAGACTCCAAGGTCATCCACTGCATCCCAGGCCATCACCAATTGTCCTGACTTTTGTCTTACCACTGGAATTCGATTATGGAGAATAATGCAAGGGAAGATAACCTTTGGTAAAGATGTTTCCTATTCTGTTGTGATCTCTAGTTGTTTTTAACACTGTTTAATTATAAATGGCTTTGAATGCTTTTGAAATTAGACAAAGTAAAATACCAAATAAGTAAATCCAAGCTTCTTAATATATTTTACAAAGTCTTTTACATAATTTAATACTCAAAACAAAAATCTTGAGGTAGGTAGCACAGTTATTGCTCTTTATATTTTATTGATGAGGAGCCTGAAGCCCAGAGAGCTTAGGTGCCTTGCTTCCTCATTCAATCATTTCCTAAGTCTTTTTGAAACTATTTCACATTCATCCCCTTCTTTCCACTCATACCATAACTACCCCAGTTCAGTTCCTCATCCTCTCTCACCTAAACTATTACATAGTATCCTACCTGATCACCAGTCCTCCCATTCCCCTGTCCTCACTCCACATCTTCCTCCAAACAGCTGTTAGCGACATTCGTCGCCCTCACCTGCTCAAAAAGCTCTAGCCCCGCCTCCACTCCCCAAAGTATCACTAGAATGAAATAAAACCTTTCAGCTTAGCTTCCAAAGCTATTCATACCCTGGATCATTCAAGACATCATGCCTTACTCCCCTTTACACTTTTAGTGATCTTCTTGCTGTTTCTTATACAAGACATTTCATTTCTTACCTCCCAAACTTTGCACACATTCACTCCTATGTCAGGAAAGAAGCCAGGTGGAGCAGTGGATAATTCAAAAGCAGCCTCAGACACTTACTTGCTGGGAGAACCTGGGCAAGTCACTTAACTGCTGTTTTCTCTACTATAAAATGGGGATAATTACAGCACCTACTCCCCAGGGTTGTTGTGAAGATTAAATGAGGTAACATTTGTAAACTGCTTAGCAAAGTGCCAGGCACATAGTAGGCAGAATATAAATGTTTATTCCCTTTCCCTTAGAAAGGTACTGCCCCCCTTCTGCCTCTCAGAATCCCTAGGTCTCTTCAAAGCTCAGCTCAAGTGCTGCCTCTTCCATGAGGTCTTTCTTAACATTCCCTCTGCCTCAGCTGCTAGATAGATAGATAGATAGATAGATAGATAGATAGATAGATAGATAGATAGATAGATAGATAGATAGACAGATAGATAGATAGGTAGATAGTAATCTCTGCATTCACCTCTATGTCTACTTCTTATTTTCTTTTTCTCTCACATCAAATGTAAAATCCTTGAGGGTAGAGATTGTTGGGTTTTTTTTCCCCTTTATATCTCCAGTGCCTAGCACAATTCTGGCACCAATTAAGCCCTGAATAAATGCTTGTTGATTGATTGACAGGGTCACACAGCTATTAGGTTGCTGAGTCAAGGATCCAAAAGAGGCCTTCTGATTTCAAATTTGGTACTTTTTTTTTATCACAAGCTAAAACACAGCTTACTTTAATTTGCTTCATCAGTAGTTAGGTGGAGTAACTGGTCCTTGGCCAGTGATTAACTATCAAATATTTAGGATATTACTCTAAATGGCCATTGCCAGATGTGTTTTATGAGTCTGTCTT